>NC_053392.1:306277402-306630980 GCF_905171765.1 Bufo bufo
TCTTTCCGGTTTACCTGAGGAGGAGAGATTTTCCTCCTCTTTGTCTACCATTTGGCAAAAGATTCAGAGTAACCTTAGAAAGATGAGTGAGAAGTATAAGCGTGTGGCTGATAAGAGACGTGTGCCTGGTCCGGACCTGAATGTGGGTGATCTGGTGTGGTTGTCTACAAGAAATATTAAACTGAAGGTTCCCTCCTGGAAATTGGGTCCCAAGTTTATTGGGCCTTATAAAATCTTGTCAGTCATCAATCCTGTTGCCTTCCGTCTTGATCTTCCACGGGTTTGGAAGATACATAATGTATTTCATAGATCTCTCTTAAAACCATATGTCCAGCCCATGGTACCCTCCTCTTTGCTCCTCTCTCCGATTTTGGTTGATGGCAATCTGGAGTTTGAGGTTTCCAGAATTGTGGACTCTCGCATTGTCCGCGGTTCTCTTCAGTACCTCGTTCATTAGAAGGGTTATGGTCCTGAGGAGAGGATGTGGGTTCTGGTGTCGGACATTAAAGCCACTCGCCTCATCAGGGCATTTCATAGGGCTCATCCTGAGAAGGTGGGTCCTGGGTGTCCGGAGTCCACCCGTAGAGGGGGGGGGGGGTACTGTCACTACCAGAGCTTTGAGACGTTCTCACAGCTCTGTTTCTCCACCCCTGTGATGATGTCACTACTTGAGCTTGGAGGAGTTCTCACTGCTCTGTTTCTCCGCCCCTGGGATGAGCTCTTTACTTTCTGTTTCCTTCCTCCCAGCTGTTCCTCCTATGTTTGATTTCTCTGCCTTTAACCCCTTAAGGACCGGGCTCATTTTCACCTTAAGGACCAGGCCATTTTTTGCAAATCTGACCAGTGTCACTTTAAGTGCTCATAACTTTAAAACGCTTTGACTTATCCAGGCCATTCTGAGATTGTTTTTTCGTCACATATTGTACTTCATGACACTGGTAAAATGAAGTCAAAAAAATTATTTTTTTTGCACAAAAAAATACCTAATTTACCAAAAATTTGAAAAAAATTAGCAAATTTCAAAGTTTCAGTTTCTCTACTTCTGTAATACATAGTAATACCCCAAAAAATTGTGATGACTTTACATTCCCCATATGTCTACTTCATGTTTGAATTGTTTTGGGAATGATATTTTATTTTTTGGGGATGTTATAAGGCTTAGAAGTTTAGAAGCAAATCTTGAAATTTTTCAGAAATTTACAAAAACTCAATTTTTAGCGACCAGTTCAGGTCTGAAGTCACTTTGCGAGGCTTACATAATAGAAACCACCCAAAAATGACCCCATCTAAGAAACTACACCCCTCAAGGTATTCAAAACTGATTTTGCATACATTGTTAACCCTTTAGGTGTTGCACAAGAGTTATTGGCAAATGGGAAGAAATTTGAGAATTTCATATTTTTGTCAAATTTTTCATTTTAACCCATTTTTTCCACTAACAAACCAAGGGTTAACAGCCAAACAAGACTGTATCTTTATTGCCCTGACTCTGCCGTTTACAGAAACACCCAATATGTGGCCGTAAACTACTGTACGGCCACACAGCGGGGCGTAGAGTGAAAGGTGCGCCGTTTGGTTTTTGGAAGGCTGATTTTTATGGACTGGTTTATTTACACCATGTCCCATTTGAAGCCCCCTGATGCACCCCAAGAGGAGAAACTCCCTAAAAGTGACCCCATCTAAGAAACTACACCCCTCAAGGTATTCAAAACTGATTTTACATACGTCGTTAACCCTTTAGGTGTTGCACAAGAGTTATTGGCAAATGGGGATGAAATTTGAGAATTTCATTTTTTTGCCTAATTTTCAATTTTAACCATTTTTTCCACTAACAAAGCAAGGGTTAACAGCCAAACAAGATTGTATCTTTATTGCCCTGACTCTGCTGTTTACAGAAACACCCCATATGTGGCCGTAAACTATTGTACGGGCACACAGTAGGGCGTAGAGTGAAAGGTGCGCGGTTTGGTTTTTGGAAGCCAGATTTTGCTGGACTGTTTTTTTGACACCATGTCCCATTTGAAGCCCCCCTGATGCACCCCTAGAGTAGAAACTCCATAAAAGTGACCCCATCTAAGAAACTACACCCCTCAAGCTATTCAAAACTGATTTTACAAACTTTGTTAACCCTTTAGGTGTTGCACAAGATTTAATGGAAAATAGAGACACAATTTCAAAATTTCACATTTTTGGCAGATTTTCCATTAAATCTTGTTTTTCCAGTTACAAAGCAAGGGTTAACAGCCAAACAAAACTCAATATTTATGGCCCTAATTCTGTAGTTTACAGAAACACCCCATATGTGGTCGTAAACCGCTGTACGGGCACACGGCAGGGACGCAGAAGGAAAGGAATTCCATACGGTTTTTGGAAGGCAGGTTTTGCTGGACTGTTTTTTTTGACACCATGTCCCATTTGAAGCCCCCTGATGCACCCCTAGAGTAGAAACTCCAAAAAAGTGACCCCATTTTAGAAACTACGGGATAGGGTGGCAGTTTTGTTGGTACTAGTTTAGGGTACATATGATTTTGGTTGCTCTATATTACACTTTTTGTGCAGCAAGGTAACAAGAAATAGCTTTTTTGGCACGTTTTTTTTTTTTGTTATTTACAACATTCATCTGACAGGTTAGATTATGTGGTATTTTTATAGAGCAGGTTGTCGCGGACGCGGCGATACCTAATATGTATACATTTTTTTTTATTTATGTAAGTTTTATACAATAACTTCATTTTTAAAACCAAAAAAATGTTTTAGTGTCTCCATATTCTAAGAGCCATAGTTTTTTCAGTTTTTGGGCGATTATCTTGAGTAGGGTCTCATTTTTTGCGGGATGAGATGACGGTTTGATTGGCACTATTTTGGGGTGCATATGACTTTTTGATCGCTTGCTATTACACTTTTTGTGACGTAAGATGGCAAAAAATGGCTTTTTTTTACACTGTTTTTTATTTTTATTTTTTTACGGTGGTCATCTGAGGGGTTAGGTCATGTGATATTTTTTATAGAGCCGGTCGATACGGACGCGGCGATACCTAATATGTATACTTTTTTTTTATTTATGTAAGTTTTACAGAATGAGTTCATTTTGAAAAAAAAAAAAAATCATGTTTTAGTGTCTCCATAGTCTAAGAGCCATAGTTTTTTCAGCTTTTGGGCGATTATCTTGAGTAGGGTCTCATTTTTTGCGGGATGAGATGACGGTTTGATTGGTACTATTTTGGCTTACATGCGACTTTTTTGATCACTTTTATTACCTTTTTTGGGAAGTAAGGTGGGCAAAATTTCAATTTTCTCATAGTTTTTATTTTTTTATTTTTATGGCGTTCACCGTGCGGGGAAAGTAACATGACCATTTTATAGATCAGGTCGTTACGGACGCGGCGATACCTAATATGTGTAGTTTATTTTATTTTTTTAATTTTTATTCAGTGATAAATGTTTTTTTTTTTATCTTAACTTTTTTCACTTTTTTTTACATTTTTGTGACCCAGACCCACTTGGTTCTTGAAGATCCAGTGGGTCTGATGTCTGTATAATACAGTACAGAACAATATATATTGTTCTATACTGTATTTTACTTACACTGAACAGATCTATGCTTTCAGCATAGATCTGTTCAGCACCATGGACAGCAGGACGCCTGAGCAGGCGTCCTGTTGCCATGGGAACCCTCCCCGTCTGCTCAGAACTTCGCAGACGGGGAAGGGTAAGCACGGGGCTGAGGGGGGCTCTCTGGGGGCTCTCTCCCTCTCCATCGGGGGGCTGCAAAGGCACAGCAGCCCCCCGATGGAGAGGGAGGGAGCTCCCTGACCGATGACAGTTAACTTTTTCCATACAGCGGTCCGTACGGACCGCGGTATGGAAAGGGTTAAACGGCTGACATCTGCACAGATGTCAGCCGTTTATACCAGGGTGCCAGCAATGTGCTGGCACCCTGGTATACCCACTAGAAGCCAACGATCGTTCATGGGGAGGCGGGCGGGGGATCGCGATCCCGCCTGCCGCACCGCCCGCCTCCCGCACCGCCCCCACTGCATGCGACACCCCCCCCCCGCACCACCCGCCGGCATAAAATCGTGCAGGGGTGCAGGGGGGGGGTGAAAAATAATGATTTTAGCCACTCTAAAGTTTCTGATCCCCGCGGTCAGGGACCGCGGCGATCAGAAACTGCAAAAAGCGCAGCAAACCGCAGGTCTGAATTGACCTGCGGTTTGCTGCGATCGCCGATACGGGGGGGTCAAATGACCCCCCCTGCATTGTTACGGGATGCCGGCTGAATGATTTCAGCCGAAATCCCGTTCCAATTAACCCCTGGGGCGCCGGAATACAGATTTTAAGTCAGGACGTACCGGTACGTCCTTGGTCCTTAAGGACTCGGGAAATAGGGCGTACCGGTACGTCCTATGTCCTTAAGGGGTTAAATCACCCCTCCTCCTTTGTAGGGTGTGGATTATATTTCTCATTTGAGTTGTAGCTCTTGCTTGAGTATCTTTACTGTGTATGCTCTTGTTGCTCACATACAGCCGTGACACCCTGTTAGCAGTTCAGCCTCAACTCCATAGGTGGCCCGGTAGCCTTAAGTGGGGCCTGTGTCCTCCAGCCCAGCTCAAACCTCAAATCTCAGCACAGCCTTCAGTTCACAGCTCACAGACTCCTGAGCTTCACTGTCAGAGGGAGGTAAATCCACACAACCTGGCAGTGCTGGCTGGTGGTTTTTATGTCTGGCAAAACCCAGCCTGGAACATGGGGAGTACTCACCCACCCAGCACTTTGACTACTCCCAGTAAGAGCCGTCCTGGATCAGCTATGATAGCCATGTTAAATCTCAAGGTGTCAATTAGAAATAGCTGCTGCTGACACATAAAATACCGGCTCTTACTTCAACCGAGGCCAGGAACCTCGGTGACACATACCTTCCATCCACGATGATTCCAAGTACCTTCTTACAATATATATATACATATATATATATATGGATATTCCCCAATTGTCTATATATATATATATATATATATATAATAATAGAAAAACTCCAGTTGTTTGTGAATCAAATGGTTTTCTGTTTATTTTGATATGCGGCTTCAAAGTGACGTTTCGGCCTAGATGGCCTTTATCAAACTGTGACAATATCAATAGAAAAGTGACAATTACAATTTAGTGGACATATAAACCAACATCTGGTTACATATTTATATATGTTATTAATAAGACAATTACTCATACGCTATTAGCATTGTATATACGTATTCATTGCCATACAGTATTGGTGTTCAGCAGAACCAAAGCAAAATAAAAGCAAAATAAAAGACAGAAGTTAAAGAGGGACATAGAAAAGAAACATAGCTTTATACTTAAATCATAGCATTATAATTTAAATCATCATCGCCAGTTAGAGCAGTGTATATGGAAACCTCTATGTTAAGGAGAAGCAATAGATGTTGTGGACCAAGATCTAAAGGTGATGGGTCTAAACTCCGGGTAACACTTGGAACAGAGAAGAGATAAGGTTATATATTAACCTCATAAAGGTAGTTGATATCGTGCCCAGGGGGGGTGGGTAGAATAAGCCTGATGGACTTATACGTGATCCTATTAGTGGTGTACATATGGAGAGACTTACCCAATACCGCTGTGGGAGGCTGTGTCAATAGATCCTGCGCTGAGTAGGTGATGGCGTGTGTCCACACGCCTCTCTAGGATGCGCTCTGTTTAGATGCTAGGCGCGTCTCTAAATAGCGTGGGGGGGGCGTGTCGCTATGTGCCGGGAGCGTGCGGTCCACCATGCGTTCCACTAGTCACATGGTGGGGAGGATGTGGCGTCACGTGTAACCGGAAAAACCCTGCGTTCCAGGGAATCCGGAAGTGATGCGTTCCACTACTAGTCTCCTGATCTATCAGTCGGAGGCTAAGCTAGATAACTGTTATTTGACAGTATGTGCACACCTAGCGATTTGGTCTATCTTAGATACTAGAATATGTCTAGTGTGGATGGAGGTGTATATTATACAAACAATCCCAGGATCTATTACCACATTAGAGGGAGGCTTTTGATTCAATATCAGAGAAAAGGATATCAGAGAAAAGGATATCTGGTCATATGTCGCAGTCCGACATTGATTATATAGCCTATGAGAAAGGAGAAGAAAAATGATTAGAGATGCATAATAACTCTTGTTATATCATAACCATGGGACAGATCAGGATTTCATGTAAAACATTGTATTTCGTAGTCTCTGTTGAGTCCCTTAGGTTCCAAGCAGTCCATCTTGTGGATCCAAAATGCTTCCCGTTTTTTAGTTGCGTTATGCGATCATATCCTCTCCTGTGGGGTAAAATCTGTTCTATGACCTGGTATTTAAGTTGTGATAAATGGTGCCCGGCTGTTTCAAAATGGGACGGTACTGGGAGTAATAGATTTTTGCGTCTAACCGAAGACTTGTGTTGGCATATGCGGTCACGTATTTTTTGGGTCGTTTCACCTATGTAAATTTTGCCGCACGGGCATTTGAGTAAGTACACTACAAAGGCCGAGTCGCATGTGAAAAAGCCTTTCACGGGAAAGCTTTTTCCTGATTGGGGGTGATGAAAATGGTACCTTTTTGTACATTGCTACATTGTTGGCAGTGAATGCATGGAAAGGTCCCTGTTTTTTGTGTTGTGAGGAACCTCTGTCTAGGAATGGTGTGTGTGGGGCCAATGTCCGCCTTGACTAGAAGATCTCTTAAGTTCTTGGGGTCTCCGTGTACAAGCTAGAATGGGATTCCTAAATTCTTCAACTGTGGGGAAAGCTTTGTGTAGGATGGACCAATGATTTCTGATACTGTTCAGCATCTTTTTATTGGTGGGATGGTAGGTATGAACAAATGGTATGCGGCTGAGTTTAGTTTTTGGTTTCCTGATGGCGGTAGTTGTCTCATCTCTAAGGGAATTGTTCTGGATATCCTCTCTCTATGAATCTATCTTTCATCTCCGTGAGGCGTGTTTGTAGTTGATTGCTAGATGTAACAATGCGTTTGATTCTTGTGTACTGGGAGGTGGGGAGGGATTTCTTGGTATTCAATGCATGGAAACTTTTAAAGTGTAGTAGGTTGTTGCGGTCTGTTGGTTTTCGGTACAGGTCTGTGGAGAGGGTGTCTGATGGAGTTTTGATGACCGTTGTATCTAGGAAGCTGATGGATGTAGGGTCAGAATGAATGGTGAACTGTAATTCTTGATATATACTGTTGAGGTATGAGTGGAAGTCGTTCAGGGACTCCAACGAACCCCTCCATATGCAAAAAATGTCATCGATATAGCGTTTCCAAACGAGAACATGTTCACAAAAACGACTGTCTGGATAGATGAAGGATTCCTCGAACTCGGCCATGTAGCAATTTGCATATGGAGGGGCTACGTTGGACCCCATCGCGGTCCCCTGGCACTGTAAATAGAAGGTGTCTTCAAAAAGAAAAAAATTATTGGTGAGAACAAGTTCCAGTATGTCCATATAGAATGATATAGTGTCAGGATTGTTGAAGTTGACTGTAAGGCATTTAGAGACGGCCTGTAGTCCTTTGTTGTGTTGGATTGAGGTGTATAGGCTCGAGACGTCCCAAGTGACCAGTAGTGTTTCTTGTGGTAGTGGTGGGAGATTGTGGATAATCTTTAAAAAGTCTGATGTATCGAGTATAAATGATTTAGTCAGTTTGATCAAGGGAGTGAGTGATTTTTCTAGTAGAATGGAAAGTGGTGACAATATCGAATTAGTTGAGGCCACGATTGGTCTCCCGGGTGGTTTATGTAGGTCTTTATGGATTTTGGGTAGTGTATATAGAACAGGGATGACCGGATGGCTATTGGATAGGAAGGTGACCGTAGTGTTGTCAATGATGTTTAGCATCTGATATTGCTGTAAAATCTTGCGTATTTTCTCCCTAATCTGTGGGGTGGGGTCTGAGGTGAGTTTGCGGTAAATGGTTGTATCTTGTAATTGGCGGTGAATCTCTGTTGTATATTGGGCTTTGTCCATTAGTACCAGTGCACCCCCTTTATCTGCTGGTTTTATGATAAGGTCTTTTCTTTTTGTTAGGAGAGGAGGGCCTGTTTTGGACATTGTTAAGGTTATTTTGGTATTATATTTGCCCATGTGGAGATCTTTCCTAAATTGGGTCATGTCTTTTTGGACCAGGGCAATAAAGGTCTCTATGGCCGGTTTTGTCTTAGGTGGCATGAAATGACTCTTGTTTCTTAGTCCCAAGTCACCGATGGAAACTTGTGGGCTAGGATTACAAGAGATGGTCTTGTTGCGTTCCTGTAGTTCAGAAAAATGTGCCTTTAGGCGAATGTTCCTGTAAAGTCTGTGTAGGTCTAAATCCAATTGGAAAGTGTCCACTTGGTTAGACGGACAGAACGATAATCCCATCTCAAGAAGGGATATCTCAGCAGGTCCTAGTGAGTGTGATGAGATATTTACGACTAAAGACGGTACCTGAGATCTAGTCGTCATGTTGGGTGGTCTCCGTGTTGTTGTTGCCGTTCTTCCCTGGTTTCTGCGTCGGCCTCTGAAGGAATGTTGAGTATAGTTGTCCTGTTGAGAGTGGGGGTCACCTTCTGAGCCTGAGTGTGATGAGTCCCTTGATTGGGAGCGGTATCTGTAGCGGCTGTTGGTGGTATTGGTGGGGTCGGGCCATTTATATACCCTGTTGAGTCTGTAATCCTCGGTATCGCGTAGAAACTTGTTACGTTTCGTGGACTCGACTTCCTTCTTGTGGTTCTGTAGAGAAGATTCAATCTTGGTGTGTAGCTGCTGGAATTCATCTGCCGGTAGTACCGCGGTTAATTGTTCCTCTATGGTCTTGATTTCACCTTTAGTTTTGGTGATTGCTTCTTGGAGGTATGATAAAGTTAAGGCAATAAGGTCAAAGGAGCATTTATTTAAAATGCGTTCGAACTTGTTACAAAATTCGGCGTCGTCCTAAAGAATGTCGGTCTCGTGCGGATTCTCAGGGCCGCGAGGGATTCTCTGTACTTTAAGGTATTCCGCTAATGTAACGCAGTGAAGTTCGTAGTTCAGTGGTCTCCGGGATTCCCTCTCGAGGTCCCTGGACTTCAATTCTGAAGGTGATGTTTGTAGAAAATCACTTGAGATGTTGACTTGTGATAGCATATGTGTAATCTCGTCCTGTTCAAAGGAAAGAGTTTCACTTGCCATGATGTTGGTCTCAGGTGCTCAGTCCAGTAAGGGAAAATCAAGTAGAGATATAACCTCCTGGCACTCTGGAAGTAATCAATTGGAGTCGGGTTCCCACCCCGTACAATAATAATAGAAAAACTCCAGTTGTTTGTGAATCAAATGGTTTTCTGTTTATTTTGATATGCGGCTTCAAAGTGACGTTTCGGCCTAGATGGCCTTTATCAAACTGTGACAATATCAATAGAAAAGTGACAATTACAATTTAGTGGACATATAAACCAACATCTGGTTACATATTTATATATGTTATTAATAAGACAATTACTCATACGCTATTAGCATTGTATATACGTATTCATTGCCATACAGTATTGGTGTTCAGCAGAACCAAAGCAAAATAAAAGCAAAATAAAAGACAGAAGTTAAAGAGGGACATAGAAAAGAAACATAGCTTTATACTTAAATCATAGCATTATAATTTAAATCATCATCGCCAGTTAGAGCAGTGTATATGGAAACCTCTATGTTAAGGAGAAGCAATAGATGTTGTGGACCAAGATCTAAAGGTGATGGGTCTAAACTCCGGGTAACACTTGGAACAGAGAAGAGATAAGGTTATATATTAACCTCATAAAGGTAGTTGATATCGTGCCCAGGGGGGGTGGGTAGAATAAGCCTGATGGACTTATAAGTGATCCTATTAGTGGTGTACATATGGAGAGACTTACCCAATACCGCTGTGGGAGGCTGTGTTAATAGATCCTGCGCTGAGTAGGTGATGGCGTGTGTCCACACGCCTCTCTAGGGATGCGCTCTGTTTAGATGCTAGGCGCGTCTCTAAATAGCGTGGGGGGGCGTGTCGCTATGTGCCGGGAGCGTGCGGTCCACCATGCGTTCCACTAGTCACATGGTGGGGAGGATGTGGCGTCACGTGTAACCGGAAAAACCCTGCGTTCCAGGGGAATCCGGAAGTGATGCGTTCCACTACTAGTCTCCTGATCTATCAGTCGGAGGCTAAGCTAGATAACTGTTATTTGACAGTATGTGCACACCTAGCGATTTGGTCTATCTTAGATACTAGAATATGTCTAGTGTGGATGGAGGTGTATATTATACAAACAATCCCAGGATCTATTACCACATTAGAGGGAGGCTTTTGATTCAATATCAGAGAAAAGGATATCAGAGAAAAGGATATCTGGTCATATGTCGCAGTCCGACATTGATTATATAGCCTATGAGAAAGGAGAAGAAAAATGATTAGAGATGCATAATAACTCTTGTTATATCATAACCATGGGACAGATCAGGATTTCATGTAAAACATTGTATTTCGTAGTCTCTGTTGAGTCCCTTAGGTTCCAAGCAGTCCATCTTGTGGATCCAAAATGCTTCCCGTTTTTTTAGTTGCGTTATGCGATCATATCCTCTCCTGTGGGGTAAAATCTGTTCTATGACCTGGTATTTAAGTTGTGATAAATGGTGCCCGGCTGTTTCAAAATGGGACGGTACTGGGAGTAATAGATTTTTGCGTCTAACCGAAGACTTGTGTTGGCATATGCGGTCACGTATTCTTTGGGTCGTTTCACCTATGTAAATTTTGCCGCACGGGCATTTGAGTAAGTACACTACAAAGACCGAGTCGCATGTGAAAAAGCCTTTCACGGGAAAGCTTTTTCCTGATTGGGGGTGATGAAAATGGGTACCTTTTTGTACATTGCTACATTGTTGGCAGTGAATGCATGGAAAGGTCCCTGTTTTTTGTGTTGTGAGGAACCTCTGTCTAGGAATGGTGTGTGTGGGGCCAATGTCCGCCTTGACTAGAAGATCTCTTAAGTTCGTTGGAGTCCCTGAACGACTTCCACTCATACCTCAACAGTATATATCAAGAATTACAGTTCACCATTCATTCTGACCCTACATCCATCAGCTTCCTAGATACAACGGTCATCAAAACTCCATCAGACACCCTCTCCACAGACCTGTACCGAAAACCAACAGACCGCAACAACCTACTACACTTTAAAAGTTTCCATGCATTGAATACCAAGAAATCCCTCCCCACCTCCCAGTACACAAGAATCAAACGCATTGTTACATCTAGCAATCAACTACAAACACGCCTCACGGAGATGAAAGATAGATTCATAGAGAGAGGATATCCAGAACAATTCCTTAGAGATGAGACAACTACCGCCATCAGGAAACCAAAAACTAAACTCAGCCGCATACCATTTGTTCATACCTACCATCCCACCAATAAAAAGATGCTGAACAGTATCAGAAATCATTGGTCCATCCTACACAAAGCTTTCCCCACAGTTGAAGAATTTAGGAATCCCATTCTAGCTTGTACACGGAGACCCAAGAACTTAAGAGATCTTCTAGTCAAGGCGGACATTGGCCCCACACACACCATTCCTAGACAGAGGTTCCTCACAACACAAAAAACAGGGACCTTTCCATGCATTCACTGCCAACAATGTAGCAATGTACAAAAAGGTACCCATTTTCATCACCCCCAATCAGGAAAAAGCTTTCCCGTGAAAGGCTTTTTCACATGCGACTCGGCCTTTGTAGTGTACTTACTCAAATGCCCGTGCGGCAAAATTTACATAGGTGAAACGACCCAAAAAATACGTGACCGCATATGCCAACACAAGTCTTCGGTTAGACGCAAAAATCTATTACTCCCAGTACCGTCCCATTTTGAAACAGCCGGGCACCATTTATCACAACTTAAATACCAGGTCATAGAACAGATTTTACCCCACAGGAGAGGATATGATCGCATAACGCAACTAAAAAAACGGGAAGCATTTTGGATCCACAAGATGGACTGCTTGGAACCTAAGGGACTCAACAGAGACTACGAAATACAATGTTTTACATGAAATCCTGATCTGTCCCATGGTTATGATATAACAAGAGTTATTATGCATCTCTAATCATTTTTCTTCTCCTTTCTCATAGGCTATATAATCAATGTCGGACTGCGACATATGACCAGATATCCTTTTCTCTGATATCCTTTTCTCTGATATTGAATCAAAAGCCTCCCTCTAATGTGGTAATAGATCCTGGGATTGTTTGTATAATATACACCTCCATCCACACTAGACATATTCTAGTATCTAAGATAGACCAAATCGCTAGGTGTGCACATACTGTCAAATAACAGTTATCTAGCTTAGCCTCCGACTGATAGATCAGGAGACTAGTAGTGGAACGCATCACTTCCGGATTCCCCTGGAACGCAGGGTTTTTCCGGTTACACGTGACGCCACATCCTCCCCACCATGTGACTAGTGGAACGCATGGTGGACCGCACGCTCCCGGCACATAGCGACACGCCCCCCCACGCTATTTAGAGACGCGCCTAGCATCTAAACAGAGCGCATCCCTAGAGAGGCGTGTGGACACACGCCATCACCTACTCAGCGCAGGATCTATTGACACAGCCTCCCACAGCGGTATTGGGTAAGTCTCTCCATATGTACACCACTAATAGGATCACTTATAAGTCCATCAGGCTTATTCTACCCACCCCCCCTGGGCACGATATCAACTACCTTTATGAGGTTAATATATAACCTTATCTCTTCTCTGTTCCAAGTGTTACCCGGAGTTTAGACCCATCACCTTTAGATCTTGGTCCACAACATCTATTGCTTCTCCTTAACATAGAGGTTTCCATATACACTGCTCTAACTGGCGATGATGATTTAAATTATAATGCTATGATTTAAGTATAAAGCTATGTTTCTTTTCTATGTCCCTCTTTAACTTCTGTCTTTTATTTTGCTTTTATTTTGCTTTGGTTCTGCTGAACACCAATACTGTATGGCAATGAATACGTATATACAATGCTAATAGCGTATGAGTAATTGTCTTATTAATAACATATATAAATATGTAACCAGATGTTGGTTTATATGTCCACTAAATTGTAATTGTCACTTTTCTATTGATATTGTCACAGTTTGATAAAGGCCATCTAGGCCGAAACGTCACTTTGAAGCCGCATATCAAAATAAACAGAAAACCATTTGATTCACAAACAACTGGAGTTTTTCTATTATTATTGTACGGGGTGGGAACCCGACTCCAATTGATTACTTCCAGAGTGCCAGGAGGTTATATCTCTACTATATATATATATATATATATATACAGGGAGTGCAGAATTATTAGGCAAGTTGTATTTTTGAGGATTAATTTTATTATTGAACAACAACCATGTTCTCAATGAACCCAAAAAACTCATTAATATCAAAGCTGAATATTTTTGGAAGTAGTTTTTAGTTTGTTTTTAGTTTTAGCTATTTTAGGGGGATATCTGTGTGTGCAGGTGACTATTACTGTGCATAATTATTAGGCAACTTAACAAAAAACAAATATATACCCATTTCAATTATTTATTTTTACCAGTGAAACCAATATAACATCTCAACATTCACAAATATACATTTCTGACATTCAAAAAAAAACAAAAACAAATCAGTGACCAATATAGCCACCTTTCTTTGCAAGGACACTCAAAAGCCTGCCATCCATGGAGTCTGTCAGTGTTTTGATCTGTTCACCATCAACATTGCGTGCAGCAGCAACCACAGCCTCCCAGACACTGTTCAGAGAGGTGTACTGTTTTCCCTCCTTGTAAATCTCACATTTGATGATGGACCACAGGTTCTCAATGGGGTTCAGATCAGGTGAACAAGGAGGCCATGTCATTAGATTTTCTTCTTTTATACCCTTTCTTGCCAGCCACGCTGTGGAGTACTTGGACGCGTGTGATGGAGCATTGCCCTGCATGAAAATCATGTTTTTCTTGAAGGATGCAGACTTCTTCCTGTACCACTGCTTGAAGAAGGTGTTTTCCAGAAACTGGCAGTAGGACTGGGAGTTGAGCTTGACTCCATCCTCAACCCGAAAAGGCCCCACAAGCTCATCTTTGATGATACCAGCCCAAACCAGTACTCCACCTCCACCTTGCTGGCATCTGAGTCGGACTGGAGCTCTCTGCCCTTTACCAATCCAGCCACGGGCCCATCCATCTGGCCCATCAAGACTCACTCTCATTTCATCAGTCCATAAAACCTTAGAAGAATCAGTCTTGAGATATTTCTTGGCCCAGTCTTGACGTTTCAGCTTGTGTGTCTTGTTCAGTGGTGGTCGTCTTTCAGCCTTTCTTACCTTGGCCATGTCTCTGAGTATTGCACACCTTGTTCTTTTGGGCACTCCAGTGATGTTGCAGCTCTGAAATATGGCCAAACTGGTGGCAAGTGGCATCTTGGCAGCTGCACGCTTGACTTTTCTCAGTTCATGGGCAGTTATTTTGCGCCTTGGTTTTTCCACACGCTTCTTGCGACCCTGTTGACTATTTTGAATGAAACGCTTGATTGTTCGATGATCACGCTTCAGAAGCTTTGCAATTTTAAGAGTGCTGCATCCATCTGCAAGATATCTCACTATTTTTGACTTTTCTGAGCCTGTCAAGTCCTTCTTTTGACCCATTTTGCCAAAGGAAAGGAAGTTGCCTAATAATTATGCACACCTAATATAGGGTGTTGATGTCATTAGACCACACCCCTTCTCATTACAGACATGCACATCACCTAATATGCTTAATTGGTATTAGGCTTTCGAGCCTATACAGCTTGGAGTAAGACAACATGCATAAAGAGGATGATGTGGTCAAAATACTCATTTGCCTAATAATTCTGCACGCAGTGTATATACACTCACCTAAAGAATTATTAGGAACACCAGTTCTATTTCTCATTAATGCAATTATCTAGTCAACCAATCACATGGCAGTTGCTTCAATGCATTTAGGGGTGTGGTCCTGGTTAAGACAATCTCCTGAACTCCAAACTGAATGTCAGAATGGGAAAGAAAGGTGATTTAAGCAATTTTGAGCGTGGCATGGTTGTTGGTGCCAGACGGGCCGGTCTGAGTATTTCACAATCTGCTCAATTACTGGGATTTTCACGCACAACCATTTCTAGGGTTTACAAAGAATGGTGTGAAAAGGGAAAAACATCCAGTATGCGGCAGTCCTGTGGGCAAAAATGCCTTGTGGATGCTAGAGGTCAGAGGAGAATGGGCCGATTGATTCAAGCTGATAGAAGAGCAACGTTGACTGAAATAACCACTCGTTACAACCGAGGTATGCAGCAAAGCATTTGTGAAGCCACAACACGCACAACCTTGAGGCGGATGGGCTACAACAGCAGAAGACCCCACCGGGTACCACTCATCTCCACTACAAATAGGAAAAAGAGGCTACAATTTGCACGAGCTCACCAAAATTGGACTGTAGAAGACTGGAAAAATGTTGCCTGGTCTGATGAGTCTCGATTTCTGTTGAGACATTCAAATGGTAGAGTCCGAATTTGGCGTAAACAGAATGAGAACATGTATCCATCCTCTGATGGCTACTTCCAGCAGGATAATGCACCATGTCACAAAGCTTGAATCATTTCAAATTGGTTTCTTGAACATGACAATGAGTTCACTGTACTAAAATGGCCCCCACAGTCACCAGATCTCAACCCAATAGAGCATCTTTGTGATGTGGTGGAACAGGAGCTTCGTGCCCTGTATGTGCATCCCTCAAATCTCCAT
This sequence comes from Bufo bufo, assembly GCF_905171765.1. Taxonomy (NCBI): domain Eukaryota; kingdom Metazoa; phylum Chordata; class Amphibia; order Anura; family Bufonidae; genus Bufo; species Bufo bufo. The sequence goes on from NC_053392.1 coordinate 306,293,208, forward strand.
CAACTGCAAGATGCTATCCTATCAATATGGGCCAACATTTCTAAAGAATGCTATCAGCACCTTGTTGAATCAATGCCACGTAGAATTAAGGCAGTTCTGAAGGCAAAAGGGGGTCCAACACCGTATTAGTATGGTGTTCCTAATAATTCTTTAGGTGAGTGTATATATATATATATACAGTACAGACCAAAAATTTGGACACACCTTCTCATTCAAAGAGTTTTCTTTATTTTAATGACTATGAAAATTGTAGATTCACACTGAAGGCATCAAAACTATGAATTAACACATGTGGAATTATATGCATAACAAACAAGTGTGAAACAACTGAAAATATGTCATATTCTAGGTTCTTCAAAGTAGCCACCTTTTGCTTTGATTACTGCTTTGCACACTTTTGGCATTCTCTTGATGAGCTTCAAGAGGTAGACCCCTGAAATGGTTTTTACTTCACAGGTGTGCCCTGTCAGGTTTAATACGTGGGATTTCTTGCCTTATAAATGGGGTTGGGACCATCAGTTGCGTTGAGGAGAAGAAAGGTGGATACACAGCTGATAGTCCTACTGAATAGACTGTTAGAATTTGTATTATGGCAAGAAAAAAGCAGCTAAGTAAAGAAAAACGAGTGGCCATCATAACTTTAAGAAATGAAGGTCAGTCAGTCAGCCGAAAAATTGGGAAAATTTCTAAAGTAAGGGCTATTTGACCATGAAGGAGAGTGATGGGGTGCTGCGCCAGATGGCCTGGCCTCCACAGTCACCGGACCTGAACCCAATCGAGATGGTTTGGGGTGAGCTGGACCGCAGAGTGAAGGCAAAAGGGCCAACAAGTGCTAAGCATCTCTGGGAACTCCTTCAAGACTGTTGGAAGACCATTTCAGGGGACTACCTCTTGAAGCTCATCAAGAGAATGCCAAGAGTGTGCAAAGCAGTAATCAAAGCAAAAGGTGGCTACTTTGAAGAACCTAGAATATGACATATTTTCAGTTGTTTCACACTTGTTTGTTATGTATATAATTCCACATGTGTTAATTCATAGTTTTGATGCCTTCATAGTCATGAAAATAAAGAAAACTCTTTGAATGAGAAGGTGTGTCCAAACTTTTGGTCTGTACTGTATATGATTATATATACCCCTGTATATGAGTCCAGTATATATAGAAAGGCATATATGCCCCTGTAATTTATATGCATATCTATATATACTTTAATGCTGGCAATAAGGTCCCCCAAGCGCGGTGCCCCCCCCCCCCCTAGTACGCCTGCAGAAGGGAGATGCCGATAACTGGACAATTATGTCTAGTTCTGGTCATTTCAAAGGACAGAGGATCAATAGAGATCCTCTTCCCTTTGATAAAATGTTTTACATAACAAGAAAAAAGGGAACAAAGGGCTCCTCCTGTCCTTGAATACCGCGGACCTCCGGCGCTGTAATTACGGCGCCGGAGATGCGTGGGCACTTCACAGGCGGATGGATCAAAGCATCCCCCGCCTGGAAGAGCACGCCAAGATGTGCGGGAGGCGCGGGAGAGAGCGCCGCAGGGTTAAAATATCTCGGCGGCGCTGCGCTTAAGGAGGAAAGGAAAGGAAGGGAGAGGAGAAGAGAATAGAAGAGAAACATCCCCAGGACGATGAGCAAACTCTGGAGACGAGCATTAATGGCTGAGTAACCCTTTCACTATACCACCACCAAGCATTAACCCCTAGATTTCCCTGATATTAACCCATGAACCACCAATAACCTCTGAACCACCAATAACCTTCTACTTACAGTCAGGTCCATAAATATTGGGACATTGACACAATTATAATATTTTTGGCTCTATACACCACCACAATGGATAAGAAATGAAACAAACAAGATGTGATTTAACTGCAGACTGTCAGCTTTAATTTGAGGGTATTTACATCAAAATCAGGTGAACGGTGTAGGAATTACAACAGTTTGCATATGTGCCTCCCACTTGTTAAGGAACCAAAAGTAATGGGACAATTGGCTTCTCAGCTGTTCCATGGCCAAGGTTGTGTTATTCCCTCCTTATCCCAATTACAATGAGCAGATAAAAGGTCCAGAGTTCATTTTAAGTGTGCTATTTGCATTTGGAATCTTTTGCTGTCAACTCTCACGATGAGATCCAAAGAGCTGTCACTATCAGTGAAGCAAGCCATCATTAGGCTGAAAAAACAAAACAAATCCATCAGAGAGATAGTAAAAAAATTTAGTGGAGCCAAAACAACTGTTTGGAACATTCTTAAAAAGAAGGAACCCACTGGTGAGCTCAGCAACACCAGAAGACCCGGAAGACAACGGAAAACAACTGTGGTGGATGACTGAAGAATTCTTTCCCTGGTGAAGAAAACACCCTTCACAACAGTTGGCCAGATCAAGAACACTCTCCAGGAGGTAGATGTATGTGTGTCAAAGTCAACAATCAAGAGAAGACTTCACCAGAGTGAATATAGAGGGTTCACCACAAGATGTAAACCATTGGTAAGCCTCAAAAACAGGAAGGCCAGATTAGAGTTTGCCAAACGACATCTAAAAAAGCCTTCACAGTTCTGGAACAACATCCTATGGACAGATAAGACCAAGATCAACTTGTACCAGAGTGATGGGAAGAGAAGAGTATGGAGAAGGAAAGTAACTGCTCATGATCCTAAGCATACCACCTCATCAGTGAAACATGGTGTTGGTAGTGTCATGGCGTGGGCATGTATGGCTGCCAATGGAACTGGTTCTCTTGTATTTATTGATGATGTGACTGCTGACAAAAGCAGAAGGATAAATTCTGAAGAGTTTTGGGAAATATTATCTGCTCATATTCAGCCAAATGCTTCAGAACTCATTGGACAGCGCTTCATAGTGCAGATGGACAATGACCCAAAGCATACTGCAAAAGCAACCAAAGAGTTTTTTAAGTGAAAGAAGTGGAATGTTATTCAATGGCCAAGTCAATCCCCTGACCTGAATCCGATTGAGCATGCATTTCACTTGCTGAAGATAAAACTGAAGGGAAAATGCCCCAAAAACAAGCAGGAACTGAAGACAGTTGCAGTAGAGGCTTGGCAAAGCATCACCAGGGATAAAACCCAGCGTCTGGTGATGTCTATGCGTTCCAGACATCACTCTGTATTTGACTGCAAAGGATTTGCAACCAAGTATTAAAAAGTGAAAGTTTGATTTATGATTATTATTCTGTCCCATTACTTTTGGTTCCTTAACAAGTGGGAGGCACATATGCAAACTGTTGTAATTCCTACACCATTCACCTGATTTTGATGGAAATACCCTCAAATTAAAGCTGACAGTCTGCAGTGAAAGCACATCTAGTTTGTTTCATTTCAAATTCATTGTGGTGGTGTATAGAGCCAAAAATGTTAGAATTGTGTCGATGTCCCAATATTTATGGACCTGACTGTACCGTCCCTATACCACCAAAGATCAATATTAACCCCTACAATATTATAACCCTTTTCCTGCCACCAATCATTAACCCCTTCCATTCACCCCTGCATTTCCACTGCCACCAAAATTCCCCTGCCATTAATCCCTGCAATTCCTGCACATTAACCCCTGCATTCCCAGCAGCCCCAGCATTACTTTTACTTTGTTAACCCCTGCAATATACCCTGCCTTTATCCCTGGCCTGCATATATTAACCCTTGCAGTGCCACCATAACCCTTGATTGCATTTAAAGGGCTTCTGTCACCCCACTAAACAGTTTTTTTTTTTTTTTGGTTACGCAGGCGCATTGAGGAAGGAGCAGCCGAGCGAGCGTCCTCCTCTCAGTGCGCCTGCGCCGACTGAAGACAGGTACGGCGCAGGCACCAGATTTTGAATGCAAACAGGGCCAACAGAGAAAGATCCCGTCCGATGTCCCTGTCAATCAACATGCGGAGGGGGCGTCTTTAGGATAGGAGGATGCGGCTGCTACCAGCAAGAAGCTGGTAGCAAGGTAATTTGCATATTTTAAAAGTAAGTTTTTAACAGAATCTGCTGAACCAAAATGATTAATTACAGTATGTATGCATAAATCGCAGTATAGGGATTAGAAGTAACCAAAAAAAAAAAACTGTTTAGTGGGGTGACAGAAGCCCTTTAACCCTTTGTTATCCCGTAGGGACAGTGTGTAGCCAGGTGGGTGGGCCCTGCTATGTGTGTGAGTGTTATGCTTAGTTAGTTTGTGGGTGGAATTGTGTAAGATATTGTATTGTGTTTAGTGGAGTTAGGTGTATTGTAGTGTGGTTACTATATTACTGTGTGCGACAATAAGTATATATATTTATATGTCCATTGATATAAATACATATAGTTATAGCAATAATTAGACTGCAGACTTGTTATTGTATAATAGATACATTATTATTCATAGTACAGCGTATAATCATTTATTGTAGTAGTCGCCACCATAGTAGTAATTCGCACGCAGTTCAGTTCAAAGTTAGTGCAACAAGGAAGGTAGTTAGTATTTATAGCATAAATAAGTGGAGTCATCAATAGACGACTTACGCCTATTCATGAATATTAATTATTGATATTACCAAAATATTAATAATTTGGAGGAGGAAGTGGGACCAACTTACATTATAAGATAATTATCTTTTGTCTATATTATTAGACTATAGGCCAGTTACATGGTGTATGTATACTGATATGACCATAATATTGAAAGTATTTGTATATGTTGTAGTACATCGTAGTTAAGTAAAGGTGTCTTTTATGTTATATCTGCAAGAGTTGTGTGCTATTCCCTGGTGATACCAAGGCAACATACTCTAGCTGTGGTATAAACTGAGCTGAATCCCAAGAGCTAGGGGGAAAAGGGGAATATTGACCGGTATCATCTGCTAATTGGTAATATTCTGCCCTTTTTACACCAGTAAGGTCAGATATTGCTGTTGATAACAGGGCCGTCATCAGGGGGGTACAGCCGTTACCCCAGCAATGGGCCTGGACCCCGGGGGGGGGGGGGGGTGGCCGGTCCTGAGCCTCTTTTTTTTTTTTTTTGGAGTCAGTGACTTTATAGGCCGCGTCGCTACAGGGGGCAATTGCCCCCCTTTGGTTATTCCTTGCCCCCCCCTCCCGCTGATTCCCATACCGCTGGCGCTGCCTTTAAAACCAAAACGTAAGGCTCTGACTCTGAGCCGTCGTGCCGATCCGAATCATCAGTGACTGCGATAGTCAGTCACTACTCGCTGCGCAGAGGAGCGCACGTGACGTCAGACGCACGCCACCTTCAGATTTGCGCACCTCCGCCTGCCAGTCAATTCTGGTTTGCAGGCGCGGCGGCTCCAGCCTCCATCACATGTTGGACAACAGGCGGAGCGGCCACTGAACGACCGGACTGATTACAATAAGGTCCGTTAGGTTTCCATAATGGTATTGTTAAATATCGTACAGCATTTCTTAATTTTGTAAGAAATGCTTCAGAAGGAGCCAACAAAATATGGAGAGTTCTTGATGAAAGATAAAAGTTAAAAGGATTTAATTCGCATAAAAAGAAACGTTACAAAGTTTAGGAAGAAAAATAAGTACAGCAGATGAATCTTAAAAGGTTACAAGCAAGCAATAAACCAATTTAAAATGAGTGAAAAAGTAATTCCCTTAAAGTAATGTGTATGTGTGAATCTGTGTGTGTAGAGAGCAACAGGTGTCTTGTCAAAGAATGCTCTGCCAATGTCATGAAACAAAGCCTTTTTATAGGTTGACTCTTCATAGAGTTACATTGTATCCTAAATTTACCAGACATATATGGTTAAAAAGTAAAACCCCTTACATCATGATTTTCTAAGTATACCTTATTTGTAAAGCTAATAATAATATGCTGAGGAGGAGGATTTCTAACCTTCCCAAATACTATTGTCGTCTCAAGAACTGTCAAAATTGACACTTCGCAAGTGCTGACCTTTCATGGTCCTTAAAGGGAACCTGTCACCGGGATTTTGTGTATAGAGCTGAGGACATGGGTTGCTAGATGGCCGCTAGCACATCCGCAATACCCAGTCCCCATAGCTCTGTGTGCTTTTATTGTGTAAAATAACTGATTTGATACATATGCAAATTAACCTGAGATGAGTCCTGTCCCTGACTCATCTCACTTACAGGACTCATCTCAGGTTAATTTGCATATGTATCAAATCGGTTTTTTTACACAATTAAAGCACAAAGAGCTATGGGGACTGGATATTGCGGATGTGCTAGCGGCCATCTAGCAACCCATGTCCTCAGCTCTATACCCAAAATCCCGGTGACAGGTTCCCTTTAAAATACCCTATCCTACTGAAAAGTGTTAATATGTTATTTTACAGGTATCCATCATTTTACTGATAAAATGGCATGCTGAGCTATTTCTAAGATTACAAATTATTTCTTTAGCATATTAATCCTTATGTTCTCTAGATCTATGTTGTGTGGTCTTTGCTCGGGGTTAAATGCAAAGCCGTTTTCTGGATTATCCCAGACTGGATATTTACTTATTCAGATTCAGATGCGCAGTGTAACTATCATATCCCAAGGTAACACAATCTAACCAGGAATGAAAAGGCAGTAAAAAAAAGTTGGGAGGGAAAAGGACAAGCTTAGACCAGCACAGGTGAAATTTTCCTCTGTCAGGGTTAGTCAAGTGCAAGCACATAACCAAACATGGATGAAGAGTAGTGCTTTCTAGAAATAATATAAATGGACAGCCATTCTGATATATTCCAGGAGCAAGGCAAATATAAGAATGAAAAGTATTTACTTATCTAATTAGGACTTTGCCTTGTGCCCTAATACAGAACCATATTATGCTGTACTGTCCATGTTGTACTGTCCATGTTGGTCCATAGTTGGTGCCATTCCTACTACAATCACTAAAATAGGGTTTCCAGAGGGACATACACCATGGGTGTAGGAACCCCCAAAAATCTGCGGGGGACAGCATTTTTGCTCGCCGGGTATATTCTTATTCAGTAAACTGCGAGTTGTTTATATCGTAAAATTTTAAGTGTGTGTGTGTGTGTGTGTGTGTGTGTGTGAAAAATCTCACAACAAAAAAATATGCAAAATGAACAGTTCTTTGTTTATCAGGTCACAGAAATTAACCAAACGTTTGGCATATATTTCAGTTATTCCGGGTACTTTCTCTGGCACCCCCCCCCCCCCTTCCCCCCGCCGAAACAATCTCCCCTTATATATAATTTACTTACAGTTCTGAAGACTCAGGGGTGCTGGCTGGCTTGGCCTCAGGGGTGCTGGCTGGCTTTGCCGGGCAGAAGGATGTGGGAGAGTGAGGCCTTTTTCTCCAAGCTGCTCCGGATCAGTGCTCTGGGCAGCTGGGCTCCAGGCTGGAAGTGGGCACACTAAGAAAAAAATATTTTTCATTACATCTCAGGTCAGACCACCAATCAGACCCCCAATGTTAATCAGACCTCAGCTAACAGCCCTAATAAGATCCCCAATGTAAATAAGACCTCAGATCACACCTCAGCTCAGACCCCAATATGAATGACCCACAATCAGACCTCAGATAATAGCCCCATGCCTCATAGCAGCCCCCAGTGCCTCTCCAGCAGAGCCCCAGTGCCTCTCATCAGCCCCCCAGTGCCTCTCATCAGCCCCCCAGCGCCTCCCATCAGCCAATAATAACAGCCCCCCAATCATGTGCCAGTAATAAATGGGCCCCCCGCCGCCCCCATTATGTGCCAGTAATAACAGGCCCCCCCCATTATGTGCCAGTAATAACAGGCCCCCCCCCCTCCCAATCATGTGCCAGTAATAACAGCCCCCCCCAATCATGTGCCAGTAATAACAGGGCCCCCCCCCATAATGTGGCAGTAATACCAGGGCCCCCCCATTATGTGCCAGTAATAACAGGCCCCCCCCGCAATCATGTGCCAGTAATAACAGCCCCCCCCCCAATTATGTGCCAGTAAAACTAAGTATTGTATATATTTTTTAAAAAATTAACACTTATACTTACCTCTTCCTTACCTCTTGCCTCTTCCGGCCTGTGTTCCGACTCCAGCGCTGTACGGCTCAGGCGGCGCAATGACGTCATTGCGCCGCCTACGCCGGCCTCTGATAGGCTGCCAGCCTAGTAGTGCCGGCAGCCTATCAGAGGAACAGGAAAGGGACACACCTCCCTGCCCTGCTCCTCCGCACAGCCTTCTGTTTGTATCGCTGTCCCGAGGACGGCGATACAAACAGATCACTATGGAGATGAGCGCTTCGCTTCCACAATGGAAGCGCTCATCTCAGTGCCTGCCCCGTCGCACACATTGCCCCGCTGCCGCTGGGGGGGGATTTGACCATACCTGCCCCCCCCCGCATTATTTCCTGGGGGGGATCCGTCCCCCCGTCCCCATCGCTTCCTACGCCCATGACATACACCAATCAGCTAGAACATTGATACCAATGACAGGAGTAATGGATATCACCAAGGGGTGGGAGATATACGGTGCCTGTGTACAGGGCGGACCAGCTGCGGGATCTGCCTGTGGAGTACAGCTATATTGCAGACTGTAACTGTACATCCCGTTGTTTAAATGGAAAGTACAAATGCTGTCCGGCAATTAACGATAATCCGCATGCAGATCCAGTGGCCAGGTCGTAACATATATGGACACCCTAAGGCTGGTTTTCCATGTTCAGGTTGTTTATGCAGTTTCTAAAGCCAAAGGCAGACATGTGTTCAAAAAGAAGACTCTTTCATCCATGTCCTACATTCATTATCTACTCCTAGCTTTGGCCTCAAAAACTGCACAGAAACTAACTGAACTTGGAAATCCAACCATAAGGCAACAACGGAAGAGTCAGCTTTTGAAGTTGATATATTGGAGGCAGAAAAGGTTTTGAATGTAATAATCTGAAGGACATGTTCCTGGAATGAGGTAGTTAGCACCTGCTAAATATGACCCAAGGAAGGAGAACTGGTAAACTAGGGTGCAAAGCGATCTCCTATTCCCCCCCCCCCCCCCCCCCCCAGTCCTGCCAGACAACATCATCATAAGATTATATTATATATATTCATACAATTTATCTATAAGCAGACAGCCTGATTGCAGTTTGCACTGTCTGGCGCTGGCGTGGTACCATGTGCTACTGACTGAGTAGAGTGCTGTGCCTGTGCATTTAACATTGTGAAGGGGGGGGGGGGGGGGGGGGTCTACTGCTATTAATTGCATTGTGAAGTTGTCTGGCAGGACTGGGGGGGGGAGTGGGATACAGTGCCCATAACAGTGTCATCCACAGATGCCCATAACAGTGTCATCCACAGTTGCCCCATAACAGTGTCATCCACAGTTGCCCCATAACAGTGTCATTCACAGATCCCCCATAACAGTGTCATCCACAGATCCCCCATAACAGTGTCATCCACAGATCCCCCCATAACAGTGTCATCCACAGAGGCCCATAACAGTGTCATCCACAGATCCCCCCATAACAGTGTCATCCACAGATCCCCCCATAACAGTGTCATCCACAGAGGCCCATAACAGTGTCATCCACAGATCCCTCATAACAGTGTCAGCCACAGATCCCCCAATAACAGTGTCATCCACAGATCCCTCATAACAGTGTCATCCACAGATCCCTCATAACAGTGTCATCCACAGATCCCCCAATAACAATGTCATCCACAGATCCTCCATAACAGTGTCATCCACAGATCCCCCCATAACAGTACGTCATTAACAGATCCCCCCATAACACTGTGTCATCCACAGATCCCCCATAACACTGTGTCATCCACAGATCCCCCATAACAGTGTCATCCACAGATCTCCCCATAACAGTGTCATCCACAGATCCCTCATAACAGTGTCATCCACAGATCCCTCATAACAGTGTCATCCACAGATCCCCCCATAACAGTGTAATCCACAGAGGCCCATAACAGTGTCATCCACCGATTCCTCATAACAGTGTCATCCACAGATCCCCCAATAACAGTGTCATCCACAGATGCCCATAACAGTGTCATCCACAGATGCCCATAACAGTGTCATCCACAGATCCTCCATAACAGTGTGTGTCATCCACAGATCCCCCCATAACAGTACGTCATCCACAGATCCCCCCATAACACTGTGTCATCCACAGATCCCCCATAACAGTGCGCCTGTGCACTGAGGAAGAGAGAGAAAAGAGGGGAAAGAACCCGCAAAAGCAAGCAGAGGACGGCACAGCAGACGACTTAAAGGGAACCTGTCACCTGGATTTTGGGTATAGAGCTGAGGACATGGGTTGCTAGATGGCCACTAGCACATTCACAATACCCAGTCCCCATAGCTCTGTGTGCTTTTATTGTGTATAAAAACCGATTTGATACATATGCAAATTAACCTGAGATGAGTCAGAGTTTGAAAATATGACTCTTCTCAAGTCACACAAGTAAGATATGACTCTTTTATGTTAATTTGCATATGTATCAAATCGTTTTTTTACCACAATAAAAGCACACAGAGCTATGGGGACTGGGTATTGCGGATGTGCTAGCGGCCATCTAGCAACCAATGTCCTCAGCTCTATACCCAAAATCCCGGTGACAGGTTCCCTAGCTTCTTTTGTAAATAAATTGCTTTATTATAAATGCAGTTTAATGTCTGTTTTTGACTTTTATTATATTCTGTCTTTTACTTAAAGGAACAGTAAAAAATGTTTTTTTTTTTAGTTATGTATGATGCTTTTTGGAAAATAAATAAATGTAAATGTAGTATGATTAAATGGTGAAAATGAATTCCTTACTGAAATCACTGATTATCACTTTTTACTGTCTTTGTAGTTGTAAAAAAAATAATGAAATTGGGGGTGGGTCCTTGAGGGGTGGAGGCGGAGTCAGGATGGATTCTAAAGGGGCGGAGTAGAAGCGGGCCACGGAGGGGGGGGGGGGGGGGGGAGTTTAGGCCTTGAGCTGTGTAAGGGGCCCCAAAATTTCTGATGGCAGCCCTGACAATTATTGATATTATTAAGCAATATCTATCCTTTATCACAGACATGTCAATAGAGGTTACAGTAAGGCTACTTTCACACTAGCGTTCGGAGCGGATCCGTCTGATGTTTCATCAGACGGATCCGCTCCGATAATGCAGACGTTCGCATCCGTTCAGAACGGATGCGTCTGCATTAAAACTTAGAAAATTTTCTAAGTGTGAAAGTTGTCTGAGCGGATCCGTTCAGACTTTACATTGAAAGTCAATGGGGAACGGATCCGCTTGAAGATTGAGCCATATGGTGTCATCTTCAAGCGGATCCGCCCCCATTGACTTACATTGTAAGTCTGGACGGATCCGCTCGCCTCCGCACGGCCAGGCGGACACCCGAACGCTGCAAGCAGCGTTCAGGTGTCCGCTCACTGAGCGGAGCGGAGGCTGAACGCTGGCAGGCGGATGCATTCTCAGTGGATCCGCCTCCACTGAGAATGCATTGGGGCCAGACGGATGCGTTCGGGGCCGCTCGTGAGCCCCTTCAAACGGTGCGCACGAGCGGACACCCGAACGCTAGTGTGAAAGTAGCCTAAATAGTCTCTATTCCAACTATCCATTTTCATTCATCATTCTAGTCATCTGTGCAGCTACTACTACTGTAAACATAATAAAAATAAAATACATAATCACTAGGTATTAAAAATAGCAGCGGTGGTATGTGTTCCAAGAATGATCCCTAGAGGGAGCAGATCAATAACCTCCTGGGTAATTCTGGGAATTGAAGTCCATGGGATGGTAATGCCAAGCATAGTGTTCTCCTGACTGACTACAGTTCCCAGAAGGAAGCGGTTGTAAAATTCTGCATGCTTTGTCACAGAGACAGCTTTCAGGTTCACTGTAGCTGTAGAAAGCTGTCACCCTCAGGCAGTCCTCATCATTATCTTACAGCAGAACTAACGTTTGTGACAGAGAGCAGTGTACGAGAGGCAGAGATAGATCTGAGATGGCTCTTCTAAAGCAGTGCAAGCAGCAAGTATGCGATGTGATAGAGCAAGAGTCAGAGAAATTACATGCCCTGAGCCAGGACATATGGAAGACCCCAGAGCTGGCTTATAAGGAACACACAGCTCATCAACTCCTCACAAGCTTCTTCTCCAGCCGGGCATGGGAGGTACAAGCCCAATACCATTTGGATACTGCCTTTCGAGCACAGTGGACCTCTGAAGCCACTGACAGCCCTTGTCTGCATGTAGGCTTCCTGTGCGAGTATGATGCTCTGCCTGGGATAGGGCATGCCTGTGGGCACAACCTGATTGCTGAAGTCGGGGCTGCTGCTGCACTTGGACTGAGAGGAGCTTTGGAGAGTGTGCAACCACCACGGCAGGTCCAGGTAAAGGGTCTGATGTTACATACAGTGCTTGAAGTGGGCCGGAACGCGGCGGTACTCAGTACCGCCACTTCCAAAAATTGCCCTGGAGAGTACCAGCACCTCTCCGTGCGCCCAGTACGTGGGTTTCCGGTACCGGAGCGCAGCGGAGAGCTGGCAGTATCTCCTCCCTAATGTCGTTGGCTGGGCAGCTAGTGGAGGGGGGCGGGTCGTTGCAGAGTACGGCTCAGGCTGGCGCAGGCAGGGAGTTGACCTCACGTTAGGTGACGTCAACTCCTTCCCGCGCGCCTGTGACTGAGGAGCGATCAGTGCGGCGACCAGTGACTGGTCCTCCTTGGAGTCAGGAGTCGGACGGTGCAGCAAAGAACATCGACTTTGCTTTGGAATCCAACTTCTGAAGAGTACTGGTGAGTGACAGGCACCCCCCCTCCCCCCACACACATTAGTTCCTCTCTGTACCAGTACCCCCCCCCCCCCCCCTGGCAGGGGGGTACTGGTACAGAGAGGAATTAATGTGTGTGATGAGGGGGGGGGGGGGGGGGTCTGATGTGCAGGGGGGTACTGGTACAGAGAGGAACGAATGTGCGGTGGTGGTGGTGGGGGGGGTACTGGTACATAGAGGAACTAATATATATGTGTCTGATGGGTGGGTCTGATGTGTAGGGGGCCCCTGCACATCAGACCCCCCCATCACACACATATATATTAGTTCCTCTATGTACCAGGACCCCCCCCCCCCCCACCACCCCACATTCGTTCCTCTCTGTACCAGTACCCCCCTGCACATCAGACCCCCCCCCCCTCATCACACACATTAGTTCCTCTCTTTACCAGTCCCCCCCCCCCCCCACCACCACCACACATTAGTGCCTCTCTGTACCAGTACCCCTCTGCACATCAGACCCCCCCATCACACACATATATATTAGTTCCTCTATGTACCAGGACCCCCCCCCCCACCACCGCACATTCGTTCCTCTCTGTACCAGTACCCCCCTGCACATCAGACCCCCCCCCCTCATCACACACATTAGTTCCTCTCTTTACCAGTACCCCCCCCCCCCCACCACCACCACACATTAGTGCCTCTCTGTACCAGTACCCCTCTGCACATCAGACCCCCCATCACACACATATATATTAGTTCCTCTATGTACCAGTACCCCCCCCCCCCACCACCGCACATTCGTTCCTCTCTGAACCAGTACCCCCCTGCACATCAGACCCCCCCCTCATCACACACACACACACATTAATTCCTCTCTGTACCAGTACCCCCCTGGCAGGGGGGTACTGGTACAGAGAGGAATTAATGTGTGTGTGTGTGATGAGTGGGGGGGGGGTCTGATGTGCAGGGGGGTACTGGTACAGAGAGGAACGAATGTGCGGTGGTGGGGGGGGGTACTGTACTGGTACATAGAGGAACTAATATATATGTGTGTGATGGGGGGGTCTGATGTGCAGGGGGGGGGAGCACCGGCGCCTAATAGAGTACCGGCACCTCTTTTGGCCCACTTAAAGCACTGGTTACATATACATAGTTTAGTACAGTTGTAGACTTGTAAGAATACATATGTCTTTGTTTAATGCCGAATCTCTCAGATTGTATGCACGTTTCCCAATATTGGGGGAGGGGAACACTTCCTGGAGCCCGGGCAGAGGAGGTAAATCTCTGACACCACCAGATTAATCCCAGCACAAAGTAACAAGGTCTGAACAGTAATGAAGTCAACTATAGCTGCTTTCTACAGCACTGTCCTATAGCTACACCAGAGTAACAGGCTGCTTTCTACAGCACTGTCCTATAGTTACACCAGAGTAACAGGCTGCTTTCTACAGCACTGTCCTATAGTTACACCAGAGTAACAGGCTGCTTTCTACAGCACTGTCCTACAGCTACAGGGGGCACAGAGTGTAATAGTGTGGAAAAACCAGAGTAACAGGCTGCTTTCTACAGCACTGTCCTATAGCTACAGGGGGCACAGAGTGTAATAGTGTGGAAAAACCAGAGTAACAGGCTGCTTTCTACAGCACTGTCCTATAGCTACAGGGGGCACACAGTGTAATAATGTGGAAAAACCAGAGTAACAGGCTGCTTTCTACAGCACTGTCCTATAGCTACAGGGGGCACACAGTGTAATAATGTGGGAAACCCAGAGTAACAAGCTGCTTTCTACAGCACTGTCCTATAGCTACAGGGGGCACACAGTGTAATAATGTGGAAAAACCAGAGTAACAGGCTGCTTTCTACAGCACTGTCCTATAGCTACAGGGGGCACAGAGTGTAATATTCTGCATGCTTTGTCACAGAGACAGCTTTCAGGTTCACTGTAGCTGTAGAAAGCTGTCACCCTCAGGCAGTCCTCATCATTATCTTACAACAGAGCTAACGTTTGTGACAGAGAGCAGTGTACGAGAGGCAGAGATAGATCTGAGATGGCTCTTCTAAAGCAGTGCAAGCAGCAAGTATGCGATGTGATAGAGCAAGAGTCAGAGAAATTACATGCCCTGAGCCAGGACATATGGAAGACCCCAGAGCTGGCTTATAAGGAACACACAGCTCATCAACTCCTTACAAGCTTCTTCTCCAGCCGGGCATGGGAGGTACAAGCCCAATACCATTTGGATACTGCCTTTCGAGCACAGTGGACCTCTGAAGCCACTAACAGCCCTTGTCTGCATGTAGGCTTCCTGTGCGAGTATGATGCTCTGCCTGGGATAGGGCATGCCTGTGGGCACAACCTGATTGCTGAAGTCGGGGCTGCTGCTGCACTTGGACTGAGAGGAGCTTTGGAGAGTGTGCAACCACCACAGCAGGTCCAGGTAAAGGGTCTGATGTTACATATACATAGTTTAGTACAGTTGTAGACTTGTAAGAATACATATGTCTTTGTTTAATGCCTACTCTCTCAGATTGTATGCACGTTTCCCAATATTGGGGGAGGGGAACACTTCCTGGAGCCCGGGCAGAGGAGGTAAATCTCTGACACCACCAGATTAATCCCAGCACAAAGTAACAAGGTCTGAACAGTAATGAAGTCAACTATAGCTGCTTTCTACAGCACTGTCCTATAGCTACAGGGGGCACACAGTGTAATAGTGTGGGAAAACCAGAGTAACAGGCTGCTTTCTACAGCACTGTCCTATAGCTACACCAGAGTAACAGGCTGCTTTCTACAGCACTGTCCTATAGTTACACCAGAGTAACAGGCTGCTTTCTACAGCACTGTCCTATAGTTACCCCGGAGTAACAGGCTGCTTTCTACAGCACTGTCCTATAGTTACACCAGAGTAACAGGCTGCTTTCTACAGCACTGTCCTATAGCTACACCAGAGTAACAGGCTGCTTTCTACAGCACTGTCCTATAGTTACACCAGAGTAACAGGCTGCTTTCTACAGCACTGTCCTATAGTTACACCAGAGTAACAGGCTGCTTTCTACAGCACTGTCCTATAGTTACACCAGAGTAACAGGCTGCTTTCTACAGCACTGTCCTATAGTTACACCAGAGTAACAGGCTGCTTTCTACAGCACTGTCCTACAGCTACAGGGGGCACAGAGTGTAATAGTGTGGAAAAACCAGAGTAACAGGCTGCTTTCTACAGCACTGTCCTATAGCTACAGGGGGCACACAGTGTAATAATGTGGAAAAACCAGAGTAACAAGCTGCTTTCTACAGCACTGTCCTATAGCTACAGGGGGCACACAGTGTAATAATGTGGAAAAACCAGAGTAACAGGCTGCTTTCTACAGCACTGTCCTATAGCTACAGGGGGCACACAGTGTAATAATGTGGAAAAACCAGAGTAACAGGCTGCTTTCTACAGCACTGTCCTATAGCTACAGGGGGCACAGAGTGTAATATTCTGCATGCTTTGTCACAGAGACAGCTTTCAGGTTCACTGTAGCTGTAGAAAGCTGTCACCCTCAGGCAGTCCTCATCATTATCTTACAACAGAGCTAACGTTTGTGACAGAGAGCAGTGTACGAGAGGCAGAGATAGATCTGAGATGGCTCTTCTAAAGCAGTGCAAGCAGCAAGTATGCGATGTGATAGAGCAAGAGTCAGAGAAATTACATGCCCTGAGCCAGGACATATGGAAGACCCCAGAGCTGGCTTATAAGGAACACACAGCTCATCAACTCCTTACAAGCTTCTTCTCCAGCCGGGCATGGGAGGTACAAGCCCACTACCATTTGGATACTGCCTTTCGAGCACAGTGGACCTCTGAAGCCACTAACAGCCCTTGTCTGCATGTAGGCTTCCTGTGCGAGTATGATGCTCTGCCTGGGATAGGGCATGCCTGTGGGCACAACCTGATTGCTGAAGTCGGGGCTGCTGCTGCACTTGGACTGAGAGGAGCTTTGGAGAGTGTGCAACCACCACGGCAGGTCCAGGTAAAGGGTCTGATGTTACATATACATAGTTTAGTACAGTTGTAGACTTGTAAGAATACATATGTCTTTGTTTAATGCCGAATCTCTCAGATTGTATGCACGTTTCCCAATATTGGGGGAGGGGAACACTTCCTGGAGCCTGGGCAGAGGAGGTAAATCTCTGACACCACCAGATTAATCCCAGCACAAAGTAACAAGGTCTGAACAGTAATGAAGTCAACTATAGCTGCTTTCTACAGCACTGTCCTATAGCTACAGGGGGCACAGAGTGTAATAGTGTGGAAAAACCAGAGTAACAGTCTGCTTTCTACAGCACTGTCCTATAGTTACACCAGAGTAACAGGCTGCTTTCTACAGCACTGTCCTATAGTTACACCAGAGTAACAGGCTGCTTTCTACAGCACTGTTCTATAGTTACACCAGAGTAACAGGCTGCTTTCTACAGCACTGTCCTATAGTTACACCAGAGTAACAGGCTGCTTTCTACAGCACTGTCCTATAGTTACACCAGAGTAACAGGCTGCTTTCTACAGCACTGTTGTCCTATAGCTACACCAGAGTAACAAACTGCTTTCTACAGCACTGTCCTATAGTTACACTAGAGTAACAGGCTGCTTTTTACAGCACTGTCCTATAGTTACAGGGGGGCACACAGTGTAATATTGTGGAAAAACCAGAGTAACAGGCTGCTTTCTACAGCACTGTCCTATAGCTACACCAGAGTAACAAACTGCTTTCTACAGCACTGTCCTATAGTTACACCAGAGTAACAGGCTGCTTTCTACAGCACTGTCCTATAGTTACACCAGAGTAACAGGCTGCTTTCTACAGCACTGTCCTATAGCTACACCAGAGTAACAAACTGCTTTCTACAGCACTGTCCTATAGTTACACCAGAGTAACAGGCTGCTTTTTACAGAACTGTCCTATAGTTACACCAGAGTAACAAACTGCTTTCTACAGCACTGTCCTATAGTTACACCAGAGTAACAGGCTGCTTTCTACAGAACTGTCCTATAGTTACACCAGAGTAACAGGCTGCTTTCTACAGAACTGTCCTATAGCTACACCAGAGTAACAGGCTGCTTTCTACAGCACTGTCCTATAGCTACAGGGGGCACACAGTTTAATAGTGTGGAAAAACCAGAGTAACAGTCTGCTTTCTACAGCACTGTCCTATAGCTACAGGGGGCACAGAGTGTAATAGTGTGGAAAAACCAGAGTAAGGCTTATTGCACACGACAGTATATTTTCACGGTCCGCAAAACGGGGTCCCGTTTTTCCGTGATCCGTGACCGTTTTTTCGTCCGTGGGTCTTCCTTGATTTTTGGAGGATCCACGGACATGAAAAAAAAGTCGTTTTGGTGTCCGCCTGGCCGTGCGGAGCCAAACGGATCCGTCCTGAATTACAATGCAAGTCAATGGGGACGGATCCGTTTGACGTTGACACAATATGGTGCCATTTCAAACGGATCCGTCCCCATTGACTTTCAATGTAAAGTCTGGAGTCCCTTTTATACCATCGGATCGGAGTTTTCTCCAATCCGATGGTATATTTTAACTTGAAGCGTCCCCATCACCATGGGAACGCCTCTATGTTAGAATATACTGTCGGATATGAGTTAGATCGTGAAACCTCATTTCCGACAGTATATTCTAACACAGAGGCGTTCCCATGGTGATGGGGACGCTTCTAGTTAGAATATACTACAAACTGTTTACATGACTGCCCCCTGCTGCCTAGCAGTATCCGATCTCTTACAGGGGGCCGTGATCAGCACAATTAACCCCTCAGGTGCCGCACCTGAAGGGGTTAATTGTACTATCATATACCCCTGTAAGAGATCAGGGCTGCCAGGCAGCAGGGGGCAGACCCCCCCCTCCCCAGTTTGAATATCATTGGTGGCCAGTGCGGCCCCCTCCCTTCCTCCCTCTATTGTAATAATTCGTTGGTGGCACAGTGTGCGCCACCCCGCCCCCCCCCCCTTCCTCCCTCTATTGTAATAAATCGTTGGTGGCACAGTGTGCGCCCCCCATCGGCCCCCCCTCCCTCTATAGCATTAACAACATTGGTGGCCAGTGTGCGGCCTCCCATCTCCCCCCCCCCTCCCCTTCATCATTGGTGGCAGCGGAGTTCTAGCAATAGTACAATAGTAAAAGATTAATACTTACCTGGGAGCTGCGATGTGCGTGTCCGGCCGGGAGCTCCTCCTACTGGTAAGTGACAGTTCATTTAGCAATGCGCCGCACAGACCCTGTCACTTACCAGTAGGTGGAGCTCCCGGCCGGACACGAACATCGCAGCAGCAGCCAGCAGCAGGTAAGTATGAATCTTCTACTATTGTACTATTGCTAAGTAACCATGGCAACAGTCCTGGTTGCCATGGTTACCGATCGGAGCCCCAGCGATTAAACTGGGACTCCGATCGGAACTCCGCTGCCACCAATGATGGGGGGGGGGGGGGAGATGGGAGGCCGCACACTGGCCACCAATGTTGTTAATGCTATAGAGGGAGGGGGGGCCGATGGGGGGCGCACACTGTGCCACCAACGAATTATTACAATAGAGGGAGAGAGGGGGGGGGGCGCACACTGTGCCACCAACGATTTATTACAATAGAGGGAGAGAGGGGGGGGGGCGCACACTGTGCCACCAACGAATTATTACAATAGAGGGAGGGGGGGGGCGCACACTGTGCCACCAACGAATAATTACAATAGAGGGGGGGGGGCCGCACTGGCCACCAATGATATTCAAACTGGGGAGGGGGGGAGGGTCTGCCCCCTGCTGCCTGGCAGCCCTGATCTCTTACAGGGGATATGAGAGTACAATTAACCCATTCAGGTGCCGCACCTGAAGGGGTTAATTGTGCTGATCACGGCCCCCTGTAAGAGATAGGGTGCTGCCAGGCAGCAGGGGGCAGTCTTGTACACAGTTTGTAGTGTATTCTAACTAGAAGCGTCCCCATCACCATGGGAACGCTTCTGTGTTAGAATATACTGTCGGTTCTGAGTTTTCACGAAGTGAAAACTCAGCTATGAAAAAGCTTTTATGCAGACGGATCTTCGGATCCGTCTGTATAAAAACTAACCTACGGCCACGGATCACGGACACGGATGCCAATCTTGTGTGCATCCGTGTTCTTTCACGGACCCATTGACTTGAATGGGTCCGTGAACCGTTGGCCGTGAAAAAAATAGGACAGGTCATATTTTTTTCACGGCCAGGAAACACGGATCTCGGATGCGGCTGCAAAACGGTGCATTTTCCGTTTTTTCCACGGACCCATTGAAAGTCATGGGGTCCGCGAAAAAAAACGGAAAACGGCACAACGGCCACGGGTGCACACAACGGTCGTGTGAAAGAGGCCTAACAGGCTGCTTTCTACAGCACTGTTCTATAGCTACAGGGGGCACAGAGTGTAATAGTGTGGAAAAACCAGAGTAACAGGCTGCTTTCTACAGCACTGTCCTATAGTTACACCAGAGTAACAGGCTGCTTTCTACAGCACTGTCCTATAGCTACACCAGAGTAACAAACTGCTTTCTACAGCACTGTCCTATAGTTACACCAGAGTAACAGGCTGCTTTCTACAGCACTGTCCTATAGTTACACCAGAGTAACAAACTGCTTTCTACAGCACTGTCCTATAGTTAGACCAGAGTAACAGGCTGATTTCTACAGCACTGTCCTATAGCTACACCAGAGTAACAAACTGCTTTCTACAGCACTGTCCTATAGTTACACCAGAGTAACAGGCTGCTTTTTACAGAACTGTCCTATAGTTACACCAGAGTAACAAACTGCTTTCTACAGCACTGTCCTATAGTTACACCAGAGTAACAGGCTGCTTTCTACAGAACTGTCCTATAGTTACACCAGAGTAACAGGCTGCTTTCTACAGCACTGTCCTATAGCTACACCAGAGTAACAGGCTGCTTTCTACAGCACTGTCCTATAGCTACAGGGGGCACACAGTGTAATAGTGTGGAAAAACCAGAGTAACAGTCTGCTTTCTACAGCACTGTTCTATAGCTACAGGGGGCACAGAGTGTAATAGTGTGGAAAAACCAGAGTAACAGGCTGCTTTCTACAGCACTGTTCTATAGCTACAGGGGGCACAGAGTGTAATAGTGTGGAAAAACCAGAGTAACAGGCTGCTTTCTACAGCACTGTCCTATAGTTACACCAGAGTAACAGGCTGCTTTCTACAGCACTGGCCTATAGTTACACCAGAGTAACAAACTGCTTTCTACAGCACTGTCCTATAGTTACACCAGAGTAACAGGCTGCTTTCTACAGCACTGTCCTATAGTTACACCAGAGTAACAAACTGCTTTCTACAGCACTGTCCTATAGTTACACCAGATTAACAGGCTGCTTTCTACAGCACTGTCCTATAGCTACAGGGGGCACACAGTGTAATAGTGTGGAAAAACCAGAGTAACAGTCTGCTTTCTACAGCACTGTCCTATAGCTACAGGGGGCACAGAGTGTAATAGTGTGGAAAAACCAAAGTAACAGGCTGCTTTCTACAGCACTGTTCTATAGCTACAGGGGGCACAGAGTGTAATAGTGTGGAAAAACCAGAGTAACAGGCTGCTTTCTACAGCACTGTCCTATAGTTACACCAGAGTAACAGGCTGCTTTCTACAGCACTGTCCTATAGCTACACCAGAGTAACAAACTGCTTTCTACAGCACTGTTCTATAGTTACACCAGAGTAACAGGCTGCTTTCTACAGCACTGTCCTATAGTTACACCAGAGTAACAAACTGCTTTCTACAGCACTGTCTTATAGTTACACCAGAGTAACAGGCTGATTTCCACAGCACTGTCCTATAGCTACACCAGAGTAACAAACTGCTTTCTACAGCACTGTCCTATAGTTACACCAGAGTAACAGGCTGCTTTCTACAGAACTGTCCTATAGTTACACCAGAGTACCAGTCTGCTTTCTACAGCACTGTTGTCCTATAGCTACACCAGAGTAACAAACTGCTTTCTACAGCACTGTCCTATAGTTACACCAGAGTAACAGGCTGCTTTCTACAGCACTGTCCTATAGTTACACCAGAGTAACAGGCTGCTTTCTACAGCACTGTCCTATAGTTACACCAGAGTAACAGGCTGCTTTCTACAGCACTGTCCTATAGTTACACCAGAGTAACAGGCTGCTTTCTACAGCACTGTCCTATAGTTACACCAGAGTAACAGGCTGCTTTCTACAGCACTGTCCTATAGTTACACCAGAGTAACAGGCTGCTTTCTTCAGCACTGTTGTCCTATAGCTTTACCTGAGTAACAAACTGCTTTCTACAGCACTGTCCTATAGTTACACCAGAGTAACAGGCTGCTTTCTACAGCACTGTCCTATAGCTACACCAGAGTAACAAACTGCTTTCTACAGCAGTGTCCTATAGTTACACCAGAGTAACAGGCTGCTTTTTACAGCACTGTCCTATAGTTACAGGGGGGCACACAGTGTAATATTGTGGAAAAACCAGAGTAACAGGCTGCTTTCTACAGCACTGTCCTATAGCTACACCAGAGTAACAAACTGCTTTCTACAGCACTGTCCTATAGTTACACCAGAGTAACAGGCTGCTTTCTACAGCACTGTCCTATAGTTACACCAGAGTAACAGGCTGCTTTCTACAGCACTGTTGTCCTATAGCTACACCAGAGTAACAAACTGCTTTCTACAGCACTGTCCTATAGTTACACTAGAGTAACAGGCTGCTTTTTACAGCACTGTCCTATAGTTACAGGGGGGCACACAGTGTAATATTGTGGAAAAACCAGAGTAACAGGCTGCTTTCTACAGCACTGTCCTATAGCTACACCAGAGTAACAAACTGCTTTCTACAGCACTGTCCTATAGTTACACCAGAGTAACAGGCTGCTTTCTACAGCACTGTCCTATAGTTACACCAGAGTAACAGGCTGCTTTCTACAGCACTGTTGTCCTATAGCTACACCAGAGTAACAAACTGCTTTCTACAGCACTGTCCTATAGTTACACCAGAGTAATAGGCTGCTTTCTACAGCACTGTCCTATAGCTACACCAGAGTAACAAACTGCTTTCTACAGCACTGTCCTATAGTTACCCCGGAGTAACAGGCTGCTTTTTACAGAACTGTCCTATAGTTACACCAGAGTAACAAACTGCTTTCTACAGCACTGTCCTATAGTTACACCAGAGTAACAGGCTGCTTTCTACAGAACTGTCCTATAGTTACACCAGAGTAACAGGCTGCTTTCTACAGCACTGTTCTATAGCTACACCAGAGTAACAGGCTGCTTTCTACAGCACTGTCCTATAGCTACAGGGGGCACACAGTGTAATAGTGTGGAAAAACCAGAGTAACAGTCTGCTTTCTACAGCACTGTCCTATAGCTACAGGGGGCACAGAGTGTAATAGTGTGGAAAAACCAGAGTAACAGGCTGCTTTCTACAGCACTGTTCTATAGCTACAGGGGGCACAGAGTGTAATAGTGTGGAAAAACCAGAGTAACAGGCTGCTTTCTACAGCACTGTCCTATAGTTACAGGGGGGCACACAGTGTAATATTGCTTGCAGAGGATCTGTAGACTATAGTACAAAAGCTCAATATGAGGGCTCACACACTCAGCTGTTGCCCAGGAATGCCCGTACGGTGGCCCGCAAACAGCTGGTCCGCAATATACGGGCACCGACCGTGTGCACACTGTCTCATGGATGCATTCCAGAAGGAGAACATAGTCTATATTTATTGCTGTGCGGACGGATCATTCATGGACCCATTTAGGTTGAATCGGTCTGCATTCATCTGCGTCAACCGCACTATTTGTGGTCCCCAATGTACGGAACGGCCGGCACACTTTTGTGTGCATTAGGCCTAATGGCAGGGGTGGCTCTGGAAAAAAATACTAAAAGTGGCCCCGTTTTGTAGTTGGGTCCAAACTGATGGAATGCAGGGCCAAAAATATCATATTGTGGCACATTATACCACCCCAACAGAACCAAATACCACAGTCCATCACAAAATACAGCCCCAAAAACTTCCACTGGCCTGTCATGAGGAGGGTTCAGGTGGCCCCCTGGGCATCGGCTCACCGGGAAATTTCCCTGTAAGGTCTATGGCCAATCCGCCCCTGCCTAATGGTAACCTGTACACTTTTTCATATTTCTAGATTCGTCAGTGTTCCATTTTGTCCTTGAACATGTTCCAGGGTTGGCAACCCGAATCTTTCTTTTTTTCTGGGTAATGTGTTCAAAATCACAGACAGCAAGCATTTTTTATGGACAAATTGGAAAACCATATTGAATGATAAAGATTATAAGTTATACAGTACAGACCAAAAGTTTGGACACACCTTCTCATTCAAAGAGTTTTCATTATTTTCATGACTATGAAGGCATCTAAACTATGAATTAACACATGTGGAATTATATACATAACAAACAAGTGTGAAACAACTGAAAATATTCTAGGTTCTTCAAAGTAGCCACCTTTTGCTTTGATTACTGCTTTGCACACTCTTGGCATTCTCTTGATGAGCTTCAAGATGTAGTCCCCTTTAGTGTGAATCTACAATTTTCATAGTCATGAAAATAAAGAAAACTCTTTGAATGAGAAGGTGTGTCCAAACTTTTGGTCTGTACTGTACATGTCTATAGCTCAGTATATTGGTACAAACTCATTAACAGTATTTACTGTGAGCTGTAAAATAATGATAATTACTAGAGATAAGCAAATTTTTCAAACATTTGATTCTGACCATTCGATCCAAATTTATTTGGGATAAATCACGTTAAAATCCAGCTATTTCCTGGCTGCACAGAGCCTTTATAGTGGTGTCGAACACTGTGCCTTGTAGTAACACGCATAGGGATTCTGCTGTGCAGATGACAGGCGTCGCTCTTAGAATCACTGCACACTTCACTTATTTGGGCAGTCACGGGGCCAAGTGTGAACTTATACTTATAGGTCAATGTTAGCGTCCGGTATAAAGAACCGTGTAGTGGCCCAAGATTGTACTATAGAGTGAAAGACCGCACTTTTTTACACCATCAGCTGATTCCACATAGATGTCTACAGAACCTGCTCTGTTAAACGCTGATACAAGTAGAGCCCCATGACAGAGTGGAGAGGGTGTCAGCAGCAAGTTTGTGTTGACGTCACTGTTCATTTTGCCCTCCTTCTGATCCGTCATAAGAACAACGCCCCAAAAATCGGATCCTGTCTTTTGAGCATCCATACTAGCGCCAGTGACCGCTATGCCAGCAGTAGTTAGTCAGAATACCATCTGATTAGATAGGCAGGGATGCTCCTGATAATCCTTATTTGGTGAAACGCGTCAAGCCTAGTTGCTCTGCTAGTGAATGAATCAGCTGACCTGACATAGCAGTGTGGAGCCACGACACAGCAGAGTGGAGTTTGCACCCTGGCTTAAACTCTGGGCAGGTGGTTGTGTTTTTTTCTCTCCAGATTCTCTCCTGGATTCTTTTTGAGGTTTTGTTTTTCTTTCCCTGCAACCAGGGGACCTCAAATCCGTGACCCCCTTCTTTTTCCCTGGGTGTTTGCGGCAGAATAATGGTTCTGGTGTGCGTAGGTGCACATGATTGCACACTAGTGTTGCCTCAGGGAAATTTATAGTGCCTGCTGATATTAAAACTGCTCACTGTGGTGTTTGATTTAACCATAATACATCACCCAGTGTAGCAATTAAATATATAAGGGGCCCTATAGGTCTCACTATCTCCTATGACAGTAATAGGTGGATACATGATTTAATATCACTCTCCACCCATTTTCTCCTGATCAATTAATCAAGTCCTCTAAGAATAGGTGTGAATCTGTCCATAGGTTTTTTTTAGGGGTGTCTGTTTGTTTCTCCCATTTTTCCTTCTTTTCTACTTTTTAGTATACCAATAAAAGATATATTTTAGTGTCTTTAGCCTAACGTGATTAGTTTTCGCATAGAGACGTGCTACCTATATTACACCTTAGATCATCCGCCTTCACATGGTCAGCATTTAGTCATTAAAAACAGGAGTGGATCCAAAACAGAGATATTACGTGATTGATAAGTTTGCATGTCTTCTACCCACTCCTGGCTTCCCAATTATGAGCATATCCTGATGCAAAATTGGGACCGTGTGATACAGGCCTTACAGCTGCTCCAGAGACAGGATCCGTTGTGTTTCTCATTTTTCCGTCCTTCTGACAGATCAGAAAAAGGGTAGAATAAATAGTGATGACAATAGTAGCCCTGTCATAGAGTGGGGAGGATGACAACCGCATGAGGGGTCAACACAGTGGCCAAGTCACAGAGTGGTGAGGTGGCAACAGCATAAGGCTACTTTCACACTGGCGTTTCTGGGTCCTCTTGTGAGATCCGTTTCAGGGCTCTCACAAGCGGCCCAAAACGGATCAGTTCAGCCCCAATGCATTGTGAATGGATAAGGATCCGTTCAGAATGCATCAATTTGGCTGCGTTTGGTCTCCGTTGCATTTTTTAGATGGTCACTAAAACGCAGCTTGCAGCGTTTTGGTGACCATCTGACTATGCGAAGCCAAACGGATCCGTCCTGAATTACAATGTAAGTCAATGGGGACGGATCCGTTTTTCACTGACACAATATGGTGCAATTGAAAATGAATCTTTCGCCCATTGACTTTCAATGTAAGTCAAAACGGATCCGTTATTAACGGATACAAGCGTTTGCATTATTCGTGCGGATCCATCTGTGCAGATATAAGACGGATCCGCACAAAACGCCAGTGTAAAAGTAGCCTTAGGAGTCAACACAGTGGCCCAGTTACATTATGGGGAGGGTGGCAACCACATGCAGAGTCAACATAGTGGTCAGTCACAGAGTGGTGAGGGTGGCAACCGCATGAGGAGTCAACATAGTTGCCTAGTTACAGAGTAGTGAGGGTGACAACCACATGAGTCACAGTGTATAATTTACTAATAAGAGCGATGTAGTGTACCAGCTCAGCAAGCACTCCAAAAATCAAAAGAACCATCTAAAAGGGGGAGTGACAATTACTTAAAAGGATGATTATTAAAAAGAAAACAAAACCACTATGTGATGCATCAATATTAAAAACTGAGGGTCCAGTAATGGTACCCCAACACTAGTAGAAAAGTAGAGTAAATATGTCCTGCTCCACCTAAGGATAGGTGCGAGCAGTCTTACCAGAACCAACGCAAGTGGAGGAGCCAATTTCTCCTGGAGGTCTCAATAATGGCAGTCCCGGATGGAGATGAGGTGTCCATCCGGTGGAACGATTTGGGGGTATGCGCGGGGGTCGGTGCAGGTGAAGGAGCTCTGTACCCTATTGAGCCCTATTAAGCCCTACTTGTGGGGAAGGGTTCTAATACAGTCCTACCTATCTATACAGAGCAACCCGCCCCGAAAGGGGCGACCCCGTCCGGATACCTGTCCTTGCTCGGGTCTGGTCCCTGGTTCTGGAAGATAATATGAACCTTGTTGAGCTCCTAATAACATCCTGACTTGGCACATTTCTGTCTGTGTCGACTCTTCAGTGGATATACTGTACAAAGGAACCACCGCAGCCCAAGATTTCTGAACTGCAGTGAATAAATATTATAGGTAAGAAGGTCTGCCCCTCGGGTGAGAGGAGGCACCAGCAGAAGAAGTTGATAATCCTATGCTATTGGTTTGGCTACTGATATCCCGTATGGTTGGGGGAACATACCAGCAATTCCAATGCACCAAAGAGTGGAATTTAAAATGTGCAGTCGCGCGCTTCCCAGCCGGGACCGTCTCCCCACGTGCGGCTTGGTGTGTGACATCAGACGCCGGCGCCGCGGTCACATGGAGAAGGCGGACAATAAGGAGGTAAGGGGAGGTAGCGTTAGATGGTTGCCTGGATACCCTTTGTAATCCAGGAAACAGAAGGGGGATGCGACTGATAATGTACGTCCATAGTAACCTGGTAGCAAAGCTTTAACCAGCATTTCAAAGCAGGAAAAGTGGCGACGGGACAATGGTTAAATGGAGATGTACAAGCTGTCCCAACTATTTATTTAATGCACAAAACATAACATACAAGTGGCAATTAGACAAAAATGTAGGTTTAATATGGACCAATGTAGTAAATAAAGCAAAAAAGAGTATGTAGCTCTGTGGCCATGATCAAAGTATCAAACAAAGCAGCCGTAGTTAAGCCATTGAGACCAAGAAGGGACAATGTTTTTAGGTAGAAGATCCAGCGCGCTTCCTGCTGGAAAAGGATCTTGTCCCAATCACACCCTCTGGTCGGTTGCCTAGATCGATGCCCATAAATCTCAGTTTAGCTCTGCCATCGTGGACAAGATGCACATGTTTAGCTACAGGGGTGTCTCGTTTGTGTAAGATGTCATTAAGATGCTTCCTCCCCCTCCTCCGGAATTCACGTATTGTCTTACCAATGTACTCAATGCCACATTTGCACGAAATGCGATAAATCTCGTAACCTGTATGTTTACACGCAATGCAGTTACCGCATCTGTAACATCCTGTGACATTGGAACGCAGCCAGGTAGAATGCATATTGATTGGTAGAGGTGAAGTGGCTGTGGACCAGACTATCTCACAGACTCCGACCACGTCTATATGTAACCTAGGGGTAATCACCTATTACTTACCCAAATCAGGATCCATTTTTAAGATATCCCTATAGCGTTGGAAGATTTTGTTGACCTGTTGTGACTCCCTATCAAAAGATGTGATAATGCTTATCGCTCTGGGGTCTTGGTTTGTGGACTGATTGGAGGTAAGTAAGGTGGATCTATGCTGGGTCAAGGCTGCTCTGTATGCGAGTCTGAGTACCGCGTCTGGATACCCCCCTGTTGGAAATGTGTCCTAAGTTCCCCCGCTTGGGTAACAAATTCTCGCTTATCGGAGCAGTTTCTTCTCAAGCGGAGATATTGGCCCCTGGGGATGCCTCTCCTAAAGGGGAGAGGATGACTACTCTCCCACCTCAGGAGGGAATTGGTGGAGTTAGGTTTCCTATAAATCGATGTATCTAGTTCACCTCTGTTATTTCTCGTAATTTTGATGTCCAAGAAGGGCAGACTGTGAGGATGTGATTCACAGGTGAACCGCATGCCAATCTGATTATTTAGTTTGGAAACAAAGTATTCAAACTCCATCTTGCTGCCATTCCATAAGATGAAGATATAATCTATATACCGTGCCCACAAGCCAATTCTAGATAAATTCCCCAAGTCTGAGTCCCTGAACACCAGGGTCTCCTCCCACCAGCCCAGAAATAGGTTAGCATAAGAGGGGGCTCAGGGGCTTCCCTTAGCTGTACCTCTGAGCTGGTGGTAGATTTTATTATCAAAGGAGAAAAAATTCCTGGTGAGGGTAAATTCGAGGATACGGAGGAAGAACAGGCAGTGGGCACGGTATTGGCAGCCACGGGACTGGAGAAAATGGTCCACTGCCCTCATACCTAGATCATGCAGTATAGATGAGTACAGAGCCTCCACATCAATTCTAAATAGAAGACAGTTCTCCAGTTGAATACCTTCTAGACGTTTTAGGAGGTCAGTGGTGTCCCTCGTGTAGGATGGTAAAGCGGTAACAAAGAGATCTAAGATACGGTCAATGTAAATGCCGAGGTTCTGACACAGGTTACCCACACCGGATACAATCGGTCTCACCTTAAGGGGTGAGAGCCCTTTTTGAATTTTGGGGAGACAGTAGAAGGTGGACCTGCGAGGAAATGATGGAAATAAAAAATTATATTCCTCAGGTGAAATCAGCTGTGATTCTCTAGCTTCATCCAAAATGCCCTTTAGTTCCAGTCTATAATCATTGGTTGGGTCCCTGCCAAGAATCTCATAAGTTAGTCTCATGCTCATAAGCAGTTCATGCTCCGATGCTCTCCTTTGCCCTGCGCTAAATCGCGCAGGGCAAGGGCTCTTTTGTTTACAATCACACACTGCCGGGCGGAAGCTTCCGCCTGGCAGTGTGTTCGGTGACGTCACCGACATGATCTGCTCCGATGCTCAAGTTAGTGGGGCTGCCTGGGTGAAAATGGAGGTATGTCCGGGTTCAGCTCTGAGATCGGATAACCCCTTTAAAGTGTGGTGACAGAAACCCTTTAAGAAAGCACTCCTTGTTATTTAGGCTACTCAGACACATCAAAACAAAAAAAAAATTAAAGCAACTTTTGACATTCTGCTTATTACCACAATGTATATCCTTAGCTTTCTCTTTGAATATGATATTTTGATTGTAAGGGGACTTTCACACTTGGCATTTTTAAGACTGATCCTGATCCGTATGACAAATGCATTGAAATGCTGGATCCGTCTTTTATTATATTTTTTTACATGTTTTGGACGGATCCGGCATTCCGGCAAGTGTTCCGGATTTTTGTCCGGAGATAAAACCGTAGCTTGCTGCGGTATTATCTCCGTCCTGAACAGTCAAAAAGACTGAACTGAAGACATCCTGAACGGATTGCTCTCCATTCAGAATGCATGGGGATAAAACTGATCAGTTCTTTTCCGGTATTGAGACGCTAGGACGGAACTCTATGCTGGAAAAGAAAACGCTAGTGTGAAAGTACCCTAAAAGAAAAACTTTTTAATAAAAGTTAAGCAGGTTTGCAAATATCCTTATGTCTAAAGGCTCATTTAGATGAGTAGATAATAGTGTTGAGCGAGCATGCTTGGCCGAATACCAGTTTGGCTCGAGCATTGCTATGCCTGGCACATGGCGGTACTCGGCCGAGTACCGCATGTGCTTGAGCGCAATGCTTGAATCTCCTTTCCACACATTTCGCGGCTGCTAAGCAGCCAATAAACGTGCAGGTAAGTACTGCCCTCACTGTAATGCCAGTAGCCATGTTGGCTACTGGCATTACAGTGATTGGCTGGTCGGAACACGTCATCGGGTGCTATATAGCACCCGATGACGCGTGTTCGGCTCATTCTAAGTCAGGGAGAGCTGAGGATAGGAAGGGACAGAGAGTGTAATCGAATATTATATTGTACAAAAATGTTTCAGAGACCCAAAAGTCCTTGTAAGGACTATTGTGTGTGACAGCAGCAATGTATATTTTGTAGCGCAACCTGCGCTAAATTGCTCAGTGTTAGGGAGAACTGTTCATAGGAAGGGACAGACAGTGTAGGGAGTGTAATAGAAAGATTTTTATACAAAAAACTTTTCAGAGACCCAAAAGTCCTTTTAAGAACTATTGTGTGTGACAGCAGCAATATATATTTTTAGCGCATCCTGTGCTAAATACCGTGTAATAGGCCGCTGCGGACAGTTTAAAGTGCGCATCTCTAAAGTATCAGTGACATCCAGTGCAGTTTTTCCGTAGACGGTGTCCACTGCGGACTGTTAAATTATCCGCGCCACATCTCCTCTCTAAAGTGTGCGCATCCCTAAAATATCAGTGACATCTACTGCAGTTTTTCTGTAGACACTGCGAACTGTGACATTACCTGTGGTACCTGTCCTGTAAAACGTTTCCTCATCACATAATACTGTTGTAAATTTTTTTGCACATACACTTCCAAATCCTACGCTACTGTACATGTGACATACTTTCAAGCATATATCACATTTAAAATAAAGAAGGCAAGCAGTAGGGGACGGGGAAGTGGCCATGATGCTGATGGTGCACGCAGAGGCCGTGGTCCTGGGCGCGGAGAAACTGTGCCTGCTGCCAGAGCACAGGAAAAACAATCTTTCAAGATACCTAGCTTCATGTCCCATTTTGCAGGGAGGCGCAGGACACCACTCTTGAAGTCAGCCCAGTGCGAGCAGGTGATAAGTTGAATTGCAGCAGATAATGCTTCCAGTCAGTTAAGCACCACCCTGTCTTCCACCAAGTCCAGTCTCAGTAGCCAGGAGTCTGGCCCACACAATCCTCACCCTGATCCTCCTTCCTCCCACCATTTATAGTGTGGTCAAACAAGTAATCCCACACTCAGATATTCCGAGGAGCTCTTTTCAGTGGCATCACTTGATTTGGCCCTCTTGAAGAGGGACATGAGATCTTGTGCGCTGATTCCCAACCTCTTGGGCATTCACAGTCACAAGGACATGACGGTGGTGAACGGCAATTAGAGTTTTATGAAGTGGATTATGATGAGACATAGTTGCCAATGAGTCAACCGCAATTAGTGTCTCAAGAGGTTGATGAAGAGGATGAGACACAGTTGGCAATCACTGAGGTTGTGGTTAGGTTAACAAATCAGGAGGATGATCAGAGTGAGAAAGGGGAAGAGGAAGTGGTGGACGATGAGGTCACTGACCAAACCTGGGAAGGTGGCAAGCCGAGCGAGGAGAGCAGTACAGAGGGGGAGGGATCTGCAGCACCGCAACAGGCTGGAAGAGGCAGTGGGGTGGCAAAAGGGAGAAGGTGGGCCACACAAAACAGGCCTGCAACTGTTCCATGGAGAACCCCCTTGTGGAAATCTCCCTTGCCAAGGGCTAGATGTTCCGCAGTATGGCGCTTTTTTGAAGAAAGTGTGGACGACAAAAGAATAGTAGTTTGCAACCTGTGCCATACGAAAATGAGCCGGGGCGTAAACACTAGCAACCTCACCATCACCAGCATTATCCGCCACTTGGCATCCAAGCACCGTAATAAGTAGGATGAACTCCTGGGTCAACAATCTGTGTTTGCGGGTCACACCACTGCCTCCTCTTCCCCTATGTTACATGCTGGCCAATCCCCTGTCGAATGTGCAGGCACCTTATGCCTCCCGCCCTGCACCTGGACCTTCGCAAGCACCATCTTCGACCACATCCTCTTCCATGCCCCAGCGCAGCGTCCAAATGTCCTTACCCTAGGCCTTTGAACGCAAGCGAAAATACCCAGCCACCCACCCACAGGCCATAGCACTAAATTCACAACTTTCCAAATTACTGGCCCTGGAAATTTTGCCATTTAGGCTTGTGGACACTGAGGCCTTCCGCAGCCTGATGTCGGCGGCTGTCCCGTGTTACACAGTCCCCAGCCACCACTATTTTTCACGGTGTTCCGTGCCCGCCTTACACAAACATGTGTCCCGTAACATCACACGTGCCCTGACCAACGCAGTTACTGGGAAAGTCCACTTAATCATCAACACATGGACAAGTGCTTGTGGCCAGGGACGCTACATTTCCCTGAAGGCACACTGGGTGAAAATTGTGGAGGCTGGTAGCGAGTCGTACCCTGGGATGGCACAGGTGCTACCGACACCAAGGATTTAGGGCCCTACGTTGATCAGGGTTTCCGCCAGCACCTACGTTAGTGGCTCCAAAGCCCACTTCTCCTCCTCCACTTCCACCTCTGAATTATCCACGTGCAGCACCAGTCAGTCATCAGTCGGTAGCTGGAAGCAGTGTAGCACTGCAGTGGGGAAGCGGCAACAGGCTGTGCTGAAGCCGATATGCTTAGGGGACAAACAGCACACCGCCGCAGACCTGTGGCAGGGGATAAGAGACCAGACTGAGCTGTTGCTCTCGCCACTCAACCTAGAATCAGGCATGGTTGTGTCTGATAATGGCCCTAACTTGGTGGTGGCTTTGGAGCTCGGCAAGCTTAGACACATCCCATTCCTTGCCCACGTCTTCAACCTTGTTGTTCAGCGGTCTCTCAAAACCTACCCTAATTTGCCTGAGGTACTGCGTGTGTGCAACTGCCGCGTGTGTGCACATTTCCGCAAGTCACCAACAGCTTCAGCCGGTCTGTCAATGCTGCAGCAGCGCTTTCAATTGCCAGCTCAACGGCTGTTGTGCAGTGTGAGTACGCGCTGGAACTCCACGTTCCACATGTTGGCCAGGCTTTGTGAGCAGCAGAGGGCAGAAGTGGAATACCAGCTGCAACATGGTCGTCACCTTTCCAGTGAGCTTCTGCTATTCACAAGCAAGGAGTGGGCATAGATGTCTGACCTCTGTGAGGTTTTAAGAAACTTTGAGGAATCAACACAGATGGTGAGCTGCGACAACGCTATTATCAGCATAACATCCCACTTCTGTGTCTACTGAAATGCTCACTGCTCACAATTAAGGATGACACTTTGCATGTGGAAGAGGTGGAAATGGGGGAAGACATTATGCTGGGTGATAGCCAGACCACCCTCAGTTCGTCTTCTCAGCGCGAATTGGACGATGAAGAGGAGGAGGAGTAGCAGGAGACAGTTGCCTCCGCTACAGAGGGTAGTACCTATGGAAGCGTGGGTGGGCAGAAAAGGAGGAAGAGGATGAGGAGATTGTGATCCTCCTGATGATGACAGCGAAGTCTTGCCAGTTGGTACTCTGGCACACATGGCTGACTTCATGTTAGGCTGCCTTTCCCCACGACCCGCGCGTTATACACATTTTAGACAACACGGATTACTGGTTGTTCACCCTTCTCTACCCCTGCTACAAAGTGAACTTCTCATCTCTGATTCCTCTGGTGGAGAGGACGAGCAAAATGGTGCAATACCAGAAGATCCTTGTTGAAAAATTGCTCCAAAAATTTCCATCTGACAACGCTGGCGGCAGAGTCCGTTGTCCCTTGGCCAACCGAGGAGGGGAAACAAGGGGAACACACAGCAGTTCCAACAGAGGCAGGGAAACACTCTCCAAAGTTTCATGACACCCTGCCAGCCTACCGTCACAAAGAGAGAAAAAATTTGGAAGATGGTGAAGGAGTACATAGCAAACCGTGTCAGCGTCCTCAATGATCCCTCAGTGCCTTACAACTACTGGGTGTCCAAGCTAGACACGTTGCACGAACTGGAGCTCTGCGCTTTGGCGATTCTGGCCTGCCCTGCCGCCAGCGTTTTGTCTGAGCGGTTATTTAGTGCTACTGGTGGCATTATAACAGATAAGCGTATCCGCCTGTCAACTGAAAATGCTGCCAGGTTGACTCTTATAAAAATGAACAAGGCCTGGATTGACCATGAGTTCTCAACTCCACCAGAGGAAAGCGGCTGAACATAAAAGGCACTTTAAATGTGTTAATGTTTATAATGTACTGAATACACTGTATTCCCATGCACCCCTTCCACCACAAACAAGGGTATATGGTCTTCCTTTTCTCATCCTCCTCCTCCTCTTCCATCATATCAACATGCTTATTCGTCACATATAATGCCCTTGCATATATGCCCTTCAAATGTAATGTTTTACAGGGTCAGCTCAGCTGCAGGCCCTCGCATATAATTTTCTAGAGGGTCAGCTGCAGGCCCTCGCATATAATTTTTTTACAGGTTCAGCTCACCAGCAGGCCTTCACCTACAATCTTTTACTGGGTCAGCTCGCCAGCAGGCCCGCACCTCAAATCTTTTACAGTGTCAGCTCACCTGAAGGCCCTCACATTAAATTTTTTGAGGGTCAGCTCACCTGCAGGCCCACACCTCAGATCTTTTATAGGGTCATCTTACCTGAAGGCCCTCGCATATAATTTTTTAGAGGGTCAGCTCATCTGCAGGCCCTTGCATATAATGTTTTACAGGGTCAGCTCACCAGCAGGCCCTCGCATATAATGTTTTACAGGGTCAGCTCACCTGCAGGCCCTTGCATATAATGTTTTACAGGGTCAGCTCACCAGCAGGCCCACACCTAATTATACCTAATAGGTAATTTGCACGAATTTTTTCTTGCTTGGATGTGGTAGCTGTAGCCATTTCTCAGGCCAGCAGGCCTTCACCTACATTATTTTACAGGGTCAGCTCACCAGCAGGCCTGCACCTCAAATCTTTTACAGGGTTAGCTCACCAGCAGGCCCGCAACTCAATTCTTTTACAGGGTCAGCTCACCTGCAGGCCCGCACCTCAAATCTTTTACAGGGTTAGCTCACCAGCAGGCCCGCAACTCAATTCTTTTACAGGGTCAGCTCACCTGAAGGCCCTCACATTAAATTTTTTAGAGGGTCAGCTCACCTGCAGGCCCGCACCTTAAATCTTTTACAGGGTCATCTCCCTGAAGGCCCTCGCATATAATTTTTTACAGGGTCAGCTCACCTGCAGGCCCGCACCTAATTATACCTAATAGGTAATTTGCGCACATGCTGCCTTGCTTGGATGTGGTAGCCGTAGCCATTTCTCAGGCTCCCTCTCCTGAATCGATCCCTGATTGCCCGTTACCCGTAGTCACCATGGTTTGCACTGACAATAATATCGAAAGTTAATAGGCCAGACATCCGAATGGATCGTGCTGGGCCGAGCACCCGAACATCCCGATATGTTTGGCCCGAGCCCCCGAGAACTACGCTGCTCGATCAACACTAGTATATAATCGTTATAATTCGAACGCCAGTGATTCATGGTGGACGATAATCGTATAATGTGAATGCATGTAGCGGCTAAGCAATTTTATTGAAAGCGCTTGTTTAACACTTGTGAAATCATTAATGCGAACAAGTAAATTATAATTTGTCATTAATTAATTGTGGTAAATGTGCATTGTGTAGCCTGTCACCGATAGGCACGATAACTAGAACTGTCTGAACACAGTCAATGACCATCGTTTAAGTGAGAATACGATCAAACATGAATTAATCTGTACATGATACTCCCTCCGAGAAATGCTTGTTATCATTGGCATTGGGTCTCTAGGTCACTCGTATCTTCAATTGAACGATGTGTACTCTGACCCTGTACTCATACAATCTTCTTTTGTCTCTTGCCTCATGCTTACTTACCAAAGTTGATAAGAAGTGGAATCAGACTATGCAAGGTATTTTTGTAGTCTATATAGGAGAAAAATAACCCAGCATAAAAACTGTCAACACAAAACTGTAGAATATTTTAAATCAAATTTAAAGCAAACATATTCTTATTTTTAACACTTTCACAAACGAGGAAAATAACTTCTCAGAATATTCTCTCTTTGCCTCAAGTACTGTAGAATGCTATTTTTTACTAGAACATTTGTTTTGAATTCAAACTGTTTCAGATTCTCGGAATGATTAACAAACTTTAAAGAACACAAAGCTTCTTCTCAGGTTTCTTTCACAATCGCGTTTTGGCTTTCTGTTTGTGAGATCCGTCATGGGCTCTCACAAGCGGTCCAAAACAGATCAGTTTGCTGTCTGCTTGACGAAACTGAGGCAAACGGATCCTTCCTGGCACACAACGTAAGTCAATGGGGACGGATCCGTTTCCTCTGACACAATCTGGCACAATAGAAAACGGATCTGTCTCCCATTGACTTTCAATGGCTATGTTAGAGATAATGTGGCAGGAAAAAATTGTTGAAGTGGCACTACACACTGATTTCCTCTATAAAACAGGTGGTCACTAAATGAGCAGCAGAGATGTATAAATTCGCAGCCTGGCGGTGCTCCACTGTGTAGACTGTGTGTGAAACAGTAGTGTATAACTTTAAGAAAAATCAAAGAAAGTCCAGTGGCACTCACTATTAGTTGCAGTTCTTCTTTATTGTATATTCCAACATGAGGATACATGTAAAAGAACACAGACGGCAGCGGGTGGACACGTACCTGCAGTGCAAGGGAATAGCGGTGACGGCCGTTTCACGCGTATAGCGCTTCGTCAGGCCAGCATATCAGCGGCTAAGAAATGCCTGCTTTTATACCTGTGTGCACACCCCTTGTCTGACATCACTAGGCGGCGCCCAGCCGTGGCGCTCACCTGTGAGGTCAGACTAGGGTCAAAGGTGTGTTCACCATACAGAAGATATCTGCATTAATTAAAACCAATAAACAGAAACGTGTATGGAAACATAAACCATAGCAATTCTACAGGAATACTCCCATGTCTATTTTCTCATTTAATCGAAAGGGACCCATCGCATTGGTGCGCAGTATCCACCTGCTTTCTCTTCTAAGTAGCTCCCGATGTCTGTCTCCCCCCTGGGGCAGGTTCTTTACGATCTCAAACTTCACTTCTTTCCCCATGATCATGGATTACATGATGTATGAGGCGCGGACAGCCCTTTTCAGAGGTGAGGGAAGCAAGATGTTCCTTTATTCTCTCATTAAGACTCCTTATTGTTTTACCTATATAGAACCTGCCACACATACAAAGTATGAGGTAGACTACAAATCTACTTCTGCAAGTAATCAAAGTATTCTCTGTGTGGCAGGTTCTATATAGGTTAAACAATAAGGAGTCTTAATGAGAGAATAAAGGAACATCTTGCTTCCCTCACCTTTGAAAAGGGCTGTCCGCGCCTCATACATCATGTAATCCATGATCATGGGGAAAGAAGTGAAGTTTGAGATCGTAAAGAACCTGCCCCAGGGGGGAGACAGACATCGGGAGCTACTTAGAAGAGAAAGCAGGTGGATACTGCGCACCAATGCGATGGGTCCCTTTCGATTAAATGAGAAAATAGACATGGGAGTATTCCTGTAGAATTGCTATGGTTTATGTTTCCATACACGTTTCTGTTTATTGGTTTTAATTAATGCAGATATCTTCTGTATGGTGAACACACCTTTGACCCTAGTCTGACCTCACAGGTGAGCGCCACGGCTGGGCGCCGCCTAGTGATGTCAGACAAGGGGTGTGCACACAGGTATAAAAGCAGGCATTGCTTAGCCGCTGATATGCTGGCCTGACGAAGCGCTATACGCGCAAAACGGCCGTTGCCGCAATTCCCTTGCACTGCAGGTACGTGTCCACCCGCTGCCGTCTGTGTTCTTTTACATGTATCCTCATGTTGGAATATACAATAAAGAAGAACCGCAACTAATGGTTAGTGCCACTGGACTTTCTTTGCTTTTTCTTATGTTAGAGATAATACATACAGATCCGTTCATGACGGATGCATGCGGTTATATTATTGTAATGGATACGTTTTTGCAGGTCCATAACGGATCCGCCCGAAATGCGAGTGTGAAAGTAGCCTTATACATTCCATTCTAAAAGTTTTCCCCCTTTTTTTCAAAATCAAACTTAAAGGGTTTCTGTCACCCCACAAAACTCATTTTTTATTTTTTGGATAGTTATATTCCTTATAGCGCGATATAGGAGAATATAATAGTCTTACTTACTTTCATGCGGCCGATTCTTTAGAAAACGAAGTTTTATAATATGCAAATCAGGACTCTACCAGCAAGTAGGGCGTCTACTTGCTGGTAGCCGCAGCAGAAATCCGCCCCCTCCTCTTGTTGATTGACAGGGCCAGCCGTGATCTCCTCCTCCGGCCGGCCCTGTCAGTATTTCAAAAATCGCACGCCTCTGGTCATTCGGCGCAGGCGCTCTGAGATGAGGAGGCTCGTCTCCTCAGCACTCCCTCAGTGCGCCTGCGCCGATGACGTCTTCTCTTTCGGTGATGTCATCGGCGCAGGCGCACTGAGGGAGTGCTGAGGAGACGAGCCTCCTCATCTCAGAGCGCCTGCGCAGAATGACCAGAGGCGCGCGATTTTGAAATACTGACAGGGCCGGCCGGAGGAGGAGATCACGGCTGGCCCTGTCAATCAACAAGAGGAGGGGGCGGATTTCTGCTGCGGCTACCAGCAAGTAGACGCCCTACTTGCTGGTAGAGCCCTCATTTGCATATTATAAAACTTCGTTTTCTAAAGAATCGGCCGCATGAAAGTAGGTAAGACTATTATATTCTCCTATATCGCGCTATAAGGAATATAACTATCCAAAAAAAAAAAAAAGTTTTGTGGGGTGACAGAAGCCCTTTAAAGGGATTCTCTGGGCCCAAAATGAATTTTTATTTGCCATACTTAACCCAAATAATGCATATTTGTCCCCCATAATTGTTTTTTGTTTTGTTTACTGTCTTGTCTTCATCACCACCACGGACCCAGATGTCCTCTTCCTATCTCACTGGCCGTTCCTTTAGTGTATCATTCGCTGGCTCTACTTCTTCTCCTCTTCCTCTTGATGTTGGAGTTCCTCAAGGTTCTGTCCTAGGTCATCTACTGTTCTCTGTCTACACAGCCCCATCAAACAGACTACACAGTAGATTTGGCTTTGAGTACCATCTCTATGCTGACGACTCCCAACTATACACATCATCCCCTGATATCACCCCAGCTTTACTGCAAAACACCCTTAATTGTCTGGCAGTTGTCTCTAACATCATGTCCTCTTCTGTATCTAAAGCTGAATCTCTCAGAAACTGAACCTGCTTTTCCCACATCTACTGGCCTACCTAAATTTGATATTTCAATTTCGGTCTGCGGCACTATCATAACTAGTGTTGATCACGAATATTCGAATTGCTAATTTTTATCGCGAATATAGGTACTTCGAAAAATTCACGAATATTTAGAATATTGTGATATATATTCATAATTTCGAATATTCGATATTTTTTTATAGCAAATTTTCGTAAAGCGGATTTTCGGAATGCAAATTTTAGCGCAAATTTTTCAATTGCCATGACTCATTGGCCCACAAGCAAGAAGTAGGGAGGAATCATGACTTTAAATGGGAAAAATTATGAATATTCAAAAAAATGATATATCGCACTATATCGAATATATTTGTTTTTTCGAATATTCGTAATATTCTAAAACAAGAATATATAGCAATATAGCGAATATTCGAAAAAAACGAATATAGAGCAATTTAGCTAATATAGTACTATAATCTTCTTTGTCTAATAGTTGTAATTTTTTTCTCATCTGAAGATCAGATTGGAAAAAAATTTCAACTATTGAAATAAAAGATTATATCACTATATTAGCTAAATTGCTCTATATTCATTTTTTTCCCCGAATATTCGCTATATTGCTATATATTCTTGTTTTAGAATATTACGAATATTCGAAAAAACAAATATATTTGTTTTTTCAAATATTCGTAATATTCGAAAACAAGAATATATAGCGAATGTTTGAAAAACCAATTTAGCTAATATAATGCTATAATCTTCTTTATCTAATAGTTGTAATTTCTTTCTCATCTGAAGTTCAGATTGGAAAAAAATTACAACTATAAAAAAAAAGATTAATACACTATATTAGCTAAATTGCTCTACATTCGTATACAAATATATTCAATATAGTGCTAAGACTCATTGGCCCACAAGCAAAAAGCAGGGAGGAATCATGTTTTTGCTCGGCAATTAAAAAATTTGCATTACGAAAATTTGCATTACGAAAATTTGCATATTACGCGATCATTACATTGTCGATTTTTCAAGTAAAAAAATTGTAGAATATAACGAATATTCGAATTCGGGAATATTCGCCGAATATTCTACAAAATATTACCGAAATATTGCGAATTCGAATATGACCCCTGCCGCTCATCACTAATCATAACTCCTTGGCAGCCCTCCCGCTGTCTTGGGGTCATTTTTGTGTCGGATCTTTCCTTTGTTCCCCATATCCAATGACTCGCTCTTGTAACTCAAGAATCCACCCTTTCTTACGGTGGAAATGGACAAAACTCTTGTTGCCTTGATTCATTCTCATCTTGACTACTGTAATTCATTATCAAATTCCAATTGGTCTCCCTCTCACTAAACTCTCCCCCCTTCAGTCTGTCATAAATGCTGAAGCCAGGCTCATCTATCTGTCCACCTGCTATACTGATGCTACTAGCCTCTGCCAGTCACTTCACTGGTTGTCCATCCACCACAGAATAAAGTTCAAACTTCTCACCCTCACCCACAAAGCTCTCCACAGTCCTGCACCTCCATTCATCTCCCTCATTTCCGTCTACCACACTACTCTGCTACTATGTTCTCCGTTCTGTTAGTGATATAAGATTAAAATCCATTTTGTACCTCTTACTCCCGTCTTCAAGACTTTTCTTAAGCTGCACCCTGGAATATCAGGTCAATTCCCAACTTCTCCACCTTCAAACGTGCCTTAAAAACACATCTTTTCAGACAGGCTTATCATGCTTTCTAAACTGACCGTTCCCAGAGTAACCCCCCCCTTCCCCCG
Organism: Bufo bufo; assembly: GCF_905171765.1. Classification (NCBI taxonomy): domain Eukaryota; kingdom Metazoa; phylum Chordata; class Amphibia; order Anura; family Bufonidae; genus Bufo; species Bufo bufo. The sequence continues at coordinate 306,334,733 of NC_053392.1, forward strand.
CAACTTTTCAGATCTGAACAATCAGCATGCAGCCAATCAGCAGCAAGCCAGCCCTGTGATCACAGCCCTATGAATAGTGGCAGCCATCTTAGATTCTTCCATTTACCAGTGTATTTAGTGCAGGGAGAGATGTCTGCAGGCGATTTACAAGTGCAGGGAAAGATTATTCAAGGTGTGTAGGGAAAGGATAAGGAGGAATTATTCCACAGCATTTATGTTGAACAGGGTTCAGTAGGGGAGGTTACAGGCTGAGTAATAGGAACAATTTGATTACACCTTGCTGCACTGACTGGGGATCCATATTGCCATTATAAAATGTAATTCCAGCAAACCGTTCTTATTAGGGTGCAAGTGCTGTTTAATACAAGCATTAACAGGGTTTATTACAAGGAAATATTTCTACGTCTTATTTGCCCTTGTGCGGTGCAGTTTTATGTTCTAAAGCATTTTTGGCTTGTATTAGTGGGGGAAAAAGGGCTTATTAGCCGTTGTGTGGTGAAGTGCGAAAATTACAGCCCCTTTTGTTGTGTAAAATATATTTGCCGCTCAGCGGTGCAGTTATCTGTTCTAAAGCCCTTTTTTGCGTGTATTAGTGGAAAAAGAAAAAATATCTGTGCTGATCAGAGGTGCAGTTATCTGTTCTAAAACCTTTTGTGCTTGTATTAATGGAAAAAGAATAACATATATTTGCCGCTCAGCGGTGCAGTATCTGTTCTAAAGCCTTTTGTGGCCTATATTAGCGGAAAAAGAAAAAATATATTTGCTGCTCAGCGGTGCAGTTATCTGTTCTAAAGCACTTTTTTGCGTGTATTAGTGGAAAAAGAAAAAATATCTTTGCTGATCAGTGGTGCAGTTATCTGTTCTAAAACCTTTTGTGGCTTGTATAATGGAAAAAGAATAAATATATTTGCCGCTCAGCGGTGCAGTTATCTGTTCTAAAGCCTTTTGTGGCTGTATTAGTGGAAAAAGAAAAAATATATCTGCTGCTCAGCGGTGCAGTTATCTGTTCTAAAGCACTTTTTGCGTGTATTAGTGGAAAAAGAAAAAATATCTTTGCTGCTCAGTGGTGCAGTTATCTGTTCTAAAGCCTTTTTTTTGCGTGTTTTAGTAGAAATAGCAAAAATATATTTGCCGCTCAGCGGTGCAGTTATCTGTTCTAAAGCCCTTTTTTGCGTTTATTAGTGGAAAAAGAAAACATATCTTTGTTGAGCAGAGGAGCAGTTATCTGTTCTAAAGCCTTTTGTGGCCTGTATTAGTGGAAAAAGAAAAAATATAACTGCACCGCTGATCGGCAAATATCTGTTGTGAAGCCTTTTGTGGCGTGTATTAGTGGGAAAAGAAAAAATTATATTTGCCGCACAGTGGTGCAGTTATCTGTTCTAAATCCTTTTGTGGCTTGTATTAATGGAAAAATAATAAAATATATTTGCCACTCAGCGGTGCAGTTATCTGTTCTAAAGCCTTTTGTGGCATGTATTAGCGGAAAAAGAAAAAATATATTTGCTGCTCAGCGGTGCAGTTATCTGTTCTAAAGTCTTTTGTGGCATGTATTTGTGGGGAAAAATGGACTTATTAGCTGTTGTGTGGTGAAGTGAGAAAATGACAGACTTTTTTGGGGTGTTTTAATTTCCTTTTTATTTGATCTAACAGTATGTCAAACAGAGAAGGGCCAGGCCCTGTTTCTGGCACAGGCAGAGGTCGCTGCAGAGTAAGGAGCCATGGCAGCAGGGGTCACTTCTAGAGGCCTGAGCTCCCAGTGTAAGCTAGCGGTCGTGTCGTCACCAGCAACCCAGCGGTTCTTGAGTGTTGACTCAAAGTGACATCAGACACCCCCAGCCAAGAGTCAGTCGGTTCGTCAGACATAACCCTTAGTTGGCATGGCCCCGGAGCAGGCCCTGTGCCCTCACCTGTCCTCAACCTGCCTCTGTCCTTTTCTGTTCCCACAGCCAGAGAAGTATTGTATGCTGTGGGCTCAGCCCCACTATACAGTGAGGACGAGCTACTAGAAGACAGTCAGCAGCTACTGGCCAGCCATAATATGGAGGAGACATCCACCACTTCCTCCACTATGCGGGCAAGTAGTGATGAGGAGAGTGGCGCGGGAGCTGGTGTTGCGAGTGGTCAGGCTCCTGACCCAGAGACGGTTGAGGAGGACATCAGTGACGTTCAGACAGTACTCGATGTTGATGATGTAGCTGATCGCACTTGGGAGCCGGGTGATGAAGAGGCTTCCTTTTGTTTTCTTTATATAATAATATAATACTATAAAATCCGGTGTCTCCATGCTAAATCTGCAGCATGGGGGCCCCGTGTGGCTTCTACACACTTTCAAAATAATCCTTCAGCGGTGCAAGTAGAGGACGGATGAATGGGACGCTCCATAAACTTCCCAGGAGCTTCTGTCGGGAGCAGCGGTTCATTTCTGGGACGTCCATATAGTGCGGGGGGAATCCGAAGACCCTCTCCATCTCCGTGGACCACAGGATGTCCTTCTTCCCATCCATGATGACTGGGAACTCGTGATGTTTTCTCTGACGGGGACCAGGGGCTGGTAGTTATGGTTTGAATCTTCATGAACTTTGCGACTCTTCCGGGCTCCAAGCAATCTTGAAGCTTTGTCTCTCATTGTCTGTAGCTACTAGAAGCCTGTTCATGCCAGGCAGGTTCCCCCAAGAAGTATCTGGCTCGATGAGCAGCCGATATCGCACTTGCATCAGTCTTGACAGGATTCGTCTCAGGTGGAGAGAAATTGTTTTTGAATGCCTTTCTCCATTGCAACCACGTTCTCGAATAACCAGAAGAATGGCCGATTGTCTCCGGTCTTAGGCAACACTTAATAAATAAATAAAATGTTTTGTTAAGAAAGGAAAAAGGAACATGCAAATTTATTTACTATACAATTTAGTCTTCATCCTTATTAATATCTCATTTTTACCCCGATGCGTCGCCTATCCCGTCCGTCAACCAAGACGGAGTAGGGATACCGGTGAGGTGAAGGCAGGGAATTTAAGGTTTACAAATCTGCCATACCTTATTCCATTTCTTCTAAATATTTCTTTGTATAGAATTCTTTAATAATTTTTAATCTTGTAGGATATATCGGAATGGCTCACCCTCCAAGTTGTTATGAAAAAGGGTGCTCCCCCTAAAAAGGTCACCCCAAACCTTAAAAGGAGATAAAATATTAAATAGAATGAGAGGGGCACACCTACATCTAGTTCACATCGACCACTACACAGTATTATGTTAAAACAATTTATTAAATATACATACGGTACCTGATAAATTATAATACACCTAAAATACGTAAATCTATACTGTGAATAAATAAATGAATAAATATATATCAATGAATAAATATATATCAATACAGATAGAATGTGATAATACTAAGGGTTATTGACGTCATGCATCAGATGGTTAATAGTGAATGTCTCTAGTAGGATCGCTGAAATACAGGATAAGAAAACAGTCACTATATTGGTCCGCAATATGCGATTCTTCCAAGCAGGAAAAAATAAATGAATGCGTTAGTCCTTCAATATAGGAACAATGGACTGTCCTTAGCGTATAAGGTACAAGCATTCCTTTTTGTAGAGGTAACTTCGTCTCACAGTTATAGCTCCACTATTGCACTGTGATACAATATGGCAAGTACTCACTGTTTGTAGAGGTGATAAAGTGTTCGGATAGTTGCGCTTAGCGTGGCGTCCACGAGTTGTCAGCGCAGATGATTATAACTCCAATCTACTTTATCGTGAGTTGTACACTTGCATTGAAATAAGCTTGCACAAAAGGGGAGAAACAGTCCGTTTGGTGAACTAGGGTCAATGTGAATATGGCCCTACTTGAGATTTGCCTTTGGCTTTGTGTCTTTTTCGCACGGCAGGACTTTCGTTTCTTTCCAAATTGGCTGCAAACTTGTAGTTAAGATGCGCAAATAATATTGCGGTTTCCTTTCTTATGTTGCGGTTTCTTTCCTTTTGTTGAGACCTGTCTGCACCATACGCGTTTCGGAGTTAGCACGACTCCTTCCTCAGTGGTCAAGACTTGACCTGCTTGGAAGAATCGCATATTGCGGACCAATATAGTGACTGTTTTCTTATCCTGTATTTCAGCGATCCAACTAGAGACATTCACTATTAACCATCTGATGCATGACGTCAATAACCCTTAGTATTATCACATTCTATCTGTATTGATATATATTTATTCATTGATATATATTTATTCATTTATTTATTCACAGTATAGATTTACGTATTTAGGTGTATTATTAATTTATCAGGTACCGTATGTATATTTAATAAATTGTTTTAACGATAATACTGTGTAGTGGTCGATGTGAACTAGATGTAGGTGTGCCCCTCTTATTCTATTTAATTTTTAATCTTGTGACCAGATTCAACAATGTATACACACTAGGAGTATTTGGTGAGAAACAAACGTCGCGTTATTAAGAGTATTGCCAAAAAGAGTATTTTGATCAAAAGGAATCTCCAATACTTAATAATTCAGGAAGATCTCCCAGGATCCAACATTCCACCGTATATGGAATCACTATGTTCAGTTTTTTGGGTAATAATTTTAGCTATTGACCTCCAATATTCAGTTAGTTGTGTACAATACCAAAACATGTGTAAAAAATCTGCACCAAATGAATCACACCGTGAGCAATTAGTAGTGATGATTGAGCATGTTCGGCCGAACACCTGTTCGGCTCGAGCATCTCGATGCTCGGCACATGACAGTACTCGGCGAGGACCTCATGTGTTCGAGGCGCCATGCTCGAGTCTCCTCCCTGCACTTTTCTTAAATCTTAATTTTCTCTATCCTGTATGGCATTTTGGGGCTTTGGAACCAAGTTACACAAGTTACAATGGTTTCAACATGCAATGGTTGTCCTGGAACCAATTAATATTGTAACTTAAGGGACCACGGTACCAGTCACACAATGAGAAAAAAACAGTTAACCCTTTGTGACAGAATAAATCAATATTTTTAATAAAGGCCAATCCATTGCACTTTTCCGTAGACAAAGTCCGCTGCGGACAGTTAAATTATCCGCACCACATCTCCTGTTTAAAGTGTGCCCATCCCTAAAATATCAGTTGCATCCACTGCACTTTTTCCGTAGACGGTTTCCGCTGTGGACAGTTAAATTATCCGCACCACACCTCCTGTTTAAAGTGTGCGCATTCCTAAAATATCGATGACATCCAGTGTACCTTTTTCCGTAAACACTGCGAACAGTGACATTACCTGTGGTACCTGTCCTGTATAACGTTTCCTAATCACAAATACCTTTTGTAAATTTTTTTGCGCATACACTTCCAAATCCAACGCTACTGTACATGTGATATACATTCAAGCATATATCACATTCAAAATGAAGAAGGCAAGCAGTAAGGGACGGGGAAGTAGCCGTGATGCTGATGGTGCATGCAGAGGCCATGGCCCTGTGCGCGGAGAAACTGTGCCTCCTGCCAGAGCACAAGAAAAACAATCATCCACGATACCTAGCTTCATGTCCCAGTTTTCAGGGCGGGGCAGGATACCACTCTTGAAGTCAGCCCAGTGCACGGAGGTGGTCGGTTGGATTGCAGCAAGATATTGCTTCCAGTCGTTAAGCACCAACCCTGTCTTCCACAAGTCCAGTCTCAGTAGCCAGGAGTCTGGACACACAATCCTTACCTTATCCTCCTTCCTCCCATCATGTACAGTCTGGCCAAACAAGTGATCCCACACTTGGATATTCCGAGGACCTCTTTTCATCGCCATACTTGATTTGGCCCTCTCGCCAAGCACGCTTGAAGAGGACATGAGATCTTGTGCCCTGATTCCCAACCTCTTGAGCATCCACAGTCACACAAGAACATGACTGTGGGGAATGGCAATTATGAAATGGATGATGATGAGACACAGTTGTCAATGAGTTAACCGCAATAACTGTCTCAAGAGGTTAATGAAGAGGATGAGACACAGTTGTTAATCACTGAGGTTGTGGTTAGGTCAACAAATAAGGAGAATGATCAGAGTGAGGAAGTGGAAGAGGAGGTGGTGGACGATTAGGCTACTGACCCAACCTGGGAAGGTCGAAAGCCGAGCGAGGACAGCAGTACAGAGGGGGAGCGATCTGCAGCACCGCAACAGGGTGGAAGAGGCAGTGGGGTGGTAAAAGGGAGAAGGTGGGCCACACCAAACAGGCCCGCAACTGGTCCACAGAGCATCCCCTTGCGGAAATCTCCCTTGCCAAGGGGTAGATGTTCCGCAGTATGCCGCTTTTTTGAAGAAAGTGTGGACGACAAAAGAATAGCAGTTTGCAACCTGTGCCATATGAAAATGAGCCGGGGCGTGAACACTAGCAACCTCACCACCACCAGCATGTTCCGCCACATGGCATCCAAGCACCGTAATAAGTGGGACGAATGCCTGGCTCCACAATCTGTGTCTGCAGGTCACACCACTGCCTCCTCTTCCCTTATGTTACATGCTGGCCAATCCCCTGTCGAAGACGCAGGCCCGGCCTGCACCTGGACCTTCGCAAGCACCATCAGCGACCACATCCACTTCTGTGTCCCAGCTCAGTGTCCCAAATGTCTTTTGCCCCACGCCTTTGAGATGCAAGCAAAAATACCCAGTCACCCACAAGCCATAGCACTAAATGCGCAGCTTTCCAAATTACTGGCCCTGGAAATGTTGCCATTTAGGCTTGTGGACACTGAGGCCTTCCGTAGCCTGATGTCGGCGGCCGTCCCGCGTTACACAGTCCTCAACCGCCACGATTTTTCATGGTGTGCCGTGCCCGCCTTACACCAAGATGTGTCCCGTAACATCACACGTGCCCTGACCAACGCAGTTACTGGAAGGTCCACTTAACCACGGACACATGGACAAGTGCATTCGGCCAGGGCTGTAAATTGTCCTGACGAAGGGGGCACTTCGCCCTTTGAAATGCGTTGACTTTAAATAAAATAACATTATTCATTCCAAGGACTGATTTATGTGCCAGCAGCGCCGGATAGTGGTCTGATATTTTTATGATCTTCTGCATACTTAATTCCTAGAACTATCGAGACAGGAAGAGCCCAGGCAGCAGCACTGCATTCCCTGATGCTGGTGGGGATAGATACCAGTTAAGGCATATACAGTTGTTGTGGACTCCTCACACAGAATCCAGGTAAGCGAAATACGCACCACAATACTATATTATCTATAAGGCGTTACCACACATGAGGCGCTGTGTTTTTGTCTCTTTTCTTGTCTATTCGGCCAGGGACGCTATATTTTCCTGACGGCACACTGGGTGAATGTTGTGGAGGCCGGGAGCGAGTCATACCCTAGGATGGCACATCTGCTACCGATGCCAAGGATTGCGGGCCCTACGTCGATAAGGGTTTCCGCCAGCACCTATGTTAGTGGCTCCAAACCCCACTTCTCCTCCGCCTTCTCCTCCACTTCCACCTCCAATTTAACAGCGTACAGTACTAGTCAGTCATCAGTCGGTAGCTGGAAGCAATGTAGCACTGCAGTGAGGAAGCGGCAACAGGCCGTGCTGAAGCTGATATGCTTAGGGGACAAACAGCACACCACCGCAGAGCTGTGGCAGGGGATAAGAGACCAGACTGAGCTGTGGCTCTCGCCACTCAACCTAGAACCAGGCATGGTTGTGTCTGATAATGGCCGTAACTTGGTGGCGGCTTTGGAGCACAGAAAGCTCTGACACATCCCATGCCTAGCCCACGTGTTCAACCTCGTGGTTCAGCGGTTTCTCAAAACCAATAATGAGAGAGAGCAGGATATTTTTCCTTCCAAACCACGAGAGTGTAGGGACATCCAGGGAAATTAAGTCCTCAGCCAGTTTATTCTGGAGAGGTATGTAGTTTAAGTTAAAGAGTTGGTTTGGGTCTGTGCTCATCTTCACACCTAGGTAGGTTAGAAAAGGGGCAGACCAATTAAAAGGTGAACATGATTCTAGTTGATTCCTGAAGGACTTTTTAAGGCCTGTGGAAATTATCAGTGATTTGTTGTGATTCACCTTGAATTGGAAAGTAACCCATACTGTTTCCAGGTGGCCATAAATCTTTGGAAGAGCTGTTTCGGGATTGCTCACCATTAAAAGCAAGTTGTCCGCGAAAGCGGCAATTTTGTGCTGTGGTCACCAAGAGTTATTCGCCTGGATGTCTCTATTCCATCCGAATGGTCTGAGAGAGTTTCAGGGCGAGGACAAAAAGGAGGGGGGATAGGGGGCAACCTTGGCGAGTACCATTACGTATCTAAAAGGATCAGATAGGGTATCGTTTACCCTGACTGATGCTGAGGCATGAAAGTACATAGCTTCTATTCCTTGTATAAAGGGAGAAGGGAAGTTGCGGAGCGCAACGATGAATACATAAAGGACCAATTGACTCTGTCGAAAGCCTTCTCCGCGTCTGTGCTGAGAAGACTAAGGGGGAAGCCCTTTCTTTTGACATAATGAATAATATTGAGTATTCGGGCTGTGTTATCCTTCCCTTCTCTTTGCTTAACAAAACCCACTTGATCCCTGTGGATTAGTGAAGGGAGGAGTTTCGCCAATCTGTTTGCAAGCATCTTGGCCAAAAGTTTTAAAATCTATATTAAGAAGGAAATGGGTCTGTAATTGTGGCATAGAGAATGATCTTACCTTCCTTGGGATTAACGTAATGTGGGCTCTAGTCATATCGACAGATAATGGCACACCCTGCAGAGTATTATTATAAACTGGGAGAAGGTGTGGGATCAGTACTTCTTGAAAGGACGCGTAGTAGGGTATAGGAAGCCCGTCAGGACCTGGGCATTCCCCCAGGGGGAATTTTTAATGGCGCTAAGAAGTTCTTCAGAGGTGAAGGGGGAAGATAAGTGGTTTTGTCTTGTTCTGAGAGTGAAGGGAGGGCTAATATTTATCCAAATACAATCTAAAAGGCGGTGTAGTTTCTGTATTACCCGAGAGAGATTGCGGTGAGTTGAGGTTATAGAGGGATTCATAGTAATCCCTAAATAGGGAAGCTATTTTGTTCGATTCGAAGGTTAATTCACCCTCTTGGGTTTCAATTTGGTGAACATAATTATTTAGCTTCCGACGTTTGAGCCTGGACATCATAAAGCGGGAAGCTTTATTACCATGTGCAAATATTTTGTATTTAGAGTGTAAAAAGAGCTTGCAGATGCCACATTATGAGGTTTTTGAGGGGAGGCCCTGCACAAGGATAGTTCCTGTAGATGCGATTCCAACAGAGATCTTTTATGAGCACTTTCCAGGAAATTTATTTTTTAATGGAGGGAATCTATCTGTTTTTGTCTCTCCTTTTTAAGGTGAGCACCGAGGCTTATACAGTGACCCCTTATAAACGCTTTATGGGCATCCCAAATAGTTTGGGGTGTGACCTCAGGGGTGCAATTTGTAGTAAAATAGTTCTTCTAAAAGGCGTTTCAGCTTAGATTTAATATCTGGTGAGCTAGTGAGTTTGTTCATTAATCGCCATTGGCTAGTGGGTCTGTGATTAAGGGGAGGTTTTCATATGAAGAAATATGGGGGGCATGGTCGGATAGGATAATGGATCACATTTCAGCGTCTGGAACACAACTGTAGAGTTCCTTTTGAGACAAATAAAGAGTCTAAGCGTTGATATGACCTGTGCAGTGATGAGTAAAAGGTATAATCTCTAGAATCTGGGTGCATGGTACGCCAGACGTCTATCAGGTGAGCTTTGGCCAAAGTTCGCAGCAGGGAGCGAATACCCTTTTGGGATTGTGCAGACTTATGGAAGAGGAATCAATGAGGGGGTTTAAGACAAGATTTAGGTCTCCTCCTAACACTGTAATGCCTTCTCTAAAAGATTCCAATTTAGTAAAACTGATTTTAGGCCAGGGTATCTGGCGACTATTTGGGGTGTATATATTCACAAAGGTATAAAGATGTGACCAATTTTACCTTTGATCATTATAAAACGACCATCTGGGTCACATAATTGATCAACTAAAATAAAGGGAACCTTGCTCTGAAAACCAATGCTCACTCCTTTAGAATTTGAAGTGGGGGAACCGCAATGATACCATGTAGGGTAAAATGAAAAGGATAGGTTAGGAAAGTGATGGGTCTTAAAGTGTGTTTCCTGCAAGAAAACTACATTCGCTTTATCTTTCCTCAATACCCAAAAATCTGGCTCCGCTTAGGACGGGGAGTTGCAGCCCTTAACATTATAAGAGGCAATTCTAATAGCCATCATAGGGATGAGAGGAGAGGTAAATTGCTGAATTATGTAAGACATGAGAGCTTGTTACATCAGTGAACTGTAACCGGGTACTTAACATTTAACGGATTGGTAGAAATGTAGGCCTTAGTCTTGGTAATGAAATGACCCGTCTCGGATGGATACACCACTGGATATTGAGAGACCTAGAGAAAAAACAGTAACACAAACATAAAATGAATAAAAGAAAAATGTGAGCAAACACAAACGTAGGGTCCTGAGGGACCTGTAGAGAGGGGAAAAATGGCTTTGCCAATTATGGACCCGGCTCTCTAATGTAAGTATTATTAAAGCCGTAAGGCTGAAGCTATGTGGTATAGGTGATAAATGTATATGGGCACTTTGGACCATAAACTCCCTTAATAGGTCACTGGTCTGAAGATATAAGGAGGAAGATACGGGAGCAGACAAGCGAGTAAGAGGGGTACAGGAGGTGGTGGGGAGAGATAAGGATAAAGGAAGGGGGGTAAGGAAAATATCAGAAGCAACTCTAGAAAGGGAAAAAGAGCCAAAATACATCCTTAGATAATTTGAACTAGGGTAAATAAATATAAAGCAGAAATTACCTGACGAAGGAGGTATCTTAGGGTCAACTAGGCAAATAATCAGGCCGTGAATGAACTGAAATTTGGATTAGTACATTGAAGGAATATACACTACATGTAGTACAAAATTAAGCCAGAGGCGGCTGAATACATAAAATAACCAGAAGGCGATGAGACACAATATGGTAAAATAATGCCTGACATACAATAAGTTAGTATATTAGGAGATAAACACTGAGGCAATGTGTCGCCAGGTATATACTCAGAAGTGGTCAGGGGATGCTGAGTACATAACAAATCCGGACATCTCTAAGAACATTGTGAGGCGACACATTACCCGGGTATACTATGAGTCAGAATAACAGGAGATAAACCCTAAGGCATCGTATCGCCAGATAGATTGTATAGTAGTGGTCAGGGACAGCTGAGTACATATAATAGCTGGACGACTCTAAGAACACCACAAGGCAACATATTGCCGGATACACTAAGCTCAGAACATCAGGAGGTAAACCCTAAGGCAACAGTGTCGCCGGGTATATTGCACTGTAGTGGTCAAGGAATGCTGAGTACATATTATAGCCAGATGGCGCTGAGAAACACAAAATAGCATAGATTGCCAGATACACAATGAGTTAAATTATCAGGGGAATAGACACTAAGGCATTCTGTCGCTGAATACATTGCCATAGTGGGAGTCATAAAATATAGGGTACATCTCAAAATACAAGTAAGAGAAAGAAGAGAAAGACTCGGACCTATATCATAAGAAGGATATAAAGGGAGGTAAGAAGGATTACAGAAAAGGAAAGTTTAGGGCCTTATACTCATCATACGAGGACAAATATTGAGGAGATATATCACTTTGCTTCAGAAGACCGTGCTGTAGCTATGCGACTTGGGGTGAGAGGCTGGTTCTTCTTCTTCTCCTTCTGTCTTTGGGCCTTGGGGGTGCACTTTGTTTAAAAGCATGATCCTGGAAGCTCCGGCAGTGATGTTAGTCCTGGACAGCATCCAGTCCTCGATATCCAGGGGAGGAATGTCCAAAAGATCAAATGTTGGGCCCAAGTCCTGGTATGATTTAATGGTAATCCTCTTGCCTTGGTAGGAAAAGGATAGTCCGAATGGGAACTGCCATCTGTAAAGGATTTTATGGCTCCTGAGCCAATCTGTGAGAGGTTTGAGAGTTCTCCTTTTTTGAAGGGTCATGGGGCCAGATCTTGATAGACACTAATTGGCACCCCATTGTACTTTGCACCTCCTAGCTGACGGGCCTTGAGAATTACTGCTTCCTTGTCTTGAAAGTGGAGGAAACGGCAGATGATATCTCTAGGGGGTTCATTGCCCTTTGGTTTCGGACGTAAAGCCCTGTGAGCTCTCTCAATGACTATTGAAGCGGAGCGTTCTGGGCCCAGTAGATGGTCACATATCTCTTTGATAATATCTGGGGAGTCTTGGGGAGAGTCCGTCTCTGGGACACCTCTAAAACGTAGATTGTTTCTTCTCCCTCGATTTTCCTGGTCTTCCAGGGCATTAAATGCAGCATTTAGATGAGATTGACATTTCTGAAGACGTCTGTAGCTATGCGACTTGGGGTGAGAGGCTGGTTCTTCTTCTTCTCCTTCTGTCTTTGGGCCTTGGGGGTGCACTTTGTTTCAAAAGGCACGATCCTGGGAAGCTCCGGCAGTGATGTTAAGTCCTGGACAGCATCCCAGTCCTCGATATCCAGGGGAGGAATGTCCAAAAGATCAAATGTTGGGCCAAGTCCTGGTATGATTTAATGGTAATCCTCTTGCCTTGGTAGGAAAAGGATAGTCCGAATGGGAACTGCCATCTGTAAAGGATTTTATGGCTCCTGAGCCAATCTGTGAGAGGTTTGAGAGTTCTCCTTTTTTGAAGGGTCATTGGGGCCAGATCTTGATAGACACTAGTTGGCACCCATTGTACTTTGCACCTCCTGGCTGACGGGCCTTGAGAATTACTGCTTCCTTGTCTTGAAAGTGGAGGAAACGGCAGATGATATCTCTAGGGGGTTCATTGCCCTTTGGTTTCGGACGTAAAGCCCTGTGAGCTCTCTCAATGACCATTGAAGCGGAGCGTTCTGGCCCAGTAGATGGTCACATATCTCTTTGATAATATCTGGGGAGTCTTGGGGAGAGTCCGTCTCTGGGACACCTCTAAAACGTAGATTGTTTCTTCTCCCTCGATTTTCCTGGTCTTCCAGGGCATTAAATGCAGCGTTTAGATGAGATTGACATTTCTGCAGGCTGATGGCTGCGGAAACCTGGAAATCCAGGATCGCGGCCTGGTTGTTTTCTAGGGCTTCTACCCTGACACCGACATGCCTGACGTCTTGTCTGAGGGAGGATAGTTCACTTACTAGCGGTTCCATCGCTTTTTGCAATGCAGAGTCTAGATATTTTCTTGAGATCGGGAGATGTTTACGGTGTCTGTGATCTTCCGCATCGCTACCGTCAGCTTGTAAATCCAGCTCACTCTCCTCTGCTTCTTTGCATGTCTCCGGCTCCATCTTGCTTCCCCGCGCTGCACAGATTGCAGCGGCTTTTTTAATAAACTTGTCCATTTCTCCACAATTTGTCGAGTGCTTTTGGGCATGCGCTGCGATGATGAGGAAAAGCAGCACATGCGCATTTACTCTGCAGGCATGGACAAAGCTCCTCCATGTCGCGGTGCAGCCATGGATGAACTGGCTGCCAAAGCAGAGCGGGGCTCGGGGCGTGGCTTCATATTGTATTAAAAACAGGCAGATCTACTTAAAGATATATATTGGGAAAAGTACTTTTCCTTGGCCTCCCACACAGTAGTAGAAAATACACTGAGAGTGGCCAACCCTTTAATTACTCCCTGTTACCGAGCCGTGATCAATTCGACTTCAATACAGTAGAAGCAGATAAATGGCCTGAGCTCTCATGATGAAGCACAATACCCAAACATGGGTTAGGCCACATATTTCTTTGATATATATCGGATGGTAGGGGTTTTATATATGACCTCGGATGTGGAGGATGCTAGCCTTTTCATGACCCCTTTAATGGCTCTGTCAGGTCTATGAAGGGTTTGTGCAGATCCTAATGCTATCTCTAGGTTTTATGATAGGGATATGGACAATGTTTTAACTCGCTACAGGAATGTCAAGGGACGGGTGACTAGTCCAACAATCATTTTGACATCTATACCACCACAGGTTTGAATACTTACTCAAACCTGTGCTGTCCATGTGAAATTTTAGTTTTTTTTCCTTTTTAATAAATTAGCAAAAATTTCTAAAATTCTGTTATCACTTTCTCATTATGGGGTATTAAATGCAGATTGGAGGGGGAAAATGTGATTTGTTTTTTAGCAAATGGCTGCAAAATAACAAAATGTGAAAAAAGTGAAAGGAACTAAAGACTTTCTGAATGCATTATAAACCATGGTAAACTACAGAACTACAGTAAAAGATTCTGCTGACCACTCACAAAAATTCCATATTCTACTCTGTGGTTACCAGTTATAACACTCAAATTGCATCTTTCATTACAACTTTAGATTATGTTTATATTTATGCAGATGTTTCCCATTTCTTAGATCACAGTGTTAGGAACACCTGCTGAGGAAGATGGTGGAGGGAAAATTGATCTTTATCAAGGCTGGAGCCTTGAAAATATGGATGTCGTGTTTATGGCTCATCCTGCCCAAGACGATGCACCTTATCTTCCAGATGTTGCTATACATGAGTGAGTAACACAATAGTCACATTGGCAGTGTTAACATGGTAAGAAACATCAGAACTTTTTAATTTCAAAACCCATTGGATAGTTATGACCTTAAAGGGGTTTTCCAGGATTTTGATCTTAATTGCCTATCCTGAGGATAGGTCATCAATATCTGATCGTTGGCAGTCTGACTCCTGGTACCCCTGGCAATCAGCTGTTTGAAGAGGCCACGTTCATCCACATATGGCATAAAATGTCCACCATGGATATGGCCACAAATCTTCTCTGGATTGTGCTGTGGACGTATGGTGAATTTCACCTTTTCTACATTGAAAATGATGAAATCCATGGTGAAAATCCTTGAACGAGTATGCTGCAGATATAAAAATCTGCAACACGCTTGTTATTCCATTTCGAAATCTATCAGCATAATGTCTGTATAGAAATTGTCTGCAGCTCTTACCTTGTACTGTAATCCACATTGGAATTTATCTGCACAAATCCATTCGTAAAACCTGCCACATGTGAAGTCATCCTTATTGCACTTAACCTGTTGGGGATACATGAAGTACCGGTACGTCATGATGTCCCGGTACTTATGAACACATGACGTATCAGTACATCATGTGTATTTACGATTACCGCAGCGCGCCGCGCAGTGATCGGAACAGAGTGCCTGCTGAAACTATTCGGCAGTAACTCTGTCACAATGCCGAGGGGGGTCCTGTGACCCCCCGTATCGGCGATCGCAGCAAACCGCAGGTCAATTCAGACCTGCGGTTTGCAGCGTTTCCGGGTTATTCGGGTCTCTGGTGACCCGACAACCCGGAATAGGATGGTGATCGGTGGTGTGATAAAACAGCACCAATCACCATCCTGTGATCCTGAGAGGTGATGGTGACATCACCTCTCAGGATCGCTTCCGATTGGCTGCAGGGCGGGCAGGAGGTTTAACTTACTGCAGCTCTGCTCTCCTCCTCCATTCTGTGTCCGGGAGCGAGGAAAGAGCGTCGGATCTGTGCCCAGCACCGCCATCTCTGCCCAGCAGATCTTCTGACCCTCAACAGAGATATTCAGGGAAAGTTTAGGAAAACTGTCTGGGGTCCACAGCTCAGCTGTGTGACCCCAGACCCCCAGGGGTGCTGCAGCTTGCCCCCCTGCCCCCCCCCACCCACATTTTTTTGGGGCATTTTTTTTTTTGCGTACGCTGACTGTGGCCGGCACTCTTAGCGTCCGGCCACTGTTAGCGCATCGCCCACCACACCGCTGATCAGCTTCGGACGGCTGATCAGCGAGTTTGAATCTGTTAGGTTTAGGGCAAAGTCCACGAACACCCGTGCCCCCACACACACGCACACTAAATAAAGTTTTACACGCACGCACACACGCACACACACACTCCCCTATGGCCCGCTGGATGTTCTCGGCCGAGGAGGCATACACCCAGCTTGCCTCCGACTCCGAGAGCCCCAGTGAGGACGAGGATGACGCCACCAGGTGGAGTAAGGGGACCGCTATGCCAGGGACCCTATGGCCCACACTAGTACGAGCAGCTCTGGGGCTCGTACTAGTTTTCCGGCCCAACCAGATAAGTCCACCTGAGCCCCCTACCGGTGAACTTGCATGGTGTACCCCAGAGGATTTTGAGCCTGTGATTCCTGATTTTGTTGGCCAACCAGGAATCCAGATTCCCACAGTATCTTCACTGATTATGAACTATTTTAGTCTTTTTTTCAGTGACTCACTTTGTGAATCTGATGGTGGAGCAAACGAACTTGTATGCCCAACAGTTCATTGCTCAACACCCGGGCTCCTTTTTGGCTAGGCCGGTGGCTGGACTTCGGTCAGTGCAGCCGAGAGGAGGACGTTTTTGGGGCCTCGTGCTGCACATGGCTTAGTTAAAAAACCCAGTGTCAGGCTGTACTGGAGTGGGGACGTCCTCTACCAGACCCCACTTTACAGTATGGCCATGACATGCTCCCGTTTTGAGGCCTTTTCGGAATGCCTGCATTATGCAGATAATGCAGCATGTCCCCCCAAGGTGATCCTGCCTATGACCGCCTGTACAAAATGAGGCCGGTCATCGATCACTTTGGGGCCAAATTTTTGGAGGCCTATTTACCTGGAAGGGAGGTTGCGGTTGATGAGTGTCTCATTGCTTTCAAGGGGAGACTCATTTTCCACCAGTATGTTCCCACTAAGTGGACGAGGTATGGCGTGAAGCTGTACAAACTTTGTGAGAGTACCTCAGGGTACACTTACAAGTTTTGTGTGTACGAGGGGCGAAATTCCCGTATTGAACCCCCTGAATGTCCCCTCCACTCTGGGTGTTAGCGGGAAACTTGTGTGGACCTTATGCACCCACTGCTAGATAAGGGTTACCACCTGTACTGTGGATAACTTTTATACTAGTATCCCCTTGTTCCAGTCCCTCACCGCCAGATCCACTTCCGCTTGTGGGACCGTGTGGAAAAATAAATGCGGCCTCCCTATCCACCCCCTCCAGGTACCTATCCCCAGGGGTGAGACCCGTGCCCTTACCAGTGGAAACCTGTTGCTGGTCAGATATAAGGAAAAGAGGGATGTCCTTGTACTGTCCACTATTCACGGTAACGGCATCACCCCTGTCCCTGTGCGAGGTACTGCGGGCAATGGTCCTCAAGCCCGATTGTATCGGTCGACTACAATCGGTATATGGAAGGAGTTGATCTTTCTGATCAAGTCCCACAAGCCATATAACGCCATGCGCAAAACCCGGGCATGGTACAAAAAAGTTGCGGTCTATTGGTACAGGTTGCCTTGTACAACTCTTTTCTGCTGTCCCAGAGCGCTGGCAACACAGGGAAATTCCTTTAGTTCTATGAGGCTGTCCTCAAAGACATGATCTTTTCTGACCGGGAAAGAGCAGGCCGGAGTACATCGGGAACTGGAGGCGCCGGATCGTCCCTGGCCAACACTTTCCAGGTGTGGGTCCCCCATACTGGAAAGAAGGGATGGTCCCCAAAAAGTTGCACAGTGTATCACAGGAGGGGGATAGGGAAGACACCACCACCAGTCAGTGTGACACGTAGATGTCCAAGTAGACATATTAGTTCTCGCCGCGTCCGTGAGAATCTGCTCTATAGAAATATCCCATGACCTAACCCCTCAGATGAATACGGTCAAAAAAAATTAATAAAAATGGTGCAAAAAAGGTATTTTTTAGTCACCTTACATCACAAAAAGTGTAATAGCAAGCGATTAAAAAAGTCATATGCCCCCCAAAATAGTTCCAATAAAACCGTCTTCTCATCCCGCAAAAAATTTGCCCCTACCTAAGAAAATCGGCTAAAAACCAAAAACTGTCTCTTAAACTATGGAGATACTAAAATGTTATTTTTTGTTTAACCACCTCAGCCCCAGTGCTTAAACACCCTGAAAGACCAGGCCACTTTTTACACTTCTGACCTACACTACTTCACCGTTTATTGCTCGGTCATGCAACTTACCACCCAAATGAATTTTACCTCCTTTCTTCTCACTAATAGAGCTTTCATTTGGTGGTATTTCATTGCTGCTGACATTTTTACTTTTTTTGTTATGATCGAAATTTAACGATTTTTTTGCAAAAAAAATGACATTTTTCACTTTCAGTTGTAAAATTTTGCAAAAAAAAAAACGACATCCATATAGAAATTTTTGCTCTAAATTTATAGTTCTACATGTCTTTGATAAAAAAAAAAATGTTTGGGTAAAAAAAAAAATGGTTTGGGTAAAAGTTATAGCGTTTCAAACTATGGTACAAAAATGTGAATTTCCGCTTTTTGAAGCAGCTCTGACTTTTCTGAGCACCTGTCATGTTTCCTGAGGTTCTACAATGCCCAGACAGTACAAACACCCCACAAATGACCCCATTTCTGAAAGTACACACCCTAAGGTATTCGCTGATGGGCATAGTGAGTTCATAGAACTTTTATTTTTTGTCACAAGGTTAGCGGAAAATGATGATTTTTTTTTTATTTATTTTTTTCTTACAAAGTCTTCATATTCCACTAACTTGTGACAAAAAATAAAAAGTTCTATGAACTCACTATGCCCATCAGCGAATACCTTGGGGTCTCTTCTTTCCAAAATGGGGTCACTTGGGGGGTAGTTATACTGCCCTGGGCATTCTAGGGGCCCAAATGTGTGGTAGGAGTTTGAAATCAAATTCTGTAAAAAATGACCTGTGAAATCCGAAAGGTGCTCTTTGGAATATGGGCCCCTTTGCCCACCTAGGCTGCAAAAAAGTGTCACACATCTGGTATCTCCGTACTCAGGAGAAGGTGGGAATGTGTTTTGGGGTGTCCATTTTATATATACCCATGCTGGGTGAGAGAAATATCTTGGCAAAAGACAACTTTTCCCCCATTTTTTTATACAAAGTTGTCATTTGACCAAGATATTTATCTCACCCAGCATGGGTATATGTAAAAAGACACCCCAAAACACATTCCTCAACTTCTCCTGAGTACGGGGATACCAGATGTGTGACACTTTTTTGCAGCTAGGTGGGCACTAGGGGCCCATATTCCAAAGAGCACCTTTCGGATTTCACTCCTCATTTTTTCCTGAATTTGATTTCAAACTCCTTACCACACATTTGGGCCCCTAGAATACCAGGGCAGTATAACTACCCCACAAGTGACCCCATTTTGGAAAGAAGACACCCCAAGGTATTCCGTGAGGGGCATGGCGAGTTCCTAGAATTTTTTATTTTTTGTCACAAGTTAGTGGAAAATGATGATTTTTTTTTTTTTTTTTTTTTTCATTACAAAGTCTCATATTCCACAAACTTGTGACAAAAAATAAAAACTTCCATGAAACTCACTATGCCCATCAGCGAATACCTTGGGGTCTCTTCTTTTCCAAAATGGGGTCACTTGTGGGGGTAGTTATACTGCCCTGGCATTCTAGGGGCCCAAATGTGTGGTAAGTAGGTAAATGAACCTGTGAAATCCCGAAAGGTGCTCTTTGGAATGTGGGCCCCTTTGCCCACCTAGGCTGCAAAAAAGTGTCACACATCTGGTATCTCTGTATTCAGGAGAAGTTGAGGAATGTGTTTTGGGGTGTCTTTTTACATATACCCATGCTGGGTGAGATAAATATCTTGGTCAAATGCCAACTTTGTATAAAAAAATGGAAAAGTTGTCTTTTGCCAAGATATTTCTCTCACCCAGCATGGTATATGTAAAAAGACACCCCAAAACACATTCCCCAACTTCTCCCGATTACGGAGATACCAGATGTGTGACACTTTTTTGCAGCCGAGGTGGGCAAAGGGGCCCATTTCAAAAGAGCACCTTTCGATTTCACAGGTCATTTTTTACAGAATTTGATTTCAAACTCCTTACCACACATTTGGGCCCCTAGAAAGCCAGGCAGGTATAACTACCCACAAGTGACCCCATTTTGGAAAGAAGAGACCCCAAGGTATTCGCTGATGGGCATAGTGAGTTCAGGAAGTTTTTATTTTTTGTCACAAGTTAGTGGAATATGAGACTTTGTATGAAAAAAAAAAAAAAATAAGCATTTTCCACTAACTTGTGACAAAAAATAAAAAATTCTAGGAACTCGCCATGCCCCTCCCGGAATACCTTGGGGTGTCTTCTTTCCAAAATGGGGTCACTTGTGGGGTAGTTATACTGCCCTGGCATTTTCCAGGGGCCCTAATGTGTGGTAAGTAGGTAAATGACCTGTGAAATCCTAAAGGTGCTCTTTGGAATATGGGCCCCTTTGCCCACCTAGGCTGCAAAAAAGTGTCACACATGTGGTATCGCCGTATTCAGGAGAAGTTGGGGAATGTGTTTTGGGGTGTCATTTTACATATACCCATGCTGGGTGAGAGAAATATCTTGGCAAAAGACAACTTTTCCCATTTTTTTATACAAAGTTGGCATTTGACCAAGATATTTCTCTCACCCAGCATGGGTATATGTAAAATGACACCCCAAAACACATTCCCCAACTTCTCCTGAGTACGGCGATACCAGATGTGTGACACTTTTTTGCAGCCTAGATGCGCAAAGGGGCCCAAATTCCTTTTAGGAGGGCATTTTTAGACATTTGGATACCAGACTTCTTCTCACGCTTTGGGGCCCCTAGAATGCCAGGGCAGTATAAATACCCCACATGTGACCCCATTTTGGAAAGAAGACACCCCAAGGTATTCAATGAGGGGCATGGCGAGTTCATAGAAATTTTTTTTTTTTGGCACAAGTTAGCGGAAATTGATATTTTTAATTTTTTTCTCACAAAGTCTCCCGTTCCGCTAACTTGGGACAAAAATTTCAATCTTTCATGGACTCAATATGCCCCTCACGGAATACCTGGGGGTGTCTTCTTTCCGAAATGGGGTCACATGTGGGGTATTTATACTGCCCTGGCATTCTAGGGGCCCTAAAGCGTGAGAAGAAGTCTGGAATATAAATGTCTAAAAAATTTTACGCATTTGGATTCCGTGAGGGGTATGGTGAGTTCATGTGAGATTTTATTTTTTGACACAAGTTAGTGGAATATGAGACTTTGTAAGAAAAAAAAAAAAAAATTCCGCTAACTTGGGCCAAAAAAATATCTGAATGGAGCCTTACAGAGGGGTGATCAATGACAGGGGGGTGATCAATGACAGGGGGGTGATCAATGACAGGGGGGTGATCAATGACAGGGGGGTGATCAGGGAGTCTATATGGGGTGATAACCACAGTCATTGATCACGCCCGTGTAAGGCTTCATTCAGACGTCCGGATGCGTTTTGCGGATCCGATCCATCTATCAGTGCATCCGTAAAAATCATGCGGACATCTGAATGGAGCTTTACAGGGGGGTAATCAATGACAGGGGGGTAATCAATGACAGGGGGGTGATCAGGGAGTCTATATGGGGTGATCACCACAGTCATTGATCATGCCCCTGTAAGGCTTCATTCAGACGTCCGGATGCGTTTTGCGGATCCGATCCATCTATCAGTGCATCCGTAAAAATCATGCGGACATCTGAATGGAGCTTTACAGGGGGGTAATCAATGACAGGGGGGTGATCACCACAGTCATTGATCATGCCCCTGTAAGGCTTCATTCAGACGACCGGATGCGTTTTGCGGATCCGATCCATGTATCAGTGCATCCGTAAAAATCATGCGGACATCTGAATGGAGCTTTACAGGGGGGTAATCAATGACAGGGGGGTAATCAATGACAGGGGGGTGATCAGGGAGTCTATATGGGGTGATCACCACAGTCATTGATCACGCCCCTGTAAGGCTTCATTCAGACGTCCGGATGCGTTTTGCGGATCCGATCCATCTATCAGTGGATCCGTAAAAATCATGCGGACGTCTGAATGGAGCTTTACAGGGGGTTGATCAATGACAGGGGGGTAATCAATGACAGGGGGGTGATCAGGGAGTCTATATGGGGTGATCAGGGGTGATCAGGGGTGATTAGGGGTGATCAGGGGCTAATAAGGGGTTAATAAGTGACGGGGGGGGTGTAGTGTAGTGTAGTGGTGCTTGGTGCTACTTTACTGAGCTACCTGTGTCCTCTGGTGGTCGATCCAAACAAAGGGGACCACCAGAGGACCAGGTAGCAGGTATATTAGACGCTGTTATCAAAACAGCGTCTAATATACCTGTTAGGGGTTAAAAAAAACACATCTCCAGCCTGCCAGCGAACGATCGCCGCTGGCAGGCTGGAGATCAACTCTCTTACCTTCCGTTCCTGTGAGCGCGCGCGCCTGTGTGCGCGCGTTCACAGGAAGTCTCGCGTCTCGCGAGATGACGCGTATATGCGTGACTGTGCGCAGCGCTGCCACCTCCGGAACGCGATCCTGCGTTAGGCGGTCCGGAGGTGGTTAAAAAAGGATAATATAGTGTAAAACCTAAATAAATTAAAAAAAAGTAGACATATTAAGTATCGCCGTAGACATAGAATTTCGCTCTATAAAAATATCCCATGACCTAACCCCTCAGAAACTGTGCCAAAACAGCTATTTTTTGGCAAATTTTCCATTTAAATACATTTTTCCCAGTAAGAAAGCAAGGGTTAACACCAAAACAAAACTTAATATTTATTACCCTGATTCTGCAGTTTACAGAAACACCCCATATGTGGTCGTAAACTGCTGTATGACCAAATGGCAGGGCGCAGAAGGAAAGGAACGCCATATGGTTTCTGGAAGGCAGATTTTGATGGCTTTTTTTGGCACCATGTCCCATTTGAAGTACCCCTGATGCACCCCTAGAGTAGAAACTCCATAAAAGTGACCCCATATAAGAAACTACACCCCTCAAGGTATTCAAAACTGATATTACAAACTTTATTAACCCTTTAGGTGTTCCTCAACATTTTATGGCAAATGGAGATGAATTTTCAGAATTTCTATTTTTGGTAACCTTGCCTCACAAAAATGTAATATAGAGCAACCAAAAATCATATGTACCCTAAAAATAGTCCCAACAAAACTGCCACCTTATCCCATAGTTTCCAAAAAGGGGTCACTTTTATGGAGTTTCTACTCTAGGGGTGCATCACGGGGGCTTCAAATGGGACATGGTGTAAATAAACCAGTCCAGCAAAATCTGCCTTCCAAAAACCACATGGCGCTCCTTTCCCTCTACGCCCTGCCGTGTGTCCGTACAGTAGTTTACGACCACATATGGGGTGTTTCTAGAAACTACAGAATCAGGGCAATAAATATTGAGTTTTGTTTCGCTGTTAAACCTTGCTTTGTTACTGGAAAAAATGGATTAAAATGGAAAATTTACCCAAAAATTTTAATTCTTACATTTTATCTCCATTTGCCAATAACTCTTGTGGAACACACTAAAAGGGTTAACAAAGTTTGTAAAATCCGTTTTGAATACCTTGAGAGGTGTAGTTTCTTAGTTGGGGTCACTTTTATGGAGTTTCTAATCTAGGGGTGCACCAGGGGGGCTTCAAATGGGACATGGTGTAAAAAAACCAGTCCAGCAAAATCTGCCTTCCAAAAACCACACGGCGCTTCTCTCCCTCTACGCCCTACCGTGTGTCCGTACAGTAGTTTGCGACCACATATGGGGTGTTTCTAGAAACTACAGGATCAGGACAATAAATATTGAGTTTTGTTTGGCTGTTAACCCTTGCTTTGTTACTGGAAAAAATTTATAAAAATGGAAAATTCTGAAATTTTATCTCCATTTGCCATTAAATCTTGTGGAACACCTAAAGGATTAACGACATTTGTAAAATCAGTTTTGAATACCTTGAGGTTTGTAGTTTCTAGAATGGGGTCATTTGTGGGTGGTTTCTATTATGTAAGCCTCACAAAGTGACTTCAGACCTGAACTTGTCCTTAAAAAGTGTTTTTTTGAAAATTTCTGAAAAATTTCAAGATTTACTTCTAAACTTCTAAGCCTTGTAACATCTCCAAAAAATAAAATTGCATTCCCAAAAGGATCCAAACATGAAGTAGACATATGGGGAATGTAAAGTAATAACTATTTTTGGAGGTATTACTATGTATTATAGAAGTAGAGAAATTTAAACTTAAAAATTTGCAAATTTTTCAAAAAAATTTGGTAAATTTGGTATTTTTTAATAAATGAAAATGTTTTTTTACTCCATTTTACCAGTGTCATGAAGTACAAAATGTGTCAAAAAAACACTCTCAGAATGGCCTAGATAAGTAAAAGCGTTTTAAAGTTATTCACACATAAATTGACACTGGTCAGATCTGCAAAAAATGGCCTGTCCTGAAGGGGAAATATGGCCGTGTCCTTAAGGGGTTAAATGTTTTTTGTTTTTTTGTGATCTTTAAAACTTGTCATGAAATGGAAGTGGAGTTAGTACTGTCCATATGCCGCTTACAATTTTACAAAGTCAAATACTTTACTTTATACTTTTCATTTTTTTTTTTTTACTTGTGTTCTGTTGGATTTTAGAGAAAAGTTAAATAATTGCTGAGAGTTGCTTTTATTTTTTAGTGTGACTGTGAAATATTATGGAAAAGCTTCTCATGCTGCTGCATACCCATGGGAAGGAATTAACGCTTTAGATGCTGCTATTCTTGCATACAACAATATCTCTGTCTTAAGACAGCAAATGAAACCCACCTGGAGAGTTCATGGTGAGAAATGTACTGACTAACTTTCTAATAGTGTTAAGAATTCTGCAGAGATTGGACTTTTGCACATTATATGTTTCAATATTTTATTCACATTTATCTATTTCGTTGTTTTCTTAGGGTACGGCCATACATTCAGGTTTCTTGATGCAGTTTTGGAAGCCAAAACCAGGAATGAAAACAAAAATGATCTGTCCTTAATATGTTCTCTCCTTTTATGAGCCACTTCTGATTTGGGTTCTAAAACTGCATCAGGAAACCTGACTGTGTGGCTGTACCCTAATAATAAAGTTGCCCCTACTGCTTAATTCTGTACCACTTCACTGAGGAGTCATGCTATAGAAACACATCAATCTGGCCAAAGGCTTTCTATAATTTCCTGCCAAGAGTACTCACAAATGTTTGGAAAAAAATTGGATGCATATGGCTAGTTGGTCCCCACTTTTGCTGAAAACTTGTACAGTATAAAGCTACATTAACCCCTTCCCGACTGCCCACTGTGTATATACAGTTGTGGCCAAAAGTTTTGAGAATTACATAAATATTGGAAATTGGAAAAGTTCCTGCTTAAGTTTTTATAATAACAATTTGCATATACTCCAGAATGTTATGAAGAGTGATCAGATGAATTGCATAGTCCTTCTTTGCCATGAAAATGAACTTAATCCCCAAAAAACCTTTCCACTGCATTTCATTGCTGTCATTAAAGGACCTGCTGAGATCATTTCAGTAATCGTCTTGTTAACTCAGGTGAGAATGTTGACGAGCACAAGGCTGGAGATCATTATGTCAGACTGATTGGGTTAAAATGGCAGACTTGACATGTTAAAAGGAGGGTGATGCTTGAAATCATTGTTCTTCAATTGTTAACCATGGTGACCTGCAAAGAAACGCGTGCAGCCATCATTGCGTTGCATGAAAATGGCTTCACAGGCAAGGATATTGTGGCTACTGAGATTGCACCTCAATCAACAATTTATAGGATCATCAAGAACTTCAAGGAAAGAGGTTCAATTCTTGTTAAGAAGGCTTCAGGGCGTCCAAGAAAGTCCAGCAAGCGCCAGGATCGTCTCCTAAAGAGGATTCAGCTGCGGGATCGGAGTGCCACCAGTGCAGAGCTTGCTCAGGAATGGCAGCAGGCAGGTGTGAGCGCATCTGCACGCACAGTGAGGCGAAGACTTTTGGAAGATGGCCTGGTGTCAAGAAGGGCAGCAAAGAAGCCACTTTTCTCCAAAAAAAACATCAGGGACAGATTGATCTTCTGCAGAAAGTATGGTGAATGGACTGCTGAGGATTGGGGCAAAGTCATATTCTCCGATGAAGCCTCTTTCCGATTGTTTGGGGCATCTGGAAAAAGGCTTGTCCGGAGAAGAAAAGGTGAGCGCTACCATCAGTCCTGTGTCATTGTCACAGCCAGACAGCTGAGAAGCGCTCACAGGAGCTTCTCAGATCCTCCTCCTTGAATTTCTTTGTTTTGGTTTAGTTTCTCATCTCGTTAGTCTATCTCAGCTGTCATGCAGTTGGACTGATTGCTACCCTTTAAGTTCCTCCCCATAATGCAGTAGTGTGTGGCTGATACAACTTCCTGGAGTGTGTGTGCATGCTTTTCCCAGTTCCCAGTTCCCAGTCGTCTGCAAGATAAGTGCTGTTTATGTATTTATGATTTTGTCTTTTCTGGATCCAGGTGACCCTGACTCCCTCCGTGTCAGTGTAGGGAGCCGGTGGTCGTGTCCCTTCACTATTGTAGGGTCTTCAGGTAATAGATAGCCAAGGAACGTGGATATGCGGCCATCCACCTTTGGGGTGTTCGCATAGGCTGAGCAGTGAGGGAGAGCGGCAGGTCTATTGCAGGGGTCTCCCTTTGTTCCTTAGTTGTGGATCCAGAGAGACATTGTTTATATGGTATTGTCTTGTTTCCTGTACACCATCCGTGACATTATCAGCCGCCAAAACCGTCTCAAGCATGGATCCGGTTTCACTTTTGGCTGAACGCTTTCAGGGTCTTTCTTTGGAGGTAGCTGATCTCCGTAAGACTTTTTCTCAGTTTCAAGTGACCGGTTCAGCTTTCGTTCATGGAGTTTGTGCTGAGCCTAAGATCTCGCTCCCGGATACGTTCTCCGGGGGTAGTGAGAATTTTGTGCGTTTTAGAGAGGCTTGCAAACCCCATTTTCGCCTTCTTCCCCATTCTTCTGGTGATGAAGAACGGAGGGTGGGGATCATTATATCGCTGCTCAGGGGTAACGCTCAGTCCTGGGCCTTTTCGCTGCCGGAGGGGGCACGGCCCCTTCGTTCAGTGGATGAAATCTTTTTAGCCCTGGGTCAGATATATGATGATCCGGATCGTATTGCTCTGGCTGAGTCTAGACTACGTCTGTTATGCCAGGGTAAACAATCCGCAGAGATATACTGTTCAGAATTTCGGAGATGGGCAGCAGATACGGGTTGGAATGATGCTGCACTCCGAAGTCAATTTTGCTATGGTCTTTCAGAGGGATTGAAAGATGCATTTGCCTTTCATGAAAGACCTACCTCCTTGGATTATGCTATGTCTCAGGCTGTTCGTATTGACAGGCGTCTTAGAGAGAGAGGAGAGATCTCTCCTTCCTGTCATACTCAGTCCCGGGACAGTGCAGCGGTCTCATTCTGTGCACAGGGGTCTCAGTCGCTGTCAGCCCCTTCTGAGCAGGAGTCCATGCAGCTGGGGTTGATTGCCTCTGACAATAGAAGATTCAGCCCGCAGGGGAGGGTTTGTTTTTGTTGTGGAGGTATAAATCATCTGGCAAATGTTTGTCCCTCTAGGAGATTCAGGCAGTTTTCTGGGAGTAATAAAGAGACAAAAAGGAAAAAATCTTTTAAAAATGTTCCGTCTGTTACTATTGGCAGGGTTGAGGCGGAAATTGAAGGTTTTCCGTTTGCTTGTAGTTCCCGTTTTGTCCTGCCTGCTAGGGTGGCGCTAGAGAGCAAGAGCATTTTTTGTGAGATTTTTGTGGATAGTGGAGCAGCTGTCAACCTCATTGATAATCAATTTGCAATAACTCATGGTTTCCAGGTATGCACTTTGGGAAAGGTATTCCTGTTTTTGCTATTGATTCAGCTCCACTTTCTCAGAAATCATTAAAGGGCATAGTTCACAATATCCCGTTTAATTGTGAGTGATGCTCATGTTGAGGATGTGTCATGTTTCGTCCTTAGCGGTTTGCCTACTCCTCTAGTGTTTGGGGCTACCCTGGCTCACTAAACATAACCCCACCATTGATTGGCAAGCGAGGCAAATAAATGGTTGGAGTAACTTTTGCAGAGAGAATTGCCTCATAACATCTGTTTCTGAGGTTTCTACTAAGACTGTACCACCTTTTCTCTCTGAATTTTTGGATGTCTTCTCTGAGAGTGGAGTTCAGGGTTTACCTCCGCACAGGGAGTATGATTGCCCTATTAATCTCATCCCAGGCGCCAAGCTGCCTAAATCTCGTTTATACAATCTCTCCCTGAGAGGGTCGCTATGCGGCTTATATCTCTGAGAGTCTGAGAAAAGGGACACATACGACCCTCGAAGTCACCTGTTGCCGCTGGTTTTTTTCTTTGTTAAGAAAAAAGATGGTTCTTTAAGACCTTGTCTGGATTTTCAGGGAGCTGAACAGTATCACTATTCGTGATCCTTATCCGCTCCTCTGATCCCGGACCTGTTTAACCAGGTTGTTGGGGCCTAAAGTCTTTTCCAAATTAGACCTAAGAGGGGCATACAACCTGGTTAGGTCAGAAGAAGGAGACGAATGGAAGACGGCTATCAATACCCTGAGGGCCATTTTGAGGAATTTGGTTATGCCTTTTGGTTTGATGAATGCCCCAGCGTTTTTCAGCATTTCGTCAACAGCATTTTTTATCATTTAATGGGAAAATTTGTATTAGTGTATTTGGCTTGAGATTTTGATTTTTTCTACTGAATTCAGACTCATAAGGAACACTTACATCAGGTCTTGCTCATCCTGCGGGAGAATAAATTATACGCGAAACTGGAAAAATGTGTGTTTCGGTTCCAGAAATCCAATTTCTGGGGTTTCTTGTCTCCGCTTCTGGTTTTCGCATGGACCCCGAGAAGGTCCGCGCTGTGCTTGAGTGGGAGCTTCCTGAGAATCAGAAGGCGCTGATGCGTTTCTTGGCCTTTGCCAATTATTACAGGAAATTAATTTTGAATTATTCCTCTGTTGTTAAACCACTCACTGATATGGACCAGAAAGGGGGGTAGAATTTTTCTTCCTGGTCGGTAGAGGCGCGTAAGGCCTTTTCTAATATCAAGGAGAGTTTTGCATCCGCTCCCATCCTAGTACAACCTGATATTTCGTTACCCTTCATAGTTGAGGTTGATGCTTCTGAGGTAGGGGTGGGTGCGGTCAGGGCCGGTACAAGGCAGGGGCCGAAGGAGCGGGTGCCCTGGGCGCTACCATTTGCGGACAGGAGGGGGGCGCAGGTGAAGTGCCAGCCACGGCCCCCCCTACATCATGCTGTGCCCCCCCATGTGCCCCCCCAACTAAAATGACCCCCCCCCCCAAGTGAGCAGCCGCCGCCGGGCACAGGGAGATGAGCGCTTCCATTGCGCTCATCTCCATTGTAAACTGTCTGTGCCAGCGGAGGTGCAGGGGAGGGAGAGGCGTGTCCCTTCCCTTTCCTCTGATAGGCTGCAGGCAGGCACCGAAGTGGAGGAGAGGCCCCGCCCCCTAATTACTCCTGTTTACCTTTCTAAAGCTAAAGGACCTTTGATGATGTCATCACAGGTCCTGTAAGGGAACTGCACAGTGTAAAGTGTAGTTCCCAGGTTAGAACAGTGCATCTGCCAGGACCTGTGATGACATCATCTTCAACATCACAGGTCCTGCAGAATCTAGCAAAGGAACTGCACCAAAAATGGTGTAGTTCCTAGGTTTCAAAGGTACATCTGCCAGGACCTGTGATGACATCATCACAGGTCCTTCAACCCCTAACAGCAAGTATTAAAAGTTCACAAGCAGCTCTGTATTGATCCATACAGACTGGAATGGAGAGGTAAGAGGAGGTCCTCCACTTTTCATCATTTCCCCCCCCCCCCCCCTCCATGCCCTGTTTTTACTCATTGCTCACTCATGTATACTACTTCAGACAGTTACCACTACCTTTATGTACCTCACAGTGACTATAATGCATAACTGACCACATATTTCTATAAACACTGCATCTACAGTATTATACCTTCTATGTGTCACATCAATACACTGCTCTGTATATATATATATATATATACACACACATACATGCACACACACTGCATATATTACACAGTATTATACATGCAATATGTACAGATATATAGTATATACCGCAGTGCACTGATATGTGAGGTATGAGGTATAATAGATGCTGTGTGTACAGATATCAGTACACTTCTGTATATACTATATATGTGAGGTACGAGGTATAATAGATGCAGTGTGTACAGATATATAGTATATACAGCAGTGTACTGATATGTGAGGTACGAGGTGTCAATACACTGCTGTATTTACTATATACCTGTACACACTGCATCTATTATACCTCGTACCTCACATATTACACTACTGTATATACTGTATACACTGCATATATTATACCCCGTACCTCACATATCAGTACACTGCTGTATATACTATATACCTGTACACACTGCATCTATTATACCCTGTACCTCACATATCAGAACACTAGGGAATATACTATATACCTGTACACACTGCATCTATTATACCGCGTACCTCACATAACTGTACACTGCTGTATATAATATACATCTGCATCTATTATACCTCTTTTGTGTGCCAGGGCTGTTTTGTAATCCCATTCCGGCCCTGATGGCATAAATTATAAAACGCAGCAGCAAGAATAGTTCATGGAACAAAGGGAGGGGCTATAAAAGGGGAATGGGGGCCCAATTTAGATTCCTGCTATGGGGCCCAGTGATTTTTATGTACGCCCCTGGCTGCAGGCACTAGGCCGGCAGCCTATCAGAGGCCGGCGCAATGACGTCATCGTGCCGCCTGAGCCTTACATTACAGCGTGGGACACAGGAAGAGGCTGCATCGCATCGCTGACACTTAGGTAAGTATAAGTGTTTTTTTTTTGTTTTTTTTTACAATAGTGTTACTGGCACATTGGGGGGGCTTATTACAAAACTGGCACATGATGATGGGGGGGACTTTATACTGGCACATGATGATGGGGGGGAACTTTATAGTGTCTGCGACTTTCAAAGTCCCACAGTCCTTTGTTCTATTGCTTTAAGTATATTCTTGTTTTGAAACAACATTGATTCTTTCTTAAAAACGGGGGGGGGGGGGGGGGGGCGCAGTTTGCCTTTTTCCCCCTGGGCACCAAATGGCCTTGTCCCAGCCCTGGGTGCGGACTTGTCTCAGGGTTCCTCTCCTGCCAAATGGCAACCGTGTGCCTTTTTCTCAAAGAAACTCTCCTCCGCAGAGAGAAATTATGATGTGGGAGATAGGGAATTGTTGGCCATCAAGTTGGCTTTTGAGGAATGGCGCCATTGGCTAGAGGGAGCCAGACACCCTATTACCGTGTTTACTGACCATAAAAATCTGGCCTACTTGGAGTCAGCCAAGCGTCTGAACCCGAGACATGCCAGATGGTCTTTGTTCTTTTCAAGGTTTAATTTATCGTTCCGCCCTGGGGTTAAGAATGTGAAGGCAGATGCCCTGTCACGTTGTTTTCCGGGAGGTGGGAATTTTGAAGACCCGGGTCCCATTTTGGCTGAAGGTGTGGTGGTTTCTGCTCTTTTTCCTGAATTGGAGGCAGAGGTGCAGGCAGCCCAGTCAGAAGCTCCTGATCTTTGTCCTCCTGGGAGGTTGTTTGTGCCTCTCGCTTTGAGACACAAGATTTTTAAAGAACACCACGACACGGTCCTTGCTGGGCACCCGGGGGCAAGAGCCACACTGGATCTCATCGCTCGGAGATTCTGGTGGCCTGCGCTTCGTAAGTCGGTTGAGGGTTTTGTGGCAGCTTGCGAGACTTGCGCTCGTGCCAAGGTCCCTCATTCACGGCCATCAGGTCCTCTCCTTCCTTTGCCCATTCCTTCCCGTCCTTGGACACATCTGTCCATGGACTTCATAACGGACTTGCCTCGTTCCTCGGGGAAGTCTGTGATTCTGGTGGTGGTGGACCGTTTTAGCAAAATGGTGCATTTTATCCCTTTTCCTGGTTTGCCCAATGCTAAGACGCTGGCGCAGGCATTTATTGACCACATTGTCAAATTGCATGGGATTCCTTCAGACATAGTCTCTGATAGGGGCACGCAGTTTGTTTTCAGATTCTGGAAGGCTTTCTGTTCTCGCTTGGGGGTTCGGTTGTCATTCTCTTCTGCTTTCCATCCGCAGTCGAATGGCCAGACAGAGCGCGTCAATCAGAATCTGGAGACATATCTGCGCTGTTTTGTGGCGGAGAATCAGGAGGATTGGTGTTCTTTTTTGTCCCTTGCTGAGTTTGCTTTAAATAACCGTCGTCAGGAGTCCTCTGATAAGTCACCATTTCTTGGTGCATATGGGTTCCATCCGCAGTTTGGGACTTTCTCGGGAGAGGGCTCTTCTGGTTTGCCTGATGAGGAGAGATTCTCCTCGTCTTTTTCATCTATTTGGCAAAAGATTCAGGATAATCTAAAGAGCATGAGTGAGAGATATAAGCGTGTGGCAGATAAGAGACGTGTGCCTGGTGCCGGACCTGAATGTTGGTGATCTGGTGTGGTTGTCTACCAAGAATATCAAATTGAAGGTTCCCTCCTGGAAGTTGGGTCTAGGTTTATTGGGCCTTACAAGATCCTGTCTGTATCAATCCCGTTGCCTACCGTCTTGATCTTCCTCAGACTTGGAAGATCCATAATGTTTTTCATAAGTCCTTATTGAAACCTTATGTTCAACCTATTTGTACCCTCGCCTTTGCCTCCTCCTCCGATTATGGTTGATGGAAATCTTGAATTTCAGGTCCTCTAGGATTGTGGATTCTCGTCGTCTTGTCCGCGGTTCCCTCCAGTACCTCGTTCATTGGGAGGGTTATGCGTCCTGAGGAGAGGATGTGGGGTCCCAGTGACGGACATTAAGGCCTCTCGTCTCATCAGGGCTTTCCTAGGTCCCATCCTGAGAAGGTGCGCCCTGAGTGTCGGAGTCCATCCTAGAGGGAGGGGTTACTGTCACAGCCAGACAGCTGAGAAGCGCTCACAGGAGCTTCTCAGATCCTCCTCCTTGAATTTCTTTGTTTTGGTTTAGTTTCTCATCTCGTTAGTCTATGTCAGCTGTCATGCAGTTGGACTGATTGCTACCCTTTAAGTTCCTCCCCATAATGCAGTAGTGTGCGGCTGATACAACTTCCTGGAGTGTGTGTGCATGCTGTTCCCAGTTCCCAGTTCCCAGTCGTCTGCAAGATAAGTGCTGTTTATGTATTTATGATTTTGTCTTTTCTGGATCCAGGTGACCCTGACTCCCTCCGTGTCAGTGTAGGGAGCCGGTGGTCGTGTCCCTTCACTATTGTAGGGTCTTCAGGTAATAGATAGCCGAGGAACGTGGATATGCGGCCATCCACCTTTGGGGTGTTCGCATAGGCTGAGCAGTGAGGGAGAGCGGCAGGTCTATTGCAGGGGTCTCCCTTTGTTCCTTAGTTGTGGATCCAGAGAGACATTGTTTATATGGTATTGTCTTGTTTCCTGTACACCATCCGTGACAGTCATGCCAACAGTAAAGCATCCTGAGACCATTCATGTGTGGGGTTGCTTCTCATCCAAGGGAGTGGGCTCACTCACAATTTTGCCCAAAAACACAGCCATGAATAAAGAATGGTACCAAAACACCCTCCAACCGCAACTTCTTCCAACAATCCAACAACAGTTTGGTGAAGAACAATGCATTTTCCAGCACGATGGAGCACCGTGCCATAAGGCAAAAGTGATAACTAAGTGGCTCGGGGACCAAAACGTTGACATTTTGGGTCCATGGCCTGGAAACTCCCCAGATCTTAATCCCATTGAGAACTTGTGGTCAATCCTCAAGTGGCGGGTGGACAAACAAAAACCCACTAATTCTGACAAACTCCAAGAAGTGATTATGAAAGAATGGGTTGCTATCAGTCAGGAATTGGCCCAGAAGTTGATTGAGAGCATGCCCAGTCGAATTGCAGAGGTCCTGAAAAAGAAGGGCCAACACTGCAAATACTGACTCTTTGCATAAATGTCATGTAATTGTTGATAAAAGCCTTTGAAACGTATGAAGTGCGTGTAATTATATTTCTCTACATCACAGAAACAACTGAAACAAAGATCTAAAAGCAGTTTAGCAGCAAACTTTGTGAAAACTAATATTTGTGTTATTCTCAAAACTTTTGGCCACGACTGTACATCCTATCTGCACATGCCCAGTGCAGATAGCACGTATATACACGTGCAGGCGAGATTAAAGCTCCTACTTTTGCCTTCTCCAGTGACGGAAGGAGAGTGCTGCACGAGCGCATGGTGGAGGGGTAGGAAGCGGCAGAGCCGCTTTCTCTGTTAGGCCCCTTTCACACAGGCGAGTTTTCTGCGCAGGTTCAATGCGTGAGGTGAACGCATTGCACCCACACTGAATTCGGACCCATTCATTTCTATGGGGCTGTGCACATGAGCGGTGATTTTCACGCATCACTTGTGCGTTGTGTGAAAATCGCAGCATGTTCTATATTGTGCGTTTTTCACACAACGCAGGCCCCATAGAAGTGAATGGGGCTGCGTGAAAATCACAAGCATCCGCAAG
This sequence comes from Bufo bufo, assembly GCF_905171765.1. Taxonomy (NCBI): domain Eukaryota; kingdom Metazoa; phylum Chordata; class Amphibia; order Anura; family Bufonidae; genus Bufo; species Bufo bufo. Next base: position 306,369,169 of record NC_053392.1, read on the forward strand.
CAAGTGCGGATGCGGTGAGATTTTCACGCATGGTTGCTAGGTGATGTTCGGGACTGGGGACCCGATATTTATTATTTTCCCTTATAACATGGTTATAAGGCAAAATAATAGCATTCTTAATACAGAATGCTAAGTAAATTAGGGATGGAGGGGTTAAAAAAATGTAATAAAAAATTGAACTCACCTCATCCACTTGTTCGCCCAGCCCAGCTTATCTTTTTTTTTTTTCTTCTATGAGGACCTGGGAGAAAAGGACCTTTGGTGACGTCACTGCGCTCATCACATGGTCCATCACATGTTATAAGAGAAAGTAATAAAATTTACACAACACCGATCCCAAAGCCGAACTTCTGTGAAGAAGTCTGGGGGGGTTCGGGTTGTGGGTACCAAACATGCAGATTTTTCTCACGCGAGTGCAAAACGCATTAAAACGCTTTTCCCACAATGCATCCGCACCCTATCCGGCCCTCACACGCGACGCCCGTGTGAAAGAGGCCTTAGTCCAGGCAATCACGTGACCGCTGGGGATGTTTGCAGCAGGAGCAGAGCTGCAGGGTCTAAGGAGACCCTGATCAGCTCTGCCTGTATATCATGGCCCCACAGGAGGCTGTTTTCCCTGTAACTGGGCCTCCTGTGGAAGCCGCAGTACAGTGGAAACAGGTGAAAAAAAGTAACAAAAAAGTCAGTGTCCTCCAGAGGTCTTTTAATGACTTCCTGGGGATCATATTATGTGCCAAAATAAATTAAAATATAAGTAAAAAATAAAAAATACAAAAAAATAACAAAAAAAAATGCAGTCGCCCCGTTCTCTCAAACCTATACATGTTATATATGAAAATGATTGTCACAAAAAAGGAACCCATTGCAATTCATTTTTGTGTCATTTTAATTAAGAAATAAAAAGCTATAATTTAAAAGAAAAACTTTATATGATTAGCGGTTTTCCTCCAAATTAACCTAAAAATAGGAAAAACTATTCTCTAAAAAACATTCTAATAAAGGTCCTAAGTGTCCTAAAAAAAAAAATTGCAAATAATTATTTTGATAGTCGAGCAAATTAAAAAAGCTACGGTCACTAAACCACCATGTACACAAAATGACAAAAAGTTGCCTGGACATTCAGGAGAATAGCATGGACATAACTCCTAGGTTAATAGGTAGTGTTCAGTGAATCGAAGTATCCAAAGTGAACTTCGATCCGAATTTCTGGAAAAATTTGTGCTTCAAGGTAACTAACCAATTTTCCCTGAAATGGCGGTAAAAACCAACAACATACTCACCTCATACATTTGAGCACGAAGAGGCTGCCACAGCCATCTTGATTGAAGATCCTGCGAGAAATCTCATGTGCTGTGATGCATGACGTCACCATGCTGGCCAGCATGATGACGTTATCACACACTGAGCAAGATTTTGCGTAGTGTCTTCAATCAAGATGGCTAAGTTGGCCTCTTTGCTCTCAAATGGATAAGGAGAGTATTATTTATCTATACAACAAAGGGTTAATTGATACCTGCGCTGCCGCTACAAAAATCCACACTGTATTAGTTTTGTCGCTGCTTGGTTCTTGATTGTAAGGGTTAACTGCCAATACCCTTTATGTTACATAAAACTAATGATTAGAAAAGCCGAACCCGCGCTGACTTAAAGCAAATCCAACAAATCTATATATATGAAGCACAAACGGTACTTGCAGTTGGTAATGTGATGTAAGTCCTGTCCAGATTGGTTTCGCTTTCACTCTAACAAAGAGAGATATAAGAGATGGCACACTCTTCAGCTTCCTCCTTCCCAAGCGCACGGCTCCGGCCGGTAGCTCGTGCACAGAAGGGGAAGCCGCGCAGCTGTTTCCAGGAGAACGGGCCTTCAGTGTGACGTCACACGCTCTTACCTACGGATGCCTCCTAAGTCCACACTACCAACGCGTTTCGGAAAACTCTGATTCCTTCATCAGGGATAGGTGTGGTTCTTACTGCTTGAGGTTTTATAGGTGTCCGTCTCCATATTAACCAGCCCATTGGAATAGGAAACTGATATTGTTCTATCATAAGCTTCCCATAAGTGCTTGGACTATATACTGCCCTTCACTATTTAATATATTTATTATAAAATAGTATAGTATCGGTGTCATTATAGTTAACTGACCTTTTTATAAAATATCTTACTATATTATAAAATATCTTACTATTATGTAACTAATACACTATGCTTCCCTAATATATATATATATATATATTATATATATATATATATATATTATTGCCTCTACTTCCCTTATACTGATCTAGATTTACTAAAAAGCAAATAGCTCTATCTCCTGATTCAGTCCTGCAGGTGCAAGACTGTTTAAATTATAAATCCATTTACTCTCGTTTCTAGACATAAGTTTAATATAATCCCACCCTCTTGGATCTGGTTTTATTTGTTCAATACCCCCAAAGATAGAACCCCCAAAATTCCCTCCGTGTTTTTTTCTTTATAATGTCGTGAAAGTGGATGACCATCAAATTTTTTATTTATATTCCTTATATGTTCACTTATTCTGATTCCTAATGGTCATTTTGTTCTCCCCACATAGTTTCTCACAGAGACATCTGATATAATAAATAGCTCCACTTGAATGACAAGTAAGGTGACTGTTAATTTTATATATTTTCTGTTCATTTTTTTATTTAGTAATTTTTTTTACAATTTTAAAATTTACACGCTTTGCATATTTTGCAAGGAAAAAACCTTTCTTTTTAATCAGAATTATTATTTTTTTTATTATTTTGATTATCTACCCATAATTACATTCATTTTAATAGAAGGAGCTATTAAATTCCCCAGATTTCTTGCTTTTCTAAAAATAAATCTAGGGTATTGGGATAATTTTCCCCTATCACTTTATCTTGCTTCAAAATATCCTAATGGCATTGTAATGCAAGGCACCAACAAACAGACCAGTGATGAAAGCAAAAAAGGTGTTTATTCACCAGAAACATAACACGTCCAGGACACTTGCTGGTAACAAGGAATAATAACCAAAACCGGCAAGGAGATTCCAGGAATAGTCCCAACCAGTGCTGAATGATGCTGTGCACTTGGCAGTCGAGTCACTCCAGATCTTGGGTCCGCTGCAAAGGACAAAGTTCCTGGCAGTCTTCAGTCACTAGCAGTTGTGACCTATACCTGGTTGAGGGAAAATAACAGTGGGCACTGATCACCCTGAGAGACCTCCTTTTAAATGCCTGCTGACCAATCCCAGGGTGCCAAGTGTCCACTACCATAGGTGAACAAATTGCCCTGCACCTGAGTACATGGCCTAAGGCAATCACAAGTGATTAACCCTGGCTGGCCTTCTAATCCACTTTGCTCTTGTGAGTCAGTATATTAGGCGCCACTGGTCGACGAAGCGCATAAGAAGCGCGTACTCGCGACCGTGTATGCCTTTGCGAACCTGCCCTCGTGTGTACGCACGGACGCATGATTGACTCAGCGCGAGTATGCGAGCGCGTGGACCCCAGATGCGGAAACGGAAGTCGCAGGAGACACCGGAGACAACCCTGGCCGCGGCGTCTTGTCACACGCCTGGCCACTCTGTCCCCGGGACTCCGACGGTCCTCCCCTCCGATGTCCACGCGAACGCATCCCCGCACTGGGCTCGCAAAGGGGTCAGCGCTGGTGCATCAGAGACACGCATAACCTGTCCCGCAACTCCACGAGGACCCCTCTTGGTTCCCCTGGAGTGCAAAGCAGGTGAAGATCTTACAGGCATTTTACTATTTTTTTTTTAAAAGTGTCTCCTTTTTGTTATATTGAGTAAGTATAGGGACTTTGAAATCAATTTCATCCTTTTCTTTACTTATGTTATCTCTAGTCACCGTTTGTAGAAGGGTATTTCTATCAATTTGCTTTACTTCTTGTTTTATTTTTTCTAATTCATTCATTTTGTAGCCTTTTTCTTCAAATTTCATATGAAGACTACTTGCCTTGTTTTCAAATTGTTCTACCGTCGTACTATTCCTCCCCAATCTGATATATTGGCTTCGGGGGATATTAAAAAGCCATATTGGTAAATGGCAACGATCCAATGAGATAAAGCTGTTACTATCTGCCGGTTTGGAATATGTTTGAGTAAGTATTTGATTATTATGAATCAATATGGTTAGATCTAAAAAATGTACTTCCTTCTTACTGAAAGTGGGCGTGAATTGTAAATAAAAATCTTTTTTATTTACCGTATTTTTCGCCCTATAAGACGCACCGGCACATAAGACGCACCTAGGTTTTTGAGGCGGAAAATAAGAAAAAAAATATTTTGAACCAAAAGGTGTGCTTTTGGTGGGTTTTGAACTAATTGTGGTCTGTGGATGGCACTGTTATGGGGGATCTGTGGGTGCCACTTATGGGGGATCTGTGGGTGACACTTATGGGGGATCTGTGGGTGACACTTATGGGGGATCTGTGGGTGACACTTATGGGGGATCTGTGGGTGACACTTATGGGGGATCTGTGGGTGACACTTATGGGGGATCTGTGGGTGACACTTATGGGGGATCTGTGGGTGACACTTATGGGGGATCTGTGGGGGACACTTATGGGGGATCTGTGTATGACAGTTATGGGGGGGATCTGTGGATGACACATATATAGCATCTTATGCTATGTGTCATCCACAGATCCCCTCCATAAGTGTGCCTGTAGTGAATGACCCTCAATACACGGGCTGGGGGCTGGCATCTGCTTTTATAATGACAGCGGGGCCCGTGTAGTGACTGTATTCTACTACACGCACCCCGCTCACTGTATATTATTGTATCTCTAATAGTAAATTGTTATGCATATAATCGCATAATGAGCGCTGTGTATTACTTACAACTACAGTACAAGCGCTCGCCGCTCGGTAGGTAGGTAGCAGAGAGGAGGGAGGAGGCAGGCCGGAAGGACGGGCGCTGGCAGCGTGAGTCATACGTCACGCGCCTGCTTCATTCATAAAGTAGGCGGCGCAGGCGCGTGACGTATGACTCACGCTGCTAGCGCCCGTCCTCCCGGCCTGCCTCCTCCCTCCTCTCTGCTACCTACCGAGCGGCGAGCGCTTGTACTGTAGTTGTAAGTAATACACAGCGCTCATTATGCGATTATATGCATAACAATTTACTATTAGAGATACAATAATATACAGTGAGCGGGGCCCGTGTAGTAGAATACAGTCACTGCACGGGCCCCGCTGTCATTATAAAAGCAGATGCCGGCCCCCAGTCCCGCCTCCCTCACAGCTGATACACCCGCCACACGGCATCGCGGCGGGTGTATCATTGAAAACTCGGCAAAATCAGCAGCATTCGCCGTATAAGACGCACTGCTATTTCCCCCCCACTTTTGGGGGGGAAAAAGTGCGTCTTATACGGCGAAAAATACGGTATATCAATAAAAAATTCCCAAAGTGAGTCTTCCCGCCCTTTCCATATGAAAACAATATTGTCGATGAACCTCTCCCAGAGGATCAGATTCGCGTGGAGTATACCATCGGGATAAATGGCAAACTCCTCCCTCCTCCCCATATAAAGGTTAGCGAAACTCTGCGTGAATCTGGTCCCCCACATTTGTAAATAAAAAAACATCCTCGAATTTAAAAAAATTATTATTTAAAATAAACATTATGCACTCTCAAATGAATTAGATTTGTTCAAGTTGTAAATTATTCTCTTTATTTTAAAAATTTTCAACTGCCTCCTTACCTTTATTATTTTCTATTATAGTGTAGAGAGATGTAATATCTAAAGTGCCTAAAATATAGTAAGATTTCCACTCTATGGTCTCCAAAATTTTCTAAATATGTTTTGTGTCCTTCAAATAAGCTGGGAGTTTTTGGACATAATTGTGCAAGATAACATCCACATATTTGGACAGGTTTTTCCAATCTTCCAATGCCCGATATTATAGGTCTCCCTGGTGGATGGGTTTCAGACTTACTGTATGTATTTTTGGCAAATAGTAAAATATAACAAAGAAACATAGAATGTGTCGGCAGATAAGAACCATTTGGCCCATCTAGTCTGCCCAATATACTAAATACTATAAATAGCCCCTGGCCCTATCTTATATGAAGGATGGCCTTATGCCTATCCCATGCATGCTTAAACTCCTTCACTGTATTTGCAGCTACCACTTCTGCAGGAAGGCTATTCCATGCATCCACTACTCTCTCAGTAAAGTAATACTTCCTGATATTACTTTTAAACCTTTGCCCCTCTAAATTAAAACTATGTCCTCTTGTAGCAGTTTTTCTTCTTTTAAATATTCTCTCCTCTTTTACCTTGTTGATTCCTTTATGTAGTTAAAGTTTCTATCATATCTCCTCTGTCTCATCTTTCTTCCAAGCTATACATGTTAAGGTCCCTTAATCTTTCCTGGTAAGTTTTATCCTGCAATCCATGTACCAGTTTAGTAGCTCTTCTCTGAACTCTCTCCAAAGTATCAATATCCTTCTGGAGATATGGTCTCCAGTACTGAGCACAATACTCCAAAGGAGGTCTCACTAGTGCTCTGTAGAGCGGCATGAGCACCTCCCTCTTTCTACTGGTAATGCCTCTCCCTATACACCCAAGCATTCTGCTAGCATTTCCTGCTGCTCTATGACATTGTCTGCCTACCTTTAAGTCCTTCTGAAATAATGACCCCTAAATCCCTTTCCTCAGATACTGAGGTTAGGACTGTATCACTGATTTAATATTCTGCTCTTGGGTTTTTACGTCCCAGGTGCATTATCTTGCACTTATCAACATTAAATTTTAGTTGCCAGATTTTTGACCATTCCTCTAGTTTTCCTAAATCCTTTTCCATTTGGTGTATCCCTCCAGGAACATCCACCCTGTTACAAATCTTTGTGTCATCAGCAAAAGACACACCTTACCATCGAGGCCTTCTGCAATTTCGCTGATAAAGATATTAAACAATATGGGTCCCAGAACAGATCCCTGAGGTACCCCACTGGTAACAAGACCATGGTCTGAATATACTCCATTGACTACAACCCTCTGTTGTCTGTCCCTAAGCCACTGCTTAATCCATATAGATGTTCTAGGATGTTGATTATTAATAAATGTTGCCTCTTCTGTAGTTATAATACCCTTTTTCTTCCCATTCCGTACCAGTTTATTCAATCCTATTTTATATTTCTGTATTGGATTCGATGTTAGTTCTTGTAATTTTTTTTATCATTCAGCAATCTCATGGATTTATTGTGGTATTGTTCATAGTCTAAAATAACGATGCCCCCTCCTTTGTCCACAGGGCGGATAATCGCAACATTATTCATCTGTAACATTTTTATACTTTTCTGTTCCTCTTTACTCAAGTTATGGATACATGTCCTTCTTTTTGGATTTATTTTCCTTAAGTCCCTCAGGACTAAGGCTTCAAAAGCTCTAAAAGGGTCAGAATATAAATTTATTGGATTAAAATTTGATTTAATCTTCAGATTAGTGTGAAAAAAAAATCCTCATTTTTATTTTCATTTTTGTTTATATTCTCATTAACCTTACTATTATATTTTGTTCTCACAATTTGTTCTTTTTTCTTTTTATAAAAATACTTCATAAGAGCAAGGTTACGTAGAAATTTTTTAATACCTATAAATGCGTCATATGGACGGAATTGAGAAGATGGTGCAAATTCTTATCCTTTTTGTAATTGTCTAGTATCACTTTTGGTTAATGAATATTTACTTAGATTGTAAATTTTTTGAAAATAAAATAAAAGTTACCTCGATCTACTTTTTGGATATATTTTCTTTCCCCTTGCCCCTCCTTTTGTTATTTTCTTGGCGGTCTAGCCTGAAAAAAATCTTTTTTAATAGTTTTTTTAATTTTAATTTTATTTTCATTATCTGATTCAGGTATGTTCATATTCCTCTTAGGTATAGTAGTTTTATTTCTAACTTTTCTTTGAACTGCGGCACTGTAACCCTCTCTAATTTAGAATCTATCACTTCCTGATTTTCCTGTTCAATCATGGACATACAGGTGAAACTCGAAAAATGTGAATATCGTGCAAAATGCTAATGAAAAGGAATTGCATTAATGCAGCTTAAAATTAGAATTTTGTGAAAAGGTTCAATATTCTAGGCTCAAAGTGTCACACTCTAGTCAGCTAATTAATCCATACCCCCTGAGCAAAGGGTACCTCAAAATTTTGACTTTGGGCTTTCATAAGCTGTAAGCCATAATTATCCAAATTATAACAAGTAAAGGCTTGAAATATCTCGCTTTGCATGTAATAAGTCTATTACATATGTTAGTTTCACCTTTTAAGTTGCATTACTGAAATAAATGAACTTTGAATAATATTCTAATTTTTCGAGTTTCACCTGTATTTTCCAATGGACTAAATTTATTTGCTGTTTCCAGCATGCTATTTTATTTTTCTTTCCTATAGTTCTCAATAATATGCACTAATGGGAATGTGATGAGTTCCATCTCTCAAATCCTCTTGTATTATAGATGTTTCCAAACTCACACTATGTGTAGTGAATTCTCTACTTATCTCTTCTGTATCTCGACATACAATTTCATCCAAGGTATTAAATGTTGTTTTTTCTTTTATATCACTATACTCCTCTCCTATTGTGAGTTGTGGTATTGAATCTATTTCAAATTTGTGTTTCTTTTTTATTATCTCATCCTCTTTGATCTTGATCCTATTTTAATGGATCTTGATAACTGGATGATATCTGGATGATCTTTATAAGGTCTTAGAGCTTCAAATAACTCCACAATTTCCCTATATATATTCACCAATCCATTTTTGATTTTTTCAATAATGAATTGAATTGTCCTTCTAGAAAAACTGTGGAATAATTCGTCCCACTCTCTTAAGTTATTCATATCGCCCACATCCCCTGCCGGGGTTTTGTATACTTTCAGACCTTTGGGTATAATGTCCCATTTCAGATTTTTTTTCCAATGAAGCCACTTCCCACAAGTCTCTCATTTCACTAATCAATATTCTTTCTAATATTTTCATTTTACTCATTGCTGCCTCAATTCTTTTGTTTACAAGATCCACATTCTCCAATGATCAAACGTCCAGGATTATTTTTTTTCACTAAATCACGAATTCATAGATTTTTGTAGTAAACACATGATAACAAAGGTGACCATATCTCAGGTTTATAGGTTAATAAGGAAGGGTTTGGCAAAAACACTAAAGTTTAATAGTGAAGAAAAATAGGCAAAGGATATAGGATCAGACAAAATTGAGTGGGGTAACATTTACAGCAATATTTAAAAGACCACGATATCTAGTAACTTTAGGATTATTTTTTTTTATATTATCCATAGAGTATATTTGACCCCAACACTATTAAGTAAGATCTATAAAGACCGAGAACCAAAATGCTGGACGTGCAACCAAGAGCCCGCTGACTATATCCATATGATATGGTCCTGTCCGAGTATGCAATTGTACTGGCGAGGGGTATTTCGCTCCCTGAGTGCGGAGTCCTCAGTTTCCCTCCCATATAAACCGGAAGTGGCTCTTCTAGGGTGTTCCTTACCATTAATTAGGGAGAAAACAAAGAAAAGTATTTGGATAAGAGGTTTAATGGTGGCAAGAGTAATAATAGCAAGGGAATGGGGAGCAAAAATATCCCCCAGTATTAAGAAATGGAAAAACCTTTTGGTAAGGACTGACAGATATGAGCAATATGCAGCTGGTATCGACCCACCAGCTGGGGCGGCAGGGGGGTGATGAGTGGGGGGGGGGGGATTGGGGTAACTATTGGCGATAACCACCGAGACAACCACCGTGGGGGGGGGGGGGGGAGAAACGGAGAGATAAATTAGGATTGACAGTTGGAGATCGAGCCCGACTTAATATGGCAGGGAATGGGAAAAAAAGGTCCCAATAATAACAAGATGTTACATTGATCTTTATTTTATTATTTTTATAATGGGACATTTAATGTTTTATTATGCCTGCCTGTTGACAGAAGTTGTATGGAGGTATTTGGACTTGGTACTGTCAAACTGTCAATTCTTGTAATTTTGTATATAAAAACTGAATAAAGAAATTAAATATAAAAAAAAAAGATTGTGACACAGCAAAAGTGAAATATCCCAACACAAATTATTATATTTAAACTCATTATTCATTTTTAGCATGATCATCAATAAATTAATTTATGTGAATGTTTCTAAAAAGTAAAAAAAAAACAACAAAAACACCGTCCTGTAAATTAAAAAAAGTTTGGACAAATTTAATTCGATCTTTTCTGTCTGACCACAAGTCACTCATTTTAGAATTCCACTTTATGGATTATAGCAATGCAGTTTGCTGCTTGGTATCTGTGGAAGTCAAATTAAAATATCTATACTACAAAGGGTTAATTGATACCTGCGCTGCTGCTACAGAAATTCACACTGTATTAGTTTTGTCGCTGCTTGGTTCGTGATTGTAAGGGTTAACTGCCAATACCCTTTATGTTACATAAAACTAATGATTAGAAAAGTTGAACCCGCGCTGACTTAAAGTAAATCCAACAAATCTATATATATGAAACACGATCGGTACTTGCCGTTGGTAATGTGATGTAAGTCCTGTCCAGATTGGTTTCGCTTTCACTCTTGCAAAGAGAGATATAGTAGATAGCACAAGCTTCAGCTTCCTCCTTCCCAAGCGCGCGGCTCTGGCCGGTAGCTGGTGTGCACGAGGGGAAGCCGCACTGCTTGAGGTTTTATAGGCATCTAGATCAGTATAAGGGAAGAAGAGGCAATAATATATATATATATATAATAAGGAAGAATAGTGTGTTAGTTACATAATAGAAAGATATTTTATAAAAAGGTCAGTTAACTATAATGACACAGATACTATACTGTTTTATAATAAATATATCACATAGTGAGGGACAGTATATAGTCCAAGAGGAAAGACGCAAAGCACTTATGGGAAGCTTATGCTAGAACGATATCAGTTTCCTATTCCAATGGGCTGGTTACTATGGAGACGGACGCCTATAAAACCTCAAGCAGTAAGAACCACATCTGATGAAGGAATCAGAGTATTTAGAAATGCGTTGGAAGTGTGGACTTAGGTGGTATCCGTAGGTAAGCGCGTGTGACGTCACACTGAAGGCCCGTTCTCCTGGAAACAGCAGTGCGGCTTCCCCTCGTGCGTACCAGCTACAGGCCGGAGCTGCGCCTTGGGAAGGAGGAAGCTGAAGAGTGTGCCATCTCCTATATCTCTCTTTGCGAGAGTTAAAGAGAAACCAATCACATTACCAACGGCAAGTACCGATTGTGTTTCATATATATAGATTTATTGGATTTGCTTTAAGTCAGCGCGGGTTCGGCTTTTCTAATCATAAGTATTATTTATTTATTTATCTATTTCTTAACGGATAAACCATGGAAATCCCTCACTATCAATCTCAAATGCTACAGTCAGCGGTGAGCGCAGCATCTGAGGGGTTCATTGATGGGGACGTCGCAGTGGCCGTCCCCCGTCATTGCGGCCACTACTTACAAAGAAATGCTTTCTTCGTGAAATTCAGCAAAGCAGCCGAATCAAATTTTTCAAAACTTCACTTTTCTCTAGTAGCAGGTATAGCAGTTGCAAACATGCAGTTACTGACAACTATGTCTGGGGGCGTTACTTATCACATTATTTCTATTTGTGAGATTACTGCCCCCTGTTGGTGGCATCATGTGTTCATTATGTCTGCATGATGACATCATTATGTTTTTCATCTTTGTGTTCTGATGTCACAGTGTACATGGCTACAGGCTCGGACTGGCCTACAGGGGAACAGATGAATCCCCCGGGGGGCTCATGTGCAAGATGGGCCCCTAGTTCCCCACCCTCTACACAAGTGGCACATGGCACTGACTGCATTATCCCTGTGCTGTAACTTCACTGTGCTCCTTATCCCACAATTTTACTGTGTGCATTATGTCTATACATTAGAGAAACCAAACTCAGCATAAGCTATTCATGCACTAACTTTGTAATAATATGCTGCTGGAACGTACTTGACCATAAGATCAGAAATTCTGCATAGTACAGTGCCCTCATCCATGTCATTACTGCTTGGCTCATAATCTACATGATATGGGAGCTAAAGATGTTGTTCGAATATTAAAAATCTATCACTTTGGGCTCACACTTACAAAATGAGAAACTTTAAATATTCTCACTTTTTAGAAGTTTTCCGACCTCAACATTTGTGACATATCGTAACAATATAGAAACTGGCACACTCTAACAGTAGGCCCTCTAATTATATATTGTTGGAACTCCTCTGTATATGTACAGCGGAAATCCAATCTGGTGCCATAGCCACCAGGTTTTTGTTGTTTTCAACAGTAAACCAGGGGTTAATGTTTGTGTTCGGAGATAGTGCCAATACTAGACATTTAACCCCTCAGATGCTGGGGCCAGAATGGCTTCCCAGCTCAGAGATGGGGGAAGCCATTTGTTCTCTATAAAAGCCTTGGTCTCTCTGAAGAAACTGAGGCTATTACAGCTGTAGTTCCTATGGAGGGCTCCATAGGAACATAGTTAATCTCCCATACACTGCAATGGTAGCTTATTGCAGTGTAATGGAGAAGTGATCTGAAGTTTGCATATTGCTCTAAGACAGGCATGCTCAACCTGCGGCCCTCCAGCTGTTGTAAAACTACAACTCCCACCATGCCCTTCTGTAGGCTGATAGCTTAGGCTGTCTGGGAATGATAGGAGTTGTAGTTTTGCAACAGCTGGAGCGCCGCAGGTTGAGCATGCCTGCTCTAAGGTGAGGTAAAAAAAAAAGAAAGTTAAAAGGTTTTTAAAAATATAAAAAAATATATAATTTAAATCACTCCTTCTTTCCTCATATTCAGAATAAAATAAAATATTATGATCATTTGCACTGCTGCATCCCCAAATGCTCTTACTATGAAAATATAAATGTATTTATCCCATATAGTGAATGCCATAACGGAAGAAAATATCAAAATGGTCAATTTGCTGTTTTTTTATTGTTTTAACTCCCCCAAAAAGTCATAGGGCCAGATTTATCATTACTCTGACAGCTCACTCCACTTTCACATATGGCTAAAGTCAGTTTTAGCCAAGTCAGATTTATGATCGGCCCTTTAAGGCTGGTTTCACACGGGTGTTGCGGGAAAATGTGCGGGTGCACCCGCGATTTTTCCACGCGAGTGCAAAACATTGTAATGCGTTTTGCACTCGCGTGAGAAAAATTGTGCATGTTTGGTACCCAAACCCGAACTTCTTCACAGAAGTTCGGGCTTGGGATCGGTGTTCTGTAGATTGTATTATTTTCCCTTACAACATGGTTATAAGGGAAAATAATAGCATTCTGAATACAGAATGCATAGTAAGATAGCGCTGGAGGGGTTAAAAAAAATAATAAAAAAATTTAACTCACCTTAATCCACTTGACCGCGATGCCCGGCATCTCCTTCTGTCTCCTTTCTTTAGGACCTGGGTAAAGGACCTGTCGTGACGTCACTCCGGTCATCACGTGATCCATCGCATGATTCATCACCATGGTAAAAGATCATGTGATGGATCATGAATGGGTCGGTATTCAGTGCGGGTGCAATGCGTTCAACTCACGCATCGCATCCGCGCGGAATACTCGCCCGTGTGAAAGGGGCCTAAGACTGTAATAAATGTGGTTTGACGGTAGCAGTTTATCCGTCAGTAAGCAGCTTTACAAAAGTCGCACATCTTTACGAAAAAGTCGCACGTTTTTACGAAAAAGTCGCACGTTTTTACGAAAAAGTCGCATGTTCTATTAAAAAGTCTCATAAGATAAGCATGGTCCTCACTGGAGTGAAATTGCGCATTTTATTGCCACCTTTTTGCGACTTTTTAAATAGTCCCAATAGTAAATTTGTCTAGAGATTCATTTACATAAGAAAACACGCCCACTTTCAGAAAACTGGCGAGCATAGTGCAGAGCAGAAAAAAGTCGCAAATTTGTGCGCAGTTTTAGCGTTTGCGCATTTTTTTTGCGACTTTTTCACTCCATTATTCTGACTTGAGCTAATGATAAATCTGGCCCACACTCTAAATGGTATAAATGAAAACTAGATTTAACTGCAAATAGACAGAAAAAAAATGTGGGTCATAATATGCCGATGCAAAGAAAAAATTTATGCAGATCAAACCCCTATCTAAGATTAATTTTATACATAAAATCTAATAATCAATCAACACAACTGTACAAAAAGGGTTTAAAAACTAATTGCATAATTCTGGCCTAAAAATATTTTTTTAATATAATTTTTTTATAATATCTTTTTATAATATTTTAGACCAGGATTATGCTACCTAATATTTCCATTTTTATATACCGGTACCTGTGTTCATTGAATATTGGATCTTATGTATATGAATTAATCTTATATTGGGGTTTGTTCTGTATGTACATATACAGTACTTCATCTATTAATTCTATTTAGAAGGACTACTAGTGTTGTGGTTACTTGAGTCCCAGTTTCTATATTGTTACTATATATACCCTAGGATACCCTACATTACTGCACATTTGAAACTCTTAATTCCACATTCTGGCTAGTGAGCCAATCTTTTCTGTATATTAATAGCTATGATTTGTGGCATATCGCCAGGGTATGCCTCAAATCTCAGATAGGTTTGGTTGCCACCTCTGGAATCTGCTCCAGTCTACAGAATGGGGCACCTGAAGTGAAGGGAGAGCAGCCGGGCATGATTCCATTGCAACTTACTTTTACAGATGATTTTCAACAACCAGATGATCACATAAATTAGTTATTTTGTATATAACATACTTTTACAGAATCTAGATGCAGATTACAGAGTATAACAAGTTTAGCTGATAGAGCTCTGTCACATCCATGTAATACTTTAGTATCCCGCAGATTGACACTTTCCGGATTCACCTACAGATATTTTGTCTTTCAGGAATAATAAAAAATGGTGGTGTGAAACCTAACATCATCCCAGATTACACTGAACTAGAGTTTTATTTGCGTGCACCATCACTTAAAGATCTTGCTGATTTACAGGAAAAGGCACATGCCTGCTTTAATTCTGCAGCTACAGCAACTGGATGTAAGGTAGGTCAGTTCATATGATAAGTTGTCAATATGAGCTAAGTTGTCATCATTTTAGAACATAACAATGGATGTATTTAAATGTCTTGCTTAGACCTGAAAACTTGAGATGTTGGACCTTTTCAGCTTTGATCTTCTTGCACATATTTGTAGTGGAGAAAGTGGGAACATCTGCACCAGATGATAATGAGTGACATTTACTAAAGTGTTTACACCACTATTGTGACACATGCAATATTTGCAACTTTTTGAGCTTTTCAACACTTTTCCCAGGGGCTTAGGGGGTGGGGCTTAGTGTGAGAGGCGAGGCTTTGTGTGGGCCACCAGATTTACTATAACTTTCACCAAAAACTGGTGTAAGTTATAGCTGATGTCTACGTCACCCCTGACTGGCTTGGACTTCAGTATCTGGCACATGGCAGGACAGAAATGCACCAAATTTTTTTAGATACATCTGCCTTTTAATAAATTAGGCGTACCTCACGCCAGAGCAGGGAGATAAAGACATATGGGTATGCCAGTCTTGATAAATGTCCCTCAATATATAGATCAAGAATGCAACTTCTGAATGGAAAAAATATTTTTTTTGTTGTTGGATCCATGGAAGACAACAACAGTGGAATCCTAAGCTGGAACAGTATATGGACTCCTTGGATTACAACAGCTAATTTGATGGTACATATGGTATATAAGAAATATCACTGAAAATAATGCACTAACACAGTAGATGCAAATATGATATATAGACTAAGCCCTCATTCTGATGTGATAAAATCGGAGATTCTTAGCCAATATATTTTGTTTAAAACACATCTGTGCCCATCTACCAGTGACAAGGTGATCTCAGTCAGGCAGGACCTACTCTAAACCTACCTATGCCGTTGGGCATCTACATGCAGGCGATGGTATATTCTAACACCCAGGCAAGCGTCCCCGTCACCATGGGAACGCCTGGGGGTTAGAATATGCCATCGGATCTTCTGAGTATACCAGCAGCAACATATAAGACGGATGGGACAGGGGCAAACAAGGCATTTTGCCGCCCCATTGGCAAGTGCCGCCCTAGGCAAATGCCTTGTTTGCCTCGTGATAGATACGCCACTGCATGCAGGAGAACAAACCTGGTACATATAATGTGCTGCTTTTTGTTACCTCTATGTTCACAAAGCAATCAATGAGATGAAGAGCACGCACAGCTATATGTACCAACTAATCAAAGTCGCCTGTGAAATAGGCAGGACCAAGGTGTGCAAAAGAATGCTACTCCCAAGGTGAAATAGTAGTGCATTTGGACTTGAAGGTGCCACTCCTTTAAGTGTATACCACAGACTAAACAAAAATAACTGAAAAGGATGAGAAAACATCATAAATATGTCCGGTTTCCGTTATGCAGGAGTGCTGTCCTACATAAGAGAAACTGGACGGATCTGTTATGCTGCCCATAGACTTCTATTATGATGGAATGCAAAATGGAATGCCTCTTTAAGGCTTCTGTGGTGCATTCCATCATAGAATTCTGTTATGGTCCGTGATAACGGAATCCATAATGGAATTGCCAGAAAACCTGAACGCCGAACTTTAACACATGAAGTTTGCTTATTACTACTTCTTAGTAATTTAGCGATAAGTGCTATTAGAAGACCCGCACAAAAAGTACCGAAGTACTAGTAGTGAAAGTACCAGTCACACAGCTAGAAAAACAGTTAACCCCTTGTGACAGAATGGCTCAATATTTTTAATAAAGACAAAAAATTGTCTCCGAAGGTGTACATAGCCTTTAATCTGCTTGAAAACTACTTGTAATGTCATACCAGCTTACCAGACTGTAAAATTATAATGATATCACAGTGGCTTATCCCAGGGTAGACTCTACAATATTTTATAAGCTGTTTGATTTCATCTGCTGATTTACTGACAGTAATGTTTCTTCTATGCACTGTGCTACTCTTTGTGTTATACTGGCCACAGACCATTGCGGTTTTTCCCCAATTCTTTTAGTTCCTATCTAAATCCACTTGTGATGTCACTGTAAGCCGTGTACCGGGGTGGGCTCCCCAGGATACAGCGAAGTAACAAACGAGGAAAGCAACTCAAACACCAGTTTTGCCAAAACTGTATATTTTTTTTACTTAAACGTGGTCATGAATGCGACCACAGATGCTGGTTACACACAAATAAATTTACATACACCCAGCCAGGGACTAGGGCCCTTGTGCTGTACAGCGCAACACCCTCCGGTGGATGCTGGAGGTATTAGCAATAAGTTTACCTACTGGCGGGCTCAAATAGACCAGCCATGCCTTACCTGTTAGGGTCAGGAACAATTGTTGGGTGCATAATTTGGGCTAGCCTGTGGTAGAGCACAACAGCTTACAATCTTATTCCATGCTATATTAATTTCCCCCCCACCCCCAACAACTGGTTAAACAACACATGCTATAGTGTTTCTCCTGAATACACCAGCCTGGCTTGAATTAGTTGTGAAGCTTTTCAGCTCTCAGGTGTGAACTGACACTTTAAGGCCTCATGCACACGACCGTTTTTCGGGTCCGCATCCGAGCCGCAGTTTTTGCGGCTCGGGTGCAGACCCATTTACTTCAATGGGGCCGCAAAAGATGCGGACAGCACTCCGTGTGCTGTCCGCATCCGTTGCTCCGTTCCGAGGCACCGCAAAAAAAATATAGCATGTCCTATTCTTGTCTGTTTTGCAGACAAGAATAGGCATGTCTACAATGGGCAGTCCGTTCCGTTCCGCAAATTGCGGAAGGCACACGGCGGCTTCCGTGTTTTGCGGATCCGCAATTTCCGGACCGCAAAAACGGAACGGTCGTGTTCATGAGGCCTTATAGACACAATCAGCTGCCCTTGGCTGCAGCTCTGGACCCTGGAGGATGCTCTCACACTTGGATGTTAAGGGATTCGCCTCACACACAGCTCCTAGATGCTTCTTCCAAGCTCACCCTAATGGATCCTTCACTTCCTTTCCAGGCTTGTAACCCCACCCCTGAGAATTTTCAACATGAGACAGATCTAGAAATGCAATCCTTTTTAGCTATGCTTAGAAAAAACTGTGGCCAAACAGCAGAATGTCAGTCCAAATCATTTAACGTCATTTACACTAATACAATGTTCACAAAATGAGTGCTGTTTTCCCATCTCACATCACAACAGTTCACCTCACATTAAAGGGGTTCTACAGTTTTTTAACTGATGATCTATCCTCTGGATAGACCATCAGCATTTGAGTCCGACACCCGGGACCCCTGCCGATCAGCTGTTTGAGAAGGCAGCGGCGCTCCAGCCTTCTCACTGTTTACCGCTGGACCAGTGACGTCATGACTAGTATCAACCTGCCTGGGCGGGGCTAGGCTCCATTCAAGTGAACAGAGCTTAGCCGCGCCCACGCTAGTTGATACAAGTTGTGACATCACTGGGCCAGTGGTAAACAGTGAAAAGGCCGCGGCGCTGCTGGAGTGCCGCTACCTTCTCAAACAGCTGATCAGATGCTGATGATCTATCCAGATCATCAGTAGAACCCCTTTAACATTCTTGTTATGTCACACAAGACAGCCCTTAACCTAACTGAATCCTACCTGTGATGTCAGACAAACTTACCTGACAGAGACACAATTGTGGTATCACAGCAATTTACCAAGCAAACCAAAATGTCACAATAAATAGCCAGAGACCTACTTGAGATATCCCTGCAATACACCTGCCTGCAACTTACTTGTAATTTCTCAGCAGGCTATCACTGCAAAAATTATAAGGTTTGAAAAGTAACAAATCGGAATATCACAGAGAGAAATGACTTTTCATATAAAACTTAACTTTTACTTTTAAATGTTAAAATAATACCCCATAAGCAGGCTACCTGATTGCAGCACGTGTGATGTCACAGCAGCTTATCTTATGGAAACACATTTTGATGTCACAGCTACCTATCAGACTGTAACATTCTAGTGACAGATGAGTGTATATAAAGCAGTATTTTGGGAATAAAAGAGACAAATTGTGAGGGTATCACATCTTGCAATTTGACTCACATGACCCGCACTATAAATGGCCAAAATATGTTGGCACCTGACCATAACACCTAGATGTACTTGTTGGACATCCCATTACAAAACCATAGGTGTTAATATAGAAAATTAGACTACTTTCACAGCTATGACAGCCTCAACTCTTCTAGGAAGGCTTTCTACAAAATTTTCTAATGTGACTCTGGAGATTTGTGATCATTCAACTAAACGAGATTAGGCACTAATGTTAACAACCAGAAGGTTTAGTTTGCAACTGGCATTCCATTCCATCCCAAATGTTTTGAGTTTGAAGTCAGAGCTGTGCAGACCACTAGAGTTCCTTTACGCCCAACTTGTCAAACCATATCTTTATGGAACTCCATTTCTGCGGTAGGGTACAGTCATGCTTTCTCATGCTCAAAGTTGGAAGCTTGCAATTGGCTAACTGTCTTTGTATGCTGTAGCATTAACATCACCCTTCACTAAAAAAAATAAGCAGTCTTACCCAAACCCTTAAATACAGCTCAATGCCATCATCTCTAAGATTTACTTTACATTCTAGAGGTATCATCTGTCATTCCAAATTTGCCCATTAGCATGCAAGATAGTGAAACATGCCACAAAGTCCAATAGTGGCATGCTTTACAGCCCTCCAGCTGATGCCTGGCATTGGGCCTAGTGATATTAGACTTGTGTGCAGCTACTGGACCATGGAAACCAATTTCTTGAAGTGACTGGCTCCCAACCTTCTTGTGCTGATGTCACTTCCAGGGACATTTTGAAACTTTATGTGGCACACACATCAGCACTCTATGATTTGTGTGGTCTACCGCTTGACAATTGACTGAGCTGTTATCATCCCTAGACCTTTAGAAACTTCCAATTTGCACTAATAGCGCATAGTTTACTGGGGCAAATCTAGCAGATTAGAAATTTCACATGCAGACTTGTAGAAAAGGTATTATCCTAGAACAATGCTGCATTTAAAGCCACTGAGCTCTTCATGCTTGATTTTATGCACTTGTTTGAAATGTTCAAGAAACCTGAACCCAACGATTAGGAAGAGTGTCGGAATACTTTTGGCAAAAAATGCATTTAATGGCTGGTGTTGTAGTGTAGCCTCGTTATATTCAAGAAACCTGAACCCAACGATTAGGAAGAGTGTCGGAATACTTTTGGCAAAAAATGCATTTAATGGCTGGTGTTGTAGTGTAGCCTCGTTATATACTGTATGTAGAATGTCAGTTTTTTTCACATATGTATGTTGTTTGCTAACCTTTTTGTGTTGTGATTTTTCAGGAAGGAAAATCATCCTTGTAATTGTCTGTAGATCAGTGTTGATTATTTGCGTAACTAAAAAACCTAATATGCTCTAAATCCAGAGTTTGTAACCTATTTATGAAACCAATACAAGTTATCTTTTTAACTGAAAATTAACACAATGCTACCGCAGATTTTTTTTTATTCCTGCTGTTTTTTTGCAATCTGTACCTTCCAGGTGGAGCTGTCCTCTACTAGTCATGATTTTTTTAATGTGCTTCCAAATAAAACTCTTGCGAAAACATACATTGAGAATGGCAAGCAACTTGGAATGCAGTTTTCTACTGATGACCTGGTGTTAAATGCTCTTTCAGGTAAAGTTTGAGTATGTGTAAACCTTTAGGGAGTAGCTTTAAATATTTCATGTGGAAGTGAATCCAGCATGTTTAGCGTTTCTCTCTCTATACAGTGTCTAAACCAGTGGTGTACAACACGTGGCCCGAATGTGCATGCGTTCCACAGAGCCACGGTTTGCAGCCTCTGTCCTGCTGGACAGAAACACAGCTCATTGTGTGATCAGTTGTGTTTCTGACAGGAGCGCCACACAGTGGATTAAAGGTCCTGCTCCTGCAGACTAGCAGGCCCCGAGCGAGGAGAGAGAAGTGGTTTATTACCGCTTCTGCCTTTTCTTCAGATAGGTGCATAGTACTCAATGACCACCGAGTGTCTTTGGGACAGAACAGAGCTTCCTCCAAAAACCTATTAATTACCTCATGGGGGACATATTTTTTAATATATTTTTGCCACAAGTAAAAAAATTATAAAAAAAAAATATATATATATATAAATATAAAAAAAAATAGAAAAAAGTGTAAAATAAAAAAAAGTGTCAGTCTCCCAGAGGTTTTTTAATGACCCCCTTGAGGGACATATGTTGTCATTATCACCCTTTTCACATTAAACTATGCTTAATAGATATAAAAATGACTACATAAAATAGGGAACTCTGTAATTGGCCGATGCAAATGGCCATTGTAATTGGCCTTTGTAATTGGCCAATGCAAACAATCAGACAATTAACTATTTTTTGTGGCCCTTTAAAATGGAGCAATGGGAAATGCAGACTTCAGGGCAAAAAATGTTGTGCACCCCTGGTTTAAACAGCACGAATTTGTTACCAGCAACTGATTATTTTTTATGACGTGTGTTCTGTGGGCTTATGTGTTTATTGAGGGGATATAAAAGACTGTATCACCATTGTTTCCCATGATAACAATATTGATGACCTATCCTTAAAGGGAACCTGTCACCAGTTTTATGGTGTCCTAACTAATGGCAATATAAATAAGTGACTGATTCTGTTAGCAAAATGCTGGGTCACTTTCTTTATTGAAAACCTCCAGCTCATAATGATGAGTCCTGAATATTCATGAGCTCCTGACTCTCCCCGCCTACCTGCTGCTGATTGACAGTTTTTTTCCATATGAATCAGCAGCAGGTAGGCAGGGGAGTGGCTATAGCTCTGAATTAAAAAAACGCTGGACTCACTGACGTCATGCTGGACTCAAATCAGCTCATTAGCATGCGGCATGTGGCATCTTTGTGTGTATATTATGAGGTAACCATCTGTCACACCAGTAAGTGAATACATCTAAGTTACTTTTTAGTAGTTAATGATTGTATATAATTTGTTAGATTATAATCAAATATCCACATGACAGGTTCCCTTTAACCTCTTAAGGACACAGGGCGTACAGGTACGCCCTGATGTCCTGGTACTTAAGGACACAGGTCGTACCTGTATGCCCTGTGTATTTCCGATCACCACCGCGCGGCGGGCAGTGATCGGAACAAGGTGCCTGCTCAAATCATTGAGCAGGTACCTTGGGTCAATGCCGAGGGGGGTCCTGTGACCCCTCCTGTATCGGCGTTCACAGCGGATTAACCCCTTCTATGCCGCTACTTGTGTTTGAGGGAGTGCATCGAGTCCCTGCGCTGCTGTGGCGGGGACTCGATGTCTTAGAAGGCAGCCTGATCCCGTGCTAAGGCTGCCCAATGCCTTACACGGCATCGGGACCTGCCTTCTAAGGGAGCCGAGGAGATCCAGCCTCAGGCTGGGTCTCCTAGGCAACCTGTTTGTGTACTACTCACTGTAGTACATGAACAGGCAATGCATTACAATACAAATGTATTGTAATGTATTGCAGAGGGGATCAGACCCCCAAAAGTGAACATCAGAAATAAAGTAAAGAAAAAAAAAAGTTACAAATTTTTTTTAAATAAAATTTATAAAGTAATAAAATTAATAAAGTAAAAAAGAAAAAAAAACGCCCCTTTCCCCTTATTTTATAAGTGCAACACCAAGTAATCAAAAAGGTGTATGACCCCCAAAATAGTACCAATCTAACCGTCGCCTCATCCCGCAAAAAATGAGCCCCTACCTAAGCCAATCGCCCAAAAAATAAAAAAACTATGGCTCAGAATATGGAGACACTAAAACATATTTATTTTTTTGTTTCAAAAATGCTGGTATTGTGTAAAACTTAAGTAAATAAAAAAAGAGTTGACATATTAGGTATCGCCGCGTCCGTAAGAACCTGCTCTATAAAAATATCACATGACCTAACCCCTCAGGTGAACACCGTAAAAAAAATTAAAAAAAACGGTGTAAAAAAGGCAATTTTTTGTCACCTTACATCACAAAAAGTGTAATAGCAAGCGATCAAAAAGTCATACGCACCACAAAATAGTGCTAATAAAACCGTCATCTCATCCCGAAAAAAATTAGCTCCTACACAAAACAGTTGCCAAAAAAATAAATAAAACTATGGCTTTCAGAATGTAGAGACTAAAGAATAATTTTTTTTTAAAAAGCTTTGTTATGTAGAACTGAAACAAATAACCAAAAAAAGTTGTCATATTTGGTATTGTCGCGTCCGTGAAAACCTGCTGTATAAAAATACCACATGATTTAAAGGGTTTCTACCACCAGAAATACTGTTATGTAGCTGACTAACATTAGCGATTCGCTAATGTCAGCACTACATAACAGTATGTTTCTAACATTAGTCCCTGCAGCCGTTTTTGTTAAAAAAGCACTTTTATTATATGCTAATGAGCCTCTAGGTGCTATGTGGGCATAAAATCAGCACCTAGAGGCTCCGTTCACTCATGCTTTATCCCGCCCAGGTCCAGTGTTCTGCCCGCCCAGCTCCTCTTGATTGATGCCACTGTTCCCTGCATCGTTGGCGAAATCCCGGGCCTGCGCCGTTCACTTCTGTCTTCGGCGCAGGCGCAGTGACTGAAGGCCGCTCTCCTGATGCCGGCTTCCTCACTGTGATGTAGTCGGCGCAGGCGCAGTGAGGAGTCCGGCACCAGGATCGCATCATTCACTCACTGCGCATGCGCCGAAGACAGAAGTGAATGGTGCAGGCGCGGGATTTCGTCAACGATGCGGTGGACCGTGCCATCAATCATAAGGAGCTGGGCGGGCAGAACAGGGGACCTGGGCGGCATAAAGCGTGAGTGGACGGAACCTCTAGGTGCTGATTTTACGCACACGTAGCACCTAGAGGCCCATTAGC
This sequence comes from Bufo bufo, assembly GCF_905171765.1. NCBI lineage: Eukaryota > Metazoa > Chordata > Amphibia > Anura > Bufonidae > Bufo > Bufo bufo. The sequence goes on from NC_053392.1 coordinate 306,393,124, forward strand.
ATATAATAAAAGTGCTTTTTTTACAAAAACGGCTGCAGGGACTAATGTTAGAAACATACTGTTATGTAGTGCTGACATTAGCGCATCGCTAATGTCAGTCAGCTACATAATGGTATTTCTGGTGGTAGAAACCCTTTAACCTGTCAGATGAATGTTGTAAATAACAAAAAATAAAAACAGTGCCAAAACAGCTATTTCTTGTTACCTTGCCTCACAAAAAGTGTAATATAGAGTAACCAAAAATCATATGTACCCTAAACTAGTACCAACAAAACTGCCACCTTATCCCGTAGTTTCCAAAATAGGGTCACTTTTTTGGAGTTTCTAATCTAGGGGTGCATGAGGGGGGCTTCAAATGGGACATGGTGTCAAAAAAACTATCCAGCAAAATCTGCCTTCCAAAAACCGTATAGCATTCCTTTCCTTCTGCGCCCTGCCTTGTGACCGTACAGCAGTTTACGACCACATATGGGGTGTTTCTGTAAAAATATTGAGTTTTGTTTGGCTGTTAACCCTTGCTTTGTAACTGAAAAAAAAAAATGAATTCAAATGAAAAATCTGCAAAAAAAGTGAAATTTTGAAATGTTATCTCTATTTTCCATTAATTCTTGTGGAACACCTAAAGGGTTAATAAAGTTTGTAATATCAGTTTTAAATACCTTGAGGGGTGTAGTTTGTAAAATGGGGTAGTTTTTGGGTGGTTTCTATTATGTAAGCCTCACAAAGTGACTTCAGGCCTGAACTGGTCCGGAAAGTGGGTTTTAGAAATTTTCTGAAAAATTTCAAGATTTGCTTCTAAACTTCTATGCCTTGTAATATCCCCAAAAAATAAAATGGCATTCCCAAAATGATCCAAACATGAAGTAGACATATGGGTAATGTAAAATAATAACTATTTTTGGAGGTATTACTATCTGTTATAAAAGTAGAGAAATTGAAATTTGGAAATTTGCTAATTTTTCCAAATTTTTGGTAAATTTTCTATTTTTTATTAATAAAAATGATTTTTTTTTACTCCATTGTACCACTGTCATGAAGTACAATATGTGACGGAAAAAAACTATCTCAGACTGGCCTGGATAAATAAAAGCGTTTTAAAGTTATTCACACATAAAGTGACATGGTCAGATTTGCAAAAAATGGCCTGGTCCTTAAGGTGAAATATGGCTGTGTCCTTAAAGGGGTATTCTCATCTTAATGATCATTGTTAAATCTGTTAATGATTTAACAGTGATCATTTTTCTAAATATATTTAATTAACTAATTCCCACCCCTTAGAAGAAAATAAACATATACTTACCTGACTGTTGTCTTCCGTCTCCCCTGGTTACGGCCACCGCTCTTCTCAGGAATCGCGGTGGCCGCGCTTGCGCAGACGACTTCTCTTCTCCCGGACGGCCGCGCGCAGTCCCGAAAGTGCACGCCGAGGCCGCGCATGCGCTATGGTAATTTCTTCCTGGCCAGTATAGTATAATTGACAGGAAGAAGTCACCAGGGCGCATGCGCGGCCTCGGCGTGCGCGTTCAGTCCAGCGCGCAGCCCGGCCGGGAGAAGACTTCAATCAAGATGGAGCCCGCCCCCTGCCGAGTGCCGAAACCAGGAAGTGGACAGCGCGCCAGGAGCAGGTAAGTATGAAACGGCGTGATGATAATACCCCTTTAAGAGGTTAAGGCCCCCATACGGCCAACAACAATCTCTCCTGATTTCTCCATACATATACTGTATATGTTCAGTTCGTCTGAACATGTATTTGTTTTCAATGGGGAGAGAGGAGAAAGCTACTGCCAGACACCTCTGTTGGAGGCTTATCTCCTGGGAGAAAATATTTACTTCTCCCATTCCATCTTTTCTTAATATCATCTGTCGGGGCAGACATTAGACTGTCAGCCAAATTCTCTGTTGTATAGGCAGGTTTGGCCAACAATACACTAATGTGTATGGGGGCCTTTAGAATAGAAACACCGATCAGCTCCCTGAAGAGGCTCTGGCTCCTGGGAAAGCACTGTGGCCTCTTCAGTCTTTACATGGCTGTGTACCCGGGAACACTGAACACTTGGTAGTGGCTTTTCTGGATCAGACAGCTCTGTCCCATGCACTAAAGCTTTATTCATGACAAATGATAAATAGTATGCTCACCCTGTCTGTAGTAGCAAATTCAAATAAGAATTGCTATATGCTAATTTATAAAGTTTCTTGTCCTCAGGTTGGCTTTGATGGGATATCTGAACAAGGAAGGATTTTTCATCATAATCCTAATAAAATCAAAAAGTTTTGTTGACGAATCTGAGTTAAAACATGTGACAGATAGCAAAAACAACATGTGAATAGCCCCATGGATTTTAATTTTGGTTCTTAAAAAAAAGCCATTTTACATTGTCATGTGAGTGTAGCCTTAATGGCTGCCATAAAAAGGCGTATTGGCGGTTAATATTTAACCACCTCAGCCCCCAGTGCTTAAACACCCTGAAAGACCAGGCCACTTTTTACACTTCTGACCTACACTACTTTCACCGTTTATTGCTCGGTCATGCAACTTACCACCCAAATGAATTTTACCTCCTTTTCTTCTCACTAATAGAGCTTTCATTTGGTGGTATTTCATTGCTGCTGACATTTTTACTTTTTTTGTTATTAATCGAAATTTAACGATTTTTTTGCAAAAAAATGACATTTTTCACTTTCAGTTGTAAAATTTTGCAAAAAAAACGACATCCATATATAAATTTTGCTCTAAATTTATTGTTCTACTTTGATAAAAAAAAATGTTTGGGTAAAAAAAAAATGGTTTGGGTAAAAGTTATAGCGTTTACAAACTATGGTACAAAAATGTGAATTTCCGCTTTTTGAAGCAGCTCTGACTTTCTGAGCACCTGTCATGTTTCCTGAGGTTCTAGAATGGCCAGACAGTACAAACACCCCACAAATGACCCCATTTCGGAAAGTAGACACCCTAAGGTATTCACTGATGGGCATAGTGAGTTCATAGAACTTTTTATTTTTTGTCACAAGTTAGTGGAAAATTATGATTTTTTTTTTTATTTCTTACAAAGTCTCATATTCCACTAACTTGTGACAAAAAATAAAAACTTCCATGAACTCACTATGCCCATCAGCGAATACCTTGGGGTGTCTTCTTTCCAAAATGGGGTCACTTGTGGGGTAGTTATACTGCCCTGGCATTCTAGGGGCCCAAATGTGTGGTAAGGAGTTTGAAATCAAATTATGTAAAAAATGGCTGGTGAAATCCGAAAGGTGCTCTTTGGAATGTGGGCCCCTTTGCCCACCTAGGCTGCAAAAAAGTGTCACACATGTGGTATCTCCGTATTCAGGAGAAGTTGGGGAATGTGTTTTGGGGTGTCATTTTACATATACCCATGCTGGGTGAGATAAATATCTTGGCAAAAGACAACTTTTCCCATTTTTTTATACAAAGTTGGCATTTGACCAAGATATTTCTCTCACCCAGCATGGGTATATGCAAAATGACACCCCAAAACACATTCCCCAACTTCTCCTGAATACGGAGATACCACATGTGTGACACTTTTTTGCAGCCTAGGTGGGCAAAGGGGCCCAAATTCCTTTTAGGAGGGCATTTTTAGACATTTGGATACCAGACTTCTTCTCGCGCTTTGGGGCCCCTAAAATGCCAGGGCAGTATAAATACCCCACATGTGACCCCATTTTGGAAAGAAGACACCCCAAGGTATTCAATGAGGGGCATGGCGAGTTCATAGAAAAAAAAAAATTTGGGCACAAGTTAGCGGAAATTGATTTTTTTGATTTTTTTCTCACAAAGTCTCCCTTTCCGCTAACTTGGGACAAAAATTTCAATCTTTCATGGACTCAATATGCCCCTCACGGAATACCTTGGGGTGTCTTCTTTCCAAAATGGTGTTATTTGTGGGGTGTTTGTACTGCCCTGGCATTTGAGGGTCTCCGCAATCATTACATGTATGCCCAGCATTAGGAGTTTTTGCTATTCTCCTTATATTGAGCATACGCGTAATGATTTTTTTTTTTTCCGTTCAGCCTCTGGGCTGAAAGAAAAAAATTTACGGCAAAGATTTATTCATTCGCATCGATCAATGTGGATGAAAAAATCTCTGCCAAAAAAAGAAAAAGGAGGGGAAAGGCGTCTGCCAGGACATAGGAGCTCCGCCCAACATCCATACCCACTTAGCTCGTATGCCCTGGCAAACCAGATTTCTCCATTCACATCAATCGATGTGGATGAATAAATCATTGCCGGGATTTTTTTTTTTATATATACAAAGTGTTTGCCAAAGTATATGAACACCGCCACCTCCTCAGCTCATATGCCTCGGCAAACGTATCTTTTACTGCAGAGGAGAAATCTCGTCTTGCAGCGCCGCTAACACCGACTTGCGTGTAATCTGACAGCAGCGCAATGCTTCTGTCCGAATGCACATCAGTGCTGCAGCTAGTCGATCGGTTGGTCCACCTGGAAGGTAAAAAAAACAAAACAAAAAAGAAAAAACCAGGCCGCAACACAATAACTTTATTAACTTTTGAACAGAACATATAAACTTTTTTTAACTGAACGTTAACTTTTATACTTACCGGTATTTTTTTTTTGTTTAGTTTTTTTTACCTTCATAGAACAAACCTCTCCTTCCCCATGGGACAATGTGCAAAGCGCAAATCGCCCAAAGATGTGGCGAAGTACGTTATGCACTTTATCCCAGGTGAAAGGAGAGGTTTGCAGCAGCTGTGAGTAAAAGGGCCCTAATAGCCCTGTGTGCCTGTCCTGTGAGATGCGATCCCTATGCTAAGTGTACCTGTGTGTGGTACTTCCAGAAACACTCCAAAGCATAGGGCAGGGTGGTCAGGACAGTCAGGACAGAAATAGCGGGTGTCACGCCTTATTCCACTCCTGCTACAGACACGACATCTTTTTCGGGGTGACGGTTGGGTTGAGGTACCAGGAACGACACTGGGGAAATGTCGCTCGTGTAGACGGCTAACTACACTGGTGGATGGGGCCACGGAACCTCCTGGATAAAGGAGGTTCTCAATGATCTCTTCCTGGAATTTGAGGAAGGATCCTGTTCTCCCAGCCTTACTGTAGAGAACAAAACTATTGTACAGAGCCAATTGAATTAAATATACAGACACCTTCTTATACCAGCGTCTGGTGCACCGGGAAACTAAATACGGAGACAACATCTGGTCATTGAAGTCCACCCCTCCCATGAGCAAATTATAGTCGTGGACTGAGAGGGGCTTTTCAATGACACGGGTTGCTCGCTCAATTTGGATTGTCGTGTCTGCGTGAATGGAGGAGAGCATGTAAACGTCACGCTTGTCTCTCCATTTCACCGCGAGCAGTTCTTCGTTACACAAGGCAGCCCTCTCCCCCTTGCAAGACGGGTGGTTACAAGCCGTTGGGGGAAGCCCACGCGACTAGTTCACGCGGTGCCACAGGCGCAAATCCGTTCTAGAAACAAATGCCTAAAGAGGGCCACACTTGTGTAGAAATTGTCCACATAAAGTTGGTACCCCTTGCCGAATAAGGGTGACACCAAGTCCCAGACTGTCTTCCCACTGCTCCCCAGGTAGTCAGGGCAACCGACCGGCTCCAGGGTCTGATCTTTTCCCTCATAGATCCGAAATTTGTGGGTATAGCCTGTGGCCCTTTCACAGAGCTTATACAATTTGACCCCATACCGGGCACGCTTGCTTGGGATGTATTGTTTGAAGCCAAGGCGCCCGGTAAAATGTATTAGGGACTCGTCTACGCAGATGTTTTGCTCGGGGGTATACAAATCTGCAAATTTCTGGTTGAAATGGTCTATGAGGGGCCGAATTTTGTGGAGCCGGTCAAAAGCTGGGTGGCCTCTGGGACGGGAGGTGGTGTTGTCGCTAAAGTGCAGGAAACGCAGGATGGTCTCAAAACGTGCCCTGGACATAGCAGCAGAGAACATGGGCATGTGATGAATTGGGTTCGTGGACCAATATGACCGCAATTCATGCTTTTTAGTTAGACCCATGTTGAGGAGAAGGCCCAGAAAAATTTTAATTTCGGAAACTTGGACTGGTTTACACCGGAAAGGCTGGGCATAATAGCTTCCCGGGTTGGCGGATATAAATTGTGTGGCATACCGGTTTGTCTCTGCCACGACTAAGTCCAAGAGCTCCGCAGTCAAGAACAGCTCAAAAAATCCCAGGGCCGAACCGATCTGAGCCGTCTCAACCCGAACTCCAGACTGGGCGGTGAAAGGGGGAACTAATGGTGCGGCTGAAGTTGGTGACTGCCAATCAGGGTTTGCCAGCACCTCAGGGATTCTAGGGGCTCTACGGGCCTGTCTGTGCGGTGGCTGCGACGGGGTAACTACTGCACGTGCCACCGTACCAGCTTCAACTGCCCTTCTGGTGCTCGCCACGTCACCATGTTGTACGGCAGTGCTGGTACTAGGTCCAGGGAGGGCTGCGCTGCTGGTGTATGCCTCACCACGTGATCCGGCAGCGCCAGCCCCACTCTGCTGCTCTTGAAGCGGATCCTGCACAACCTGTGGTCTAGCGACACGGGGCCTGGTACGCCTGGTGCTATCAGGGACCTCCTCGTCCGAACTTTGGGTCAGAGAGCCACTGCTTTCTACAGGTTCATATTCTGACCCGCTAGATTCGTCAGATGAGGGTTCCCATTCCTCATCCGACTGGGTCAGAATCCTGTAGGCCTCTTCAGAAGAATACCCCCTGTTTGACATTTTGGACTACTAAATTTAGGGGTATTCCCTGAGACTACCCAAGAAAAAAAGCAAGCCTGTCTTACAAAGGGGAGGCTAGAGAAGTACCGGAGGCCACTGCGGTTGATAAAAAATATCAAAACTGATTTTTTTATCGCCGCAGTGCTTGTAAAGTGAATGTGCAGTGATCAAAAAATATATTTTTTTTGTCACTGCGGTGGGGCGGGCGTGGGTGAACGCACGTGTGGGCGACCGATCAGGCCTGATAGGGCAAACACTGCGTTTTGGGTGGAGGGTGAGCTAAGGTGACACTAATACTATTATAGATCTGACCGTGATCAGTTTTGATCACTTACAGATACTATAAAAGTACAAATGCTGATTAGCGATACGCTAAACAGCGAATAAGTGACTGCGGTGCGGTGGGCTGGGCGCTAACTGATCCCTAAACTACCTAACCAAGGGGCCTAAACTATCCTAAAACCTATCAGTCAATACCAGTGAAAAAAAAAAGTGACAGTTTACACTGATCACTTTTTTTCCTTTCACTAGTGATTGACAGGGGCGATCAAAGGGGTGATCAAAGGGTTAATTGGGGTGCAGGGGGTGATCTGGGGCTAAGGTGTAGTGTTGGTGCTACTCACTGTGAAAGTCTGCTCCTCTGCTGGATCCAACCGACGAAAAGGACCAGCAGAGGAGCAGACAAGCCATATAACAGATCTTATTTACTAATATGATCTGTTATATGACTTGTGATTGGATTTTTTGAAAATCGCCAGCCTGCCAGCCAATGATCATTGCTGGCAGGCTGGTGACAAACTTGTCCTTTAACTTTTGCCGGCCCGCGATGCGCATGCGCGGGCCGGCTTTGAGCGAAATTTCGCGTCTCGCGAGATGACGCGTATATGCGTGACTCTGCGCAGCGCTGCCACCTCCGGAACGCGAATCTGCTTTAGGCGGTCCGGAGGTGGTTAAAGAGGACCTTTCACCGGTCCTGACAATAAACTGGCACTGTTGGACATGTTGAAGAGATGTCCTTGCGCTTATTTTTTTAGTTTGTAACTAGCAAAATTGGTGCCTAAAGGCTGCCTTATTTTTAATTGGGGCACTTTTTTTTTTTTAACTAAAGAAACACTACTGGGGGCATTTTATATACAGGGGCACTACTTGGGGTATTTTTTTTATACAGGGTGGCACTATTAGGGGTATTTTATATACAGAAGGTACTGTAGGGCGCTTAATATATACAGGAGCCTTGTGGTGGGCCTTATATCGGGCACTACAGGAGGGCCATTATAGATATTGAGAGCACTGTAGGGGTTGAGATGCTAAAAATAAAAAAAAATGAAATTCATCCTTTTTCATGGTCTTTTTTAACGGCCATGAAAAATGGATGCAGAACTGCCATTAAGAACGGACAGAGGACCTGAAAATGGATGCACACATGGATGCAGAATGGCCATGAAAATTGGACAGTGAATCTGTCATTTCAATGGATCCGCCAAAAAACGGAACGTACTCTGTATGTCTACCGTTTCTGTATTTCCGTTTTCCTTTCCGTTCAAAGATAGAACATGTTCTATTATTGTCCACATAACTGACAAGGATAGTACTGTTATATCAGGGGCCAGCTGTTCCATTCCGCAAAAAACGGAATGCACATGGACGTCATCCATACTTTTTGCGGATCCGTTTTTTGCGGACTGCAAAATACTGAAAAAGCCATATGGTCGTGTGCAAGAGGCCTTACTGTCGTGTGAATGTAGCCTAAGGGGCGGCCCATTATAAGCGCTGCATGGGTCTCCCTCTGCAGTGCCACCCTCTGCAAGCCTCCTGTGCAGTGGAGAGTGGGGCTTTGCTCCCGCATGAGAGCCGAGTTCCTGCTCTACCAACCCAGACAGAGGCGCCAATCTGGGCTGTTTAACCCCTAAGATGCCACAGACAATAGCACCCACAGCATGTAAGCAGTTACATAGTCATCAGACTCCTATCCACAAGTCAACCTGTCAGCATTTTCAGTTGACAGACAGATATGCTTATCTGTTATAATGCCACCAGCAACACTAATTACCCGTTCAGACAAAACGCTGGCGGCCGGGCATGCCAGCACCTCCAAGGCGTAGAGCGCCAGTTCGTGCAACGTGTCTAGCTTGGACACCAAGTAGTTGTAAGGCACTGAGGGATCATTGAGGACGCTGACACGGTCTGCTATGTACTCCTTCATAGTGTTGAGCGCGAATATTCGAATATCGAATTTTTTTCGCGAATATCGGCACTTCGCTAATTCGCGAATATTTCGAATATAGTGATATAAATTTGATATTTCGAATATTCGTTATTTTTTTTATTTTTTTTTTACATTGTTATATTTTTTTCTTTCCTACTTTCCTAAAGTTGTTCTTACCTGTCCTTTGGATTCCTGGCTTCCTGGCTGCTCCAGTCAGTGCCCGTTACCGCTTCTGCCGACTTCCGTGCTCATGGAGCGTCCCCATCACCATGGGAACGTCTCCATATACTAGAATGTACTGTCGGATTTGAGAATTACGTGAAAAATCGCAATTCGATTATTTCAAGTTATAATAATCGAATTTTGATTTTAACTTAATTCTAGCGTAATATGGAATATAGGAGTGCTAAGTTAAAATCGAAATTTGATTATTAGAACTTGAATTAATCGAATTGCGATTTCAACTTGGACCTTGTTTACTATGGTTGGCTTGGTAGAATTAGCGAATATGACGAATGTATTCGTCATATTCCACAAAACGAATATAACGAATGTATTCGTCATATTCCACAAAACGAAGATAACGAAGTATTCTGCATCTTCGTTTTAGCTACCTATTCATCAACTTCGCTAATTCTAGCAATCATATAGGAAAGTTTACTATAGAGACAGCTAAGTTTAATTCGCTATGCGATTATATGACTGCTTTTTAAAAAAAAAAAATAGAATAATTATAATACCTGATAATTATTATAATTATTCTATTTATAAAAAAAAAGTAATATAATCGCATAGCGAATTAAACTTAGCTGTCTCTATAGTAAACTTTCCTATATGATTGCTAGAATTAGCGAAGTTGATGAATAGGTAGCTAAAACGAAGATGCAGAATACTTCGTTATCTTCGTTTTGTGGAATATGACGAATACATTCGTTATATTCGTTTTGTGGAATATGACGAATACATTCGTCATATTCGCTAATTCTACCAAGCCAACCATAGTAAACCAGGTCCAAGTTGAAATCGCAATTCGATTAATTCAAGTTCTAATAATCAAATTTCGATTTTAACTTAGCACTCCTATATTCCATATTAGGCTAGAATTAAGTTAAAATCGAAATTCGATTATTATAACTTGAAATAATCGAATTGCGATTTTTCACGTAATTCTCAAATCCGACAGTACATTCTAGTATATGGAGACGTTCCCATGGTGATGGGGACGCTCCATGAGCACGGAAGTCGGCAGAAGCGGCAACGGGCACTGACTGGAGCAGCCAGGAAGCCAGGAATCCAAAGGACAGGTAAGAACAACTTTAGGGAAGTCGGAAAGAAAAAAATATAACAATAAAAAAAAAAAATTCAAGTTATAATAATCGAATTTCGATTTTAACTTAGCACTGCTATATTCCATATTAAGCTAGAATTAATGAATATGGAATATAGCAGTGCTAAGTTAAAATCGAAATTCGATTATTATAACTTGAATTAATCGCATTGCTTTTTCAATAGGAGAGTAGCCTATAAGTTAAAATCGCAATACGCGATTATTTAAATCGCATATTAATCGCGATAACAAGAATAATGACGAATATTCGATTTCGACGAATATAAAACGAATATTCTATCGAATATTCGCAAATTTCGTCGAAATCGAATATGGCACCTGCCGCTCATCACTACTCCTTCACCATTTTCCGAAACTTTTCCCTCCTTGTGACACTAGACAGCGCATCAGGGTGAGGGTGCTGGCGGGGTGTCATGAAACTGTCCCAGGCCTTGGAGAGTGTTGCCCTGCCTCTGTTGGAACTGCTGTGTGTTCCCCTTGTCTCCCCTCATCGGTTGCCCAAGGAAGTACGTACTCTGCCGTCAGCGTTGTCAGATGGAAATTTTTGGACCAATTTTTCAACAAGGACCTTCTGATATTGCACGGTTTTGCTCGTCCTCTACACCTGAGGAATGAGAGATGAGAAGTTCTCTTTGTAGCGGGGGTCGAGAAGGGTGAACAACCAGTAATCCGTGTTGTCTAATATGCATATATCGCGCGGGTAACGGGAAAGGCAGCCTAACATGATGTTAGCCATGTGTGCCAGAGTACCAACAGGCAAGACTTCGCTGTCTTCATCAGTAGGATCACTCTCAATCTCCTCATCCTCTTCGTATTCTTCTGCCCACCCACGCTGAACAGATGGAATTAAACTTCCATGGGTACTACCCTCTGTAGCGGAGGCAACTTTCTCCTGCTCCTCCTCCTCTTCATCGTCCAATTCGCGCTGAGAAGATGGACGGAGGGTGGTCTGGCTATCACATTGTGTAATGTCTTCTTCCCCCGTTTCCACCTCTTCCACATGCAAATTATCGTCCTTAATTGTGAGCAGTGAGCATTTGAGTAGACACAGAAGTGCGATAATAGCGTTATCGCCGCTCACCATCTGTGTTGATTCCTCAACATTTCTTAAAACCTCACAGAGGTCAGACATCCATGCCCACTCCTCGCTTCTGATTAGCGGAAGCTGACTGGAAATGCGACAACCATGTTGCAGCTGGTATTCCACTACTGCCCTCTGCTGCTCACAAAGCCTGGCCAACATGTGGAAAGTTGAGTTCCAGGGCGTGCTCACGTCGCTGAACAGCTGGTGAGCTGGCAAGTTAAAGCACTGCTGCAGCGTTGACAGACCGCCTGAAGCTGTCGATGACTTGCGGAAATGTGCACACACGCCACGCACCTTCACCAGTAGCTCAGGCAAATTGGGGTAGGTTTTGAGAAACCACTGAACCACTAAGTTTAAGATGTGGGCTAGGCATGGGATGTGTGTGAGCTTGCCGAGCTCCAAAGCCGCCACCAAATTACAGCCATTATCACACACAACTATGCCTGGTTGTAGGTTGAGTGGCGAGAGCCATAGCTCAGTCTGGTCTCTTATCCCCTGCAACAGTTCTGCGGTGGTGTGCTGTTTGTCCCCTAAGCATATCAGCTTCAGCACGGCCTGTTGCTGCTTCCCCACTGCAGTGCTACACTGCTTCCCGCTACCGGCTGATGGCTGACTGGTACTACACGCGGATAATTCGGAGGTGGAAGTGGAGGAGGAGGATGAGAAGTGGGGGTTGGAGCCACTAACTTAGGTGCTGGCGGAAACCATGATGGAATTAGGGCCCGCAATCCTCGGCGTCGGTAGCACCTGTGCCATCCCAGGGTACGACTCGCTCCCGGTTTTCACAATGTTCACCCAGTGTGCCGTCAGAGAAATGTAACGTCCCTGGCCAAAATCACTTCTCCATGTGTCTGTGGTTAAGTGGACCTTCCCAGTAACTGTGTTGGTCAGGACACGTGTGACGTTTCGGGACACATGTTGGTGTAAGACGGGCATGGCACACCTTGAAAAATTGTGGTGGCTGGGGACAGAGTACCGCGGGACGGCTGCTAACATCAGGCTACGGAAGGCCTCAGAGTACACAATCCTAAATGGCAACATTTCCAGGGCCAGTATTTTTAAAAGTTGCGCATTTAGTGCTATGGCCTGTGGGTGGGTGGCTGGGTATTTGCGCTTGCGTTCAAATACCTGGGGTAATGACATTTGGCCGCTGCTTTGGGACAGGGAAGTGGATGTGGTTGCTGATGGTGTTTGCAAAGGTGCAGGGCCGGAGGCATCCTCGCCTGCGCCTTCGACAGGCGATTGGCCAGCACGTACTATAGGGGAAGAGGAGGCAGTGGTGTGACCCGCAGACACAGATTGTGGACCCAGGCGTTCATCCCACTTATTACGGTGCTTGGATACCATGTGGCGGATCATGCTGGTGGTGGTGAGGTTGCTAGTGTTCACGCCTCGGCTTATTTTGGTGTGGCATAGGTTGCAAACTACTATTCTTTTGTCGTCCGCACTTTCCTCAAAAAAGCGGCATACTGCTAAACACCTACTCCATGGCAAGGGAGATTTACGCAAGGGGGTGCTCCGTGGAACAGTTGCGGGCCGGTTTGGTGTAGCCTGCCTTCTCCTTTTTGCCACCCCACTGCCTCTTCCAGCCTGTTGCAGTGCTGCAGATCCTTCCCCCTCTGTACTGCTCTCCTCGCTCGGCTTTCCACCTCCCCAGGTTGGGTCACTGACCTCATCGTCCACCACGTCCTCTCCCACTTCCTCATTCTGATCATCCTCTTGATTTGTTGACCTAACCACAACCTCAGTGATTGACAACTGTGTCTCATCCTCTTCATCAACCTCTTGAGACATTAATTGCGGTTGACTCATTGGCAACTGTGTCTTATCATCATCCACCTCATTAAACACTAATTGCCGTTCCCCACCGTCATGTTGTTATGACTGTGGATGCTCAAGAGGTTGGGAATCAGGGCACAAGATCTCATGTCCCTCTTCAAGCGTGCTTGGCGAGAGGGCCAAATCAAGTAATGGCGATGAAAAGAGCTCTTCGAAGTTTCCGAGTGTTGGATAACTTGTTTGGCCAGACTCTCCATGGTGGGAGGAAGGAGGATCAGAGAGAGGATTCTGTTGACCAGACTCTTGGCTACTGAGACTGGACTTGGTGGAAGACAGGGTGGTGCTTAACCGACTGGAAGCATTATCTGCTGCAATCAGACCGACCACCTGGTCGCATTGGTCTGACTTCAAGAGTTTTGTCCGGTGACGCCCTGCAAACTGAGACATGAAGATAGGTACCATGTATGACTGTTTTTCTTGTGCTCTGGCAGCAGGCACAGTTTCAACGCGCCCAGGGCCACGGCCTCTGCATGAACCAACAGCATCACAGCCTTTTCCCAGTCTCTTACCGCTCGCCTTCTTCATATTAAATGTTATATGCACGCTTGACACACAAGATGTGGCACGGATGTCACAGTTCACAGCAAGCACAGTATATGGAAAAATTACGTAAAAGTATGGAAAAAGGAAAATTTATTTCACTTATATTTTTTCTATCTCTGGCCCTGACACACAGAAGGTATTGGACAGATGTCACAAGTCACTACAGACACCCTCTATAGAAAAAGTAGTGAAAATGAAGGAAAAAATATACTAGTTTTCACTTATATTTTTTCTATCTCTGGCCCTGACACACAGAAGGTATTGGACAGATGTCACAAGTCACTGCAGACACCCTCTATAGAAAAAGTATTGAACATGATGGAAACAAAAAAATGTATGACTATATTATATTGCTGCCAGCCTGCCACCACACACAAATAGTCCTTAAAAGGACTTTTGGGTCTTTGAAATGTTTTTCAACTAAATAGATTGCGATCACACTCCCTACACTTTCTGTCCTTTTCGAAGTGCAGCTCTCTCTGACAACAAATGAGCCAAACATGCGTCATCTGGTGCTATATAGCACCTGATGACGTGTTCCAGCCAGCCAATCACTGTAATGGCAGTAGCCAACATGGCTACTGGCATTACAGTGAGGGCAGTATTTACCTGCACGTTTATTCAACACACCAAAAATTAGCACCAAACACATGTATATATAAACATGAAAGAGTCTTTATTTAACATACATTAAATTAACATGTATAAAAAAATACTTTATAAAAACAGCAGCAAGGAAGGGGGAAACCTTCAGTGAGGAAAAAACAACCCTAGAGGAGGCTGAGGGGTCAACACACAAGGATATATACATGGTCACCACCCATCTTGAAAAGTTTCCCCCCTCACATATACTAATGTGCCACAAACAGGAAGTTAATATCACCAACCATTCCCATTTTATTAAGGTGTATCCATATAAATGGCCCACCCTGTAGATTGCGGCGAGAGGCCACACACAAGCAAGCAAGTAAGACAATAGAAGCCATCAGACATAAAAATCCAAAAATAAGGCATAAACAGACCTATGTGTGGAAAAGATAAGCAAATAACTACCCAAGAATGCGTGTGGAACCCTTAGCCGCCTCCTCCCGACATAGTTTCGCCAGTAACACCTGGCTTCTTCCGGGGATGAGAAACGATTACACAAACTCCTCTTTTTATAGCGTCTTATAATCAAATAAAGTAAAATTGGTACCAGATGTGTCCTGGAACAATGCTTTCCAATCAGGCATCGCATATCAAATCATGTGATTAAGAGGAGGGCCAAACAGGCAAAGAGGTATAGGACCTGGCATTAAGCGGCGATGATGCACTGATCACAAGGGGTACATGTGACCAATACATCGGTCTGACATCACCCAGGTCCTTAAACCATTATGAGTACCAGAGCATCATAGTTATAGTTATAAAGATTTATAGAGAAAACAAGGCTATATGGACATCGCATCATTTATAAAGGGGTAGCAGGACAACTATAGATACAGCCAATAAATACACATATGTAAATGTTATATACACATATGACCGCAAGTTCCAAACCATAATAAAATAGCACACTGAGTAATAAAATTGCAGACACATAGAGCACCTATAATCAGCGTTTAGATGCCACATCACCTGATCCTAGAGGGCAAAGAGAGGCCACTAGTAAAGAAAGAAATAATTAATTATTATTATAGTGCAAGAGAAGTGATAGATGTGAATAGGGTGCACCGTGAAAAAGAAGGGAAATTAAAGGAAAATAAATTTTTTTTGCCCTGTACAGGAGAAAAAAGTATAAATATTATCTGCCAATATCATCCTGTATATAGCACACATATAGAGCAAATATAAGTTACAATGTGTGATCTATCATATTCAGAAGCATAATCAATACAAAAATACTTGAACCTATAATACACTCTGTGCAAACGATGCAAAAACGTTATATATTTATAATTGTGCAAATTAATAAAAAATATTGATGAATAAATCATTTACATATAGTGACATATCAATATATAGTGTTAAAAACAAATAGTTCATATATTATATTCTAAAAAAACGTATAACCGTTGAAAGTGACGTGTAAGCAGCCGCGAAACGTGCGGGAAGGAGACTCAAGCATGGCGCTCGAGCACATGCGGTACTCGGTCGAGTACCGCCATGTGCCGAGCATAGCGATGCTCGAGCCGAACAGCAGTTCGGCCGAGCATGCTCACTCAACACTAATAAAAATAAAATCTGCTCCACATATTTGGTATCACCATGTCCGTAATAACTCACACTACACAATTATCATGTAATTTAACCCGTTTTTACTTATTTGCAAAAAATAACAATATAAAGTTCCCCAAACTTATACTACTGAAAATTACAAGTTGTCCCAGAGATATCAAGCCCTCACACAGCTCCGTAGAAAGAAAAGTTTGGCCACTAAGGGGTTAAAAACACACACAAAAAATATTTAAATGTCGTACAGACCCCGAGAATGAAAGTAACTGGTCTGTTTTATCAGAAAGGCCTTAAAAACAAAACCCATAAACTATGGTGGAATTGTATTTTTTTTCAGCTTCCCAGCTTGGAATTTTCTTCTGTTGGAAGATTGCACACACCCGATGCCCTTATTTTCAACTGATTATCCTGATGATTTTTTTTTTTTGGACCATTTCCCTTGCCTTGTTCAGCAAGCCAGACCAAGGGGATGGTAGCATCAGGTGCAGATACGTTTACTTAAAGGGTTTCTGTCATCAGAAAAATCATTATATATCTGGCTGACATTAGCGATGTGCTAATGTCAGCAGAACATAACTGTATGATTTTTATCTCCCTGCCTGCCGCCGTTCCCTCAAAATAAAGACTTGTATAATATGCTAATGAGCCTCTCTAGGTGCTAGTGGGGTGTTGCTGCAGCACCTAGAGGCTCAGTCTTCTCACCCTTTGGCACGTCCATGTCCAGTTGATTGACGTCCATAGTTCTCCTCTGTGCCCGTAAAAACCTGCGCATGCGCTGTCCCGTTTAGTATTCGGCGCAGGCGCAGTGAGTGAAGGACACACCTGCTGCCGGCTAAACATTTTCACATTTTTCTTGTAGATTTTCCATTTTATCTATTTTTTTTTTCTGTAAAATAGCGAGAGTTAACAGCAAAACAAACCTAAATATTGATTAACTTTATTCTGTAGTTTACAGAAACACCCCATATGAGGTCACAAACTGCTGTATGGTCACACCACAGGGCTTGGAATGGAAGGCTTACCATATGGCTTTTGAAGGCCAAATTTCACAGGAATAATGTCACGAGGGTATCGAGAACCACGCCTGACTCCGTTATACCCGGGGTCAGGAAGTCGCAGCGGTTGGCTGCACGCTCTATTTAAGATAGGGCTGTTTTCCTTAGGGTAGCTTTCTGGGTTTGCTTTGCAAACCCTTTTGGCTCACTCAGGGATCCGTAGCTCCTTCTCCTCAGCTGTTCCTTGTCCAGCACTCCCAGACCTCCTTATATTCCTCTCTCACACTTCTCTGGTTGCCAGAGATAGAGCTTCCTGTCTGGACATCTATTCTGACCTTCTGGAGCTGTGTTGCTGCGTTCTCTGGTAGTTGGTCCAGAACGCTACCCTCCGGATCCCTGTTGGACCTTTTTGGTCTATTGTGGTCGCCCACCTGGGTGTATGTGTTTGTCTGTTTTGTCTGTCCTCTCCCTGGTGTTTCCCTCTTAGTGATAGTGGTGCGGACTAGCGATCCCACCGGCCCGTTCACTATCTAGGGCTCATATTAGGGAAAGCCAGGGTTTAGGCACGTGATCGCCGCACGGGTGAGGAACCCGTCTAGGGACGTCAGGGCAGTCAGGTGCCAGCCGCAAGGTGAGTTAGGGGTCACCACCTTTCCCTCTCCCTTGGGCAGGGCTTTCCCTGTTTTCCTCCCTGTGCATGACGCCGGTCATTACAAATAATTTTCAAGAGCTATGTCGAATTCAAAGAGACCCTGAGGCCCTCCTACAATGAAAACCCCAAAATTGACCCCATTTCAGAAACTATACTCCCTAAGGAAATTTTCAAGTTGTTTTCGTGAGCACTTTGGCCCAACAGGCATTTCATAGAATTTAAAAACACTGTGAAAATGAGAAATTAAATTTTTTAGCAGAAAATGTTACTTTAGTTGCACATTTTTCTATTTCACAAGGGGCAACAAGAGAAAAGGCACCCCACAATTTGTTCCCTGTTTTCTCCAGAATGCAGTAACACCCCATATGTGGTCGTAAAATGCTGTATGAGAACACAGCAAAGCTCCGAAGCGAAGGCGTGCCATTTGGCTTTTGGAGGGCAGATTTCACAAGAATAATTTTCAGCGGCCATGTATGTATATTCATCTAGGGATATAATGAGAATTTTTAGGTTTTTGTAATTGTTGAACATCCAAATTACTAAATTAAAGGGACATGTTAAAGAAATGAATAAATAAATTTAGCACTCAAGAGAAGTGTGGTAGATGCGGAAGCATTCTTTAATGCACAGTCTGGGGTGGGGACTCTGAATAACACTGAAATTACTGTTTTATAATAAAAAAAAAGCTACCTTACACAATGGGAGTGATGGGGGATATCAAAAGGAGATTGAGGGGTTAACTTTTTTTTTTTTACTTGAGGGGGCAGAAAAGCTACACAGGCTCTGCTCTTCTCTCTACTTTGACAAGCTGTGAGGAGATCGGAGCCTGTAACCGGCTTCTTTGTCGGCCTTTAACTATTTACCGCTCTGATTGGCTAGTCTGAGCAGACTAGCCAATCAGAACGATCGCTGGCAAGGGACCACTCTGATTGGTCCCTTGCCGGCATCACCGGAATGTCCACTGTCTGCGACAGCGAGGCGCTGTGACACTTCTGCATGTCATAGCATTGCTGAACGATTTGGGAGTAACTGTATGCCCAGGTGTGCTAAGTTACTGCTCACCTGGGTGTACAGTTATGCCCTGGCGCGCAAAGGGGGTTAAGTAATAAAACAAAATCAAAACTATACAAATTTGGTATTGCCGAAATCGTACCGAACCAGAGAATGACATTTTTTTTTTTCGCACACAGTGGACATTGTAATATCAAAACCCAAAAAACCTTGGTGGAATTTTTTATTTTTTTTTCAGTTTTACCCCACAAAGATTTTTTCCCCATTTACCAATACAAGACATGGTAAATTAAATTGTGTCATTAACCTGTTGGGTTAATGACACACGTCATGATGTCCGATCACTGCCGTACGGCGGGCGGTGATTGGAACTGGGTGCCTGCTGAAATCAATCAGCATGCACCCTGGGACAATGTGTGGGGGGGTCCTGTGACCCCCCCGTATCAGCGATCGTGACAAACCATAGTTCAATTCAGACCTGCGGTTTGCTGCGTTTCCGGGTTATAACCGGTTATAACCCGGAACAGGATGGTGATCGGTGGTGTGATAATACACCCTCTTAGGATCGCTTCTCATTGGCTGCAGGGCGGGCGGGAGGTTTGTTACTGAAGCTCTGCTCTCCTCCTCCTTTCTGTGTCCAGGAGAGAGGAGCAGCGTGTGACCCTAGACCCCCCAGGGGTGCTGCAGCTTGCCCCCCCCACACACACATTTTTTTGGGCGCAAGCAGTTTTATTTATTTTTGCCGTACGCTGACTGTGGCCGGTACTCTTAGCGTCCGGCCACTGTTAGCGCATCGCCCACCCCACCATTGATCAGCTTCAGACGGCTGATCAGTGAGTTTGAATCTTTTTTATATTTTTTTCTGTTAGGTTTAGGGATAAGTACGCGAACACCCGTGCCCCCACACACGCACACTAAATAAAGTTTTCCACGCATGCACACACACTCCCCTATGGCCCGCCGGATGTTCTCGACCGAGGAGGCCCCCACTTTCCTTTTGTCATCCGCGTCCTCATCATCTAGCGATGATGATGAGCCCCCAAGGCGGCGGAGCTAGTGGACCGCCATGCCAAGGTCCCTGTGGCCCACACTAGTACGAGCAGCTCTGGGGCTCGTACTAGTTTTCCGGGCCACCAGATAAGTCCACCTCAGCCCCCTACCGGTGAACTTGCATGGTGTACCCCAGAGGATTTTGAGCCTGTGATTCCTGATTTTGTTGGCCAACCAGGGATCCAGATTCCCACAGTGGGCTTCACTGAATATGACTATTTTTGTCTTTTTTTCAGTGACCTCTTTGTGAATCTGATGGTGGAGCAAACGAACTTGTACGCCCAACAGTTCAATGCTCAGCATCCAGGCTCCTTTTTGGCTAGGGCCGGTGGCTAGACTCCGGTCAGTGCAGCCGAGATGAGGACGTTATGGGGCCTCGTGCTGCACATGGGCTTAGTCAAAAAACCCAGTGTCAGGCTGTACTGGAGTGGGGACGTCCTCTACCAGACCCCACTTTACAGTATTGCCATGACACGTTCCCATTTTGAGGCCATTCGGAAATGTCTGCATTATGCAGATAATGCAGCATGTCCTGCCATTCCCCCCCCCCCCCCCCCCCCTCGCCCTTCAAGGTGATCCTGCCTATGACCTCCTGTACAAAATCAGGCCGGTCATCGATCACTTTGGGCCCAATTTTTAGAGGCCTATGTACCCGGAAGGGAGGTCGCAGTTGATGAGTCTCTCGTTGCTTTCAAGGGGAGACTAATTTTCCACCAGTATGTTCCCTGTAAGCAGACGAGGTATGGCGTGAAGCTGTACAAACTTTGTGAGAGTACCTCAGGGTACACTTACAAGTTTTGTGTGTACGAGGAGCGAGATTCCCGTATTGAACCCCCAGAATGTCCCCTCACTCTGGGTTTTAGCGGGAAACTTGTGTGGGACCTTATGCACCCACTGATAGATAAGGATTACCACCTGTACATGGATAACTTTTATACTAGTACCCCCTTGTTCCAGTCCCTCACCGCCAGATCCACTTCCGCTTGTGGGACCTTGCGGAAAAATAAACGCGGCCTCCCTATCCACCCCCTCCAGGTACCTATCCCCAGGGGTGAGACCCGTGCCCTTACCAGTGGAAACCTATTGCTGGTCAGATATAAGGACAAGAGGGATGTCCTTGTACTGTCCACAATTCACGGTAACGGCATCACCCCTGTCCCTGTGCGAGGTACTGACGCAACGGTCCTCAAGCCCTATTGTATCGTCGACTACAATCGGTATATGGGAGGAGTTGATCTCTCTGATCAAGTCCTCAAAGCCATATAACGCCATGCGCAAAACCCGGGCATGGTACAAAAAAGTTGCGGTCTATTTGGTACAGGTTGCCTTGTACAACTCTTTTCTGCTGTCCCAGAGCGCTGGCAACACAGGGAAATTCCTTTAGTTCTATGAGGCAGTCCTCAAGGCCCTGATCTTTTCTGACTGGGAAAGAGCAGGCCGGAGTACCCCGGGACCTGGAGGCGCACGGATCGTCCCTGGCCAACACTTTCCAGGTGTGGTCCCCCATACTGGAAAGAAGCCCAAAAAAGGTGCAGAGTGTGTCACAGGAGGTGGATACGGAAGGACACCACTACTCAGTGTGACACGTGCCCCGATCATCCGGGCCTCTGCATCATTGGTTGCTTCAGGGTGTACCACACTTCCATGGAGTACTAAACTTTTAATCCTCTTCGCCAATTTTAATTCCATTTAGCCACTTGCAATCGGAAAAAAACTATGGTTCTTAGACTTGAGACACTAAAAAAAATATTTTTTTTTCAAAAATATTATTTTGTAAAACTAAAATAAATTTTTAAAAATATATTCGGTATCGCCGCGTCCATCTGAATCTGCTCTATAAAAATACCCCATGAACTAACCCCTCAGATGAACACGGTCAAAAAAATTAAATAAAAACGGTGCCAAAACAGCTATTTTTTGGCAAATTTTTCATTTTAAATCAGTTTTTTTCCAGTAACAAATCAAGGGTTAACAGCCAAACAAAACTTAATATTTATTACTCTGATTCTGCAGTTTACAGATACACCCCATATGTGGTTGTAAACTGCTGTATGACCGAACGGCAGGGCGCAGAAGGAAAGGAACGCCATATGGTTTCTGAAAGGCATATTTTGATGGCCTTTTTTTGGCACCATGTTCCATTTGAATAACCCCTGATGCACCCCTAGAATAGAAACTCCCTAAAAGTGACCCCATCTAAAAAACTACACCCTCAAGGTATTCAAAACTGATTTTACAAATTAAAAAATTTGCCAAAAAATCGAAATTCTGAAAATTTATCTGCATTTGCCATTAACTCTTGTGGAACACCTAAAGTGTTAACGACGTTTGTAAAATCAGTTTTGAATACCTTGAGGAGTTTAGTTTCTGGAATGGGGTAATAGTTGGGTGGTTTCTATTATGTAAGCCTCACAAAGTGACTTCAGACCTGAACTAGTCCTTAAAAAGTGGGTGTCTGAAAAATTTCAAGATTTGCTTCTAAACTTCTAAGCCTTGTAACATCCCCAAAAAATAAAATTGCATTCCCAAAATGATCCAAACATAGTGTAGACATATGGGGAATGTAAAGTAATAACTATTTTTGGAGGGATTACTATGTATTATAGAAGTAGAGAAATTAAAACTTGGAATTTGCAAATTTTTCCCAAATTTGTTTTATAAATAAAAATGTTTTTTTTTTTTTTTACTCCATTTTACCAGTGTCATGAAGTACATTGTGTGACGAAAAAACAATCTCAGAATGGCCGGAATAAGAAAAGTGTTTTAAAGTTATTCACACATAAAGTGACACTGGTCAGATTTGCAAAAAATGACCTGGTCCTTAAGGTGAAAATGAGCCCGGTCCACAAGGGGTTAAAAAAATGCATCTTGTCCCGCAAAAAATAAGCCTATGTGAACAGAAAATTTTAAAAGTTATGGCTATTATGTGGGGACTGGGGAGAAAAAATGAAAAATGGCCCTGTCTTTAAAGGGTTAAATTAAAGCACCAAATAAAATCAATGGCATAAAATCCATACAGATTTAATAAAAGTTGATCATTATAAAGTGTTACTTTGGTTTTGCTTCTTATAATGTGTATTTTTTTTCCTAGGGTCAACAGATTTTGGGAATGTGACATATGAAGTTCCTGGAATTCATCCCTATTTTTTCATTGGTTCGGATGCCCTTAATCACACTGCAGAATATACTGAAGCTGCGGGTAAGCACTTAAAGGAGTTGCCTTACTTCAGCAAATGGCATTTATTACGTAGAGAAAGTTAATACAAGGCACTTACTAATGTATTGTGATTGTCCATATTGCTTCCTTTGCTTGCTTGATTAATTTTCCATCACATTATAGGCTACATTCACACATCAGTGAAAAACAGTGTTGTGACGGACCTTTTTGTAACAGCCGTCACACAGCCGTTTTTAGAACAAATTGAAGTCAATGGCGCTATTCACATGGCTTTTTTTTTTAACAAACAGTAAATAGCGATGTTCAAAAATAGAACATGTTCTAATGTTGGATTGTTTTTAACGACAGGAGTGCAACTGTCTAACTGCTGTTAAAAATGGGTACACTGGTGCAATATGGCTTTTTAGGGGTAAAATAATTACTCACCTCATCCACTTGCACGCTTAGTGCTAGTCGCTCCTCTCTTGATTCTGAAGGACCTGCTGAAGGATCTGCGCTCAAGGTGATGACGTGATCATGCTAGGAGAACGTGGTGATGTCATCATTCTTGAGTGCAGGTCCTTCAGCATTAAGAGAGGAGAAACTGCCTCTGATCGTGCAAGTGGATGGGCAAGTGACCGGGACCATGGTACAACACATAAGCTGGTGCTTTTTCCTATTGTGTGCAAGCACGACCCCCAATGATGGATTTCAGGGTGGTTGTAACCTCGGAAACAAGCGTTATATAATCTGATGGAAAAATCAATCCAGTCACTAAAAGAAGCAATATGGACAATCACAAAACATTAGTAAGTGCCTTGCATTAACTTCCTCTATATAATAAATACTATTTGCTAAAGTTAGACAACCCGAATGGGACGCCTCATTTTTTTCTCTTATTCTAAGGTCTACATGTGTCCTCATGTTTTTTCCGTTGATTTGTATCATTGGCCCCAGGTGCTAAGATCCCCAATGGTCATTAGAATTGGTACACTTATTTTTTCTAGCAACTGGTGCAGGTTTCTGCACCAAATCCCAACTGATTACAACTTTTGATTTCTACCACAAGCACCAGAAAAAACAATGGATGGAGCAGGAAAAAACTCAGTCCACTGTGTAGTGAACGTGCTGGATTACTGCAGCTCAGCTCCCAGTCACTAAAATGGAATAGGTCTTCAATATCAAGAACTGGGACACCCAGTTTAAGTGAAATGTATATGTTGCCTTCTTATAGGGGTGGTCCAGTCTTGGAGCAGACAACCTCTGGGTTCCTTTGACACTGAATATAAAAACTCCTATTTACCTGTCTGTGGCCCAATGCTGCTGCGTTTTTTGGGTGCTTCCATTCCTTATAGGACCTGGAAGCAGCTTGGTCCCATGACCAATCACAGATATCAACAGTCACAGCAGTTAGAACGGTACATCACTGCTGTATAGTAGCATTCCAACTGCTGAGGCCTGTAAGTAGCTGCAGTGGTCAAGGGACCAAGCCACTTCCTGGTCCTGGGAGAACAAGAAGTGGCTGTGAACAGGGCAATAGTGGAACTTTAGACAGGTGAGTGTAGTTTTCAGTGTTCTGGGGCTCAGGTTGTCAACTCCAAGGCTCAATAATGTGTTAAAAGGGGTATTTCAGTTTTGCAACTTTCAGCATCGATTGACAGGAAACAACATATTATCACTTACTGATAGTGATTGTTTATCTTTCATACCCGTTTTCATAGTGGTCAAGCACTATTTTCCACTGTGTTGGTTCTCTATCCCAATTATACCATGTCTACAAGACAAAGGCTTGGCAAGATTTGTAAGTTTCTACCCTGTAGACACAACATTATCAATGACCTTGCCTCTCTGGATGGTGTTCTGCTCATTCTCCTGGTCCCTGCCCTGTAGAGGTGATGTCAGAAATGATGCTGTGTCATAGGTGAGGATTTTTCCAGCAGAGCTACAAGCAGGCTTAAATCCGGAGCTGCCATAAAGAATTTCAGGGCTCCATAATGGCAAACTATGTGCCCCACCCCCATTTTTATGTACGCTGTTTAGGAATCACCATAAATAATATGTTCACTATATTGTAGGGGTTATTATAATTACAATGATACCAAATGCAATAATTATTATAAAAAGCAGTAATACTATGTCATACAAAAATCCCTTTACAGCAAAGCTTTTCTATAGAGTAGAGGGTAAGACAGCTGTTTACTTTTCAGAAATCTCATTGAGACCTGTAAAATAATCTTTATAGAAAAGGTTATCGCAGAAAAATAAAGGGCATCATTTATCATTTTAAGGGATTCTCCGGGAATTAAGAAAATTAAAATATGTAAATATTACTGTATTATAAATAAATTCCCAAATACCCTTCATTACTTTTAATGGCTCATTTTCTCTGGGAAGCAATCATTAGGAGAAATAAAATGGCTGCCGTCCTATTAGTACATGCAAAACCTGTCCTAATCACACAGGAGGACAAGATACTTCAGAACACTGAGCTAAAGAGCTGCGTCATCCTCCTCTCTGCTCTGCTTGTCAGGGATAATGGTCCTCAATACGGTTTAATATGATCTTCAGCTGAATCTCTGTGGTAGTACTAGTCTATACTAGTAGGACGGCGGCCATTTTATTTCTCCTAATGATTGCTCCCCAGACAAAATGAGCCATAATAACAAATGAAAGATATTTGGGAATATATTTATAATAAAGTAATATTTAGGTATTTTCATTTTCCTTATTCCCGGAGGACCCCTTTAAGTTTGTTTTTTGAACATGTTAAGGTAGAGATTTGAACCCTGCTTTAAGTCTGGCTTTGCTTTGTGTGCCTGCACGCATATGTGGCGTGAGTGTAATGTGGTCTACACCGTTAGGTGGAAAAGTAGACTAGGGGCTTGCCTGGCCTAGTTTGCGCCTTTTTTGCAACTTTTGCAAAAGTCGCACATAGTAAATGAGCCAGAGTAAACTCACTTTTAGATCTTAAACATAGGCCACTGTGAAAATCTGTGAGGATCACAAAATGTCGCAAAATATCACAGTTGCCATGACTTGCTACTTTTTTACACCACAAAACTGACATATATGATTTCATAAATGACCCCCAGAATTTTTACTTACCAGCTTTTTTCTTTTATAGTAAAAGTTAAAATTTTCTGCAAAGTTATCGTTGCAAAATTTTTTTGTAAAGTTTCTGTAACATACTTCGTATGAAATATCACAAAACAGTATTTTCGATCCCTGTAACCATAAGAACTCATGCGATATAGTGAATACATTACTTTTAGTAATTTGTAAATGGTGCAATTTTTCCCTTTCATTTCAGTAATATACTATTTATTTAGTGTTATGCCTGTGAATAAAAACTGTTTTATAAGCACAAAAAATTCCATCTTTTCAACAGAGCAGGTCGGTAATATAATGGTAACTCTTCTGCCTGCCATACAGAAGGTCTGGGGTTCAAATCCTAATGAGGACCTGTTATCTCCCTGTACTTGATTTCTGGCATAAAAAAATGCCACAAGTGGCATTTTTACGCCATCCTAGCCACTTTTTGGAAAGGTGGTGTGGTGGGTAGGGCCTTGGCCAACAGCTATAAAACAATTTCTCTTAATTTTTAACAGTTTTGTGGCACAAATGAAGACAGAAATCTATGGTAGTTTTGAGCTGTCAAAGATTTCTATCTAGGCGCACAAACTGCTGGAGGATACGCCTAGTATATGAGAAAGCGTGTGCCTAGTCAGAAATTAGGCACATCCTCCAGCAGCGCAGGGGATGTCAAGACCAGCACAGAAAGGGTTGGCCTTGACTTGTGCTTCTATGCTAGAAGAGAGCCCCTCCATCAACCCTTATCCAAACAGGGTAAGGGTCACAGATCACAATAAAATGCACTCAGAACTTCTTTATCTTATCAAAGGTAAGCCAACATCTGTGTCCCTACAAATCCATTTGACTACCTGGCCAATCTTCAACACGTAAATTATTCTGTATTAATTTTTTCTCATTGTATTTTACATTTTACCAGGCTCAAAAGAAGCTCAATATTACACACTCCGGACTGCAAAATCATTGGCAATGACTGCATTAGATGTTATCTTCAACCCGGAATTGCTAGAAAATATTCGCCAGGACTGGAAGATGGTGAGACAAGTGGAAGAAGAGATTCTGGAATAGCTAACAAAGCTAGAGTCCAGCAGCGGGGCAGGATGTGCTTCATGCTAAACAGTAAAAATAATGTGTAATTATTGGGGAATATAACTATAGTGACTATGTCATTATAATTTAGTGGCACTCGTTACCATAGGTAATCTAAAATACCTAGTATACTTTCATGTCTTTATACCTTTTCTACTAAATCGTGTCATTTTAACTAGATATCCTCCAACTGTGGCTTACTATGTATGCATGTGAATGGTACAATTAACATTACAATCAGCAAATCTGTTAAATAAATGTATTTTGCTTACATTCACACACCTTCTAATACTCATTGCCGTTTATGTTTTAGCAGTATTATTGGCACTCTTACTAAATTGGTTGGATCTCTTGCAAAGATTTTATTAAGACAGGTGTGAAATACCAGCATTTAGTAAATGATACCCATTCTGTCTGGTGTAACTTTGAATTTCACTGAGACAGACTTCCTTTAAGTATAAATATGTTTGCTGTTAGAAATGCAATAGAATGGGTTTGTTAATGAACCTTCTGGCAGGAAGCCATGCTGCACAATGAAGTTCAGGGGTGACAGCCATCCTTTCAAAGAATTCAACAGAATATTCAATAAGGTCAATAATATAGGATTTAGAGAAAAAGAAAAAATATGGGTTATCAGACCTCAAATCATACCCTCAATCTTCATCAGACCCCCAATACTCATGAGACCTTAGACCAGACCCCCAATTGTCATCAGATCTCAGATCAGACCCCCAGTCCTCATTAGACCTCAGATCAGACCCTCAAATCACACCTCCAATCTTCATCAGATCTCAGAACTGACCCCCAATCCTCATCAGATCTCAGATCAGACTCCCAAATCTCATCAGACCTCAATCACATCCCCTTTCTCATCAAACTTCAGATCAGACCCCCTTTCCTACTCAGACCTCAGATCAGACATAAACTAAATAAAAAATTTAACTCTCTTGCACTGGATGGCACCTCCTCTTGTGAGATCCAGTGTGCTCTACTTAAATTCACCGCTCGGTGGTCTTCTGCCGGCACCATGCTGCACTGTGACCTGGCTTCACAGAGCATCAAGTCATAGTGTGCACTTTGTCCTGATGCTGTACGCACTCATGACACAGCACAGCGGTTGCCGGAACAAGACCAGGGATAGGGGAGTGCAGTCAGCACCAGAAGCTCTATATTCACTGCTTCTTTGTCCTACTCTGTACAAATGAATGCTTCCATAAAGGAAGCATTCATTAGTATTTACTTCATAAGCAGTGGCGTTCCTAGGGTGTTTGGCACCCGGGGCTGGTCCTTTCTCTGCCCCCCCCCCCCCCTCAATACTTGACCACATACCTCTTACATCCAGGGACATCTCATGTCATGTAGACCTTCTCTTTCCTCTTCTCCTCCGTTAGACCGCAAGGACAAATTCGTTCAGTCGCATCTCGTCTCTACAGAGTTTGTAACACAGACACGTTAGATTTCTAAATCTTTTTATTAACCTCCCCATCCTGGTGTTCCCACAGTGTCATCCTGCTGCCACCCATAATACTGTGCCCGTTGTGCTCCCCAATGTCCCAGGTACTATACTGTTGAAAAAAATAGTAACCCCAGTAGACATAATTGGGGTCATTTATCAAACTGGTGTAAAGTAGATCTGGAATTCCAAAAGAGCTGTCAAAAATGAAAGGTGGAATCTGATTGGCTGCTATGGGCAACTAAGCCAGTTCTACTTTACACTAGTTTGATAAATTACCCCAAATGTCCCTATAGTGTCCACAGCAGCTATAATGTCCCCTAGAGTGCCCCCAGTAAAAACACCCTATATTGTGCTCCAGGCAATAATCCCTGTATAGTGTCCCCAGAAATAATAGAATTGCCCCCACAGTGCCTCCCCAATAGCAATGCCCCCCACGCTGCCCCCATACAGTAATTTCCCCCACACTGCCCCCACACAGTAATTTGCCCCACACTGCCCCATATAGTAATTTCCCCCACACTGCTCCCACACAGTAATTTCCCCCACACTGCTCCCACACAGTAATTTCCCCCACACTGCTCCCACATAGTAATTTCCCCCACACTGCCCCCCACAGTAATTTCCCCCACACTGCCCCCCACAGTAATTTCCCCCACACAGTAGTTTCCCCCACACTGCCCCCACACAGTAATTTCCCCCACACTGCCCCCATACAGTAGTTTCCGCCACACTGCCCTATATAGTAATTTTCCCCCCACATAGTAATCCCTCCCATATTATTGCCCCCACATAGTAATCCCTCCCATAATACTTTGCCCCCACACAGTATCCCACCAAAATATTTTCCCCCACATGTCCTCCTGTGTCCCCCAAAGTTGGCACATAAAAAACAAACAAAAAAAACGAAAAGCTAAATAGGTGCTTGCTCGCAGAGGAAGGCGCGCACACTTCACTGTGCTTCTGCGTCCCGGCACAGGCGCACACGATGATGTCATGCCTGCGCCGGGATTTCACTACCGCATTGGCCTCAGGCCTACTAGGCCTATGGTGGTGATCGGCGGTGGGGCATACAGGGAACTATGCGCAGTATGTGGGCGTCAGCGCTCCAGCAATGAGTGCTTCCATCTGTATTGATGGAAGCACTCATTGATTCTGGGCCTGGCCCCACCGTGAGAGCCAACACCTGGGGCGGACCTCCCCCCTTTGGGCACGCGACTGTTCATAAGATACATTCAGTGGCGTGCCCGGGGGAGGCAGTCCACCCCGGGTGTCGGCTCTCACAGGGGTGCCAGGCCCAGAATCAATGACCGCTTCCATCAATACAGGTGGAAGCGCTCATTGCTGGAACGCTGAGCCCCACATGCTACCTGCCCTGCCGCCGATCACCGCGATAGGCTTCAGGTCTAGTAGGCCTGAGGCCTATGTGGTAGTGAAATCCAGGCGCAGGCGTGCGCGATGACATCATCGCTCGCGCCTGTGCCGGGACGCAGCAGCACAGTGAAGTGTGCACGCCTTCCTCAGCGAGCAAACGCCTTTCTCTGCGAGCAAGCGCCTGGACATAGGTGAGTATTTAGCTTTTAGTTTTTATTTTAGAGTTTTTTTTATTTAATGTGCCAACTTTGGGTGCCGAAAAATATTATGGCTATGTGTTCTATATGGCTGGTGTTTAGTGTTGGGTGAGCATGCTCGGATGAACACTAGTTCAGCTCGAGCATCGCGATGCTCGGCACATCGCGGTGTTCGGCCAAATACCGTGTGTGTGCTCGAGCGTGATGCTCAAGTCTCCTCCCGACACTTTTGTTGGCTGCCACACAGCCAATAAACGTGCAGGTAAGTACTGCCATTCACTGTAATGCAGAAGCCATGTTGGCTGCTGGCATTACAGTGATTGGCTGGCCAGAACGCATCATCGGGTGCTATATAGCAGCGGTCTCCAACCGCTGGGCCGCTGCCCAGGACCGGGCCCTGGAAGATGGTTTGCCGGGCCGCGGCGATCAGGGCAGTCTTTAACGCTGTACTAATGAAGCGCTTCCATTATGGAAGCGCTTCATTAGTACAGAAGGACCAGGAAGAGGTGAAGGCTCTGTACTCACCGCTTCCTGGTCCACGGCTAGGCCATCGGCTGTGCAGGGCTGCGCACAGCGTGAAGTCGCTCTGTGACCTCACACTGTGCGCCGCTATACACAGCCAGCCGACAGCAGAATGAAGAGGATCGCGATGGTGACCAGGAGCAGGAGGGGTAATTTTTTTTATTTTTTTTTTTATTTGCACTGGGGGCTGACATATGGCTGACATGAGGGGCTAACATATGGCTGACATGAGGGGCTGACATATGGCTGACATGAGGGGCTGACATATGGCTGACATGAGGGGCTGACATATGGCTGACATATGGCTGACATGAGGGGCTGATGGCTGACATGAGGGGCTGATGACTGACATGGGGGGCTGATGACTGACATGGGGGGCTTATGGCTGGCATGGGGAGCTGATAGATGGCTAAAGGTTTGGGGGTTGATCTGAGCCATTGGGGGTCTGATCTTAGGTCTGATTAACATTGGGGGTCTGATTGCTGGTCTAACCTGAGGTGTAATAATTTTTTATTTTTTATTATTGTTCTCCTCTAAAACCTAGGTTCATCTTATAGGGCAAAAATACGGTACAGTGCAGCAGAGACCAGTGCAGCAGAGACCATAGTCAGTTTATATAGTCGTTATATAGTGTTATATATTTTAATATGCACCTTGTGTTTTGTTATGCGTGTGAATCAGTCAGCCCCCCCCACCCCATAAGCCCCGCTCCAGAACCCCGCCCTTTTCCCCCCCCCACCCAGTCCCTGGGAAAATTGTCTTGCATGAAACTGGTCCTTGGTGCAAAAAAGGTTGGGGACCACTGCTATATAGCGCCCGTTGACACTTGTTCAGCTCAGTATTAGTCAGGGAGAGATGTAGAGCAGAAGGGAGAGATAGTGCAGGGGTTTAAATAGCAATATTTTAGTTTTTATGCTTGTTATAGACCCAAAAGTCCTTTTAAGGACTATAGTTGTATCTGGCAGCAATATATATTTTTAGCGCAACCTGCGCTAAATAGCTTGCAATTGGCCGCTGCAGACAGTGACATTATCTGCGCTACATCTCCTGGGTAATGTGTGCGCAGCCTAAAAATATCTGTGACATCCAGTGTACTTTTTCCGTAGACGGTGTCCGCTGCGAACAGTTACATTACCTGCGCTACATCTCCTGTATAACGTTTGCCCATCCTAAATATCAGTGACATTAATTCAGTGTAATTTTTTATTAGGCGGTGGTGACAGCGACATTACTTGCGCTATATCTCCTGTTTAACGTGTGCGCATCCTAAATATCAATGACATTCATTCAGTGTAATTTTTTATTAGGCGGTGGTGACAGCGACATTACTTGCACCATACCTCCTGTATAACGTTTGCGCATCCTAAATATCTGTGACATTCATTCAGTGTAATTTTTTATTAGGCGGCGGTGACAGCGACATTACTTGCGCTATACGTCCTGTTTAACGTGTGCACATCCTAAATATCAGTGACATTCATGCCGTGTAATTTTTTATTAGGCGGTCGTGACAGCGACGTTACTTGCGCTATACCTCCTGTTTAACGTGTCCGCATCCTAAATATCAGTGAAGTTCATTCAGTGTAATTTTTTATTAGGCGGTGGTGACAGCGACGTTACTTGTGCTATACCTCCTATTTAACGTGTGCGCATCCTAAAAATATCTGTGACATTCTGTGTACTTTATACACTTACAAAACCTGCGCTACTGTACGTGTGACATATTTGCATGCATATATACCATTTAAGGTGCGCAAGGCGAGCAGTAAGGGACGGGGAAGTGGCCGTGCTGCTGATGGTGCACGCAGAGGCCGTGGCCCTGGGCGCGTTGAAACTGTGCCTGCTGCCAGAGCAAAAGAAACACTCATCCACGATACCTAGCTTCATGTCCCAGTTTGCAGGGTGGCGCAGGACACCACTCTTGAAGTCAGGCCAGTGCGACCAGGTGGTCGGTTGGATTGCAGCAGATAATGCTTCCAGTCGGTTAAGCATCACCCTGTCTTCCACAAAGTCCAGTCTCAGTAGCCAAGAGTCTGGTCAACAGAATCCTCACCCTGATACTCCTTCCACCCACCATGGAGAGTCTTGGCAAACAAGTGATCCCACACTCGGATATTCCGAGGAGGTGTTTTCATCGCCATTCCTTAATTTGAGACATGAGGAGATCTTGTGCCCTGATTCCCAAACTCTGGAGCATCCACAGTCAGAAGAAGATGACGGTGGTAAACGGCAATTAGTGTTTCACGAGGTGGATGATGATGATGATGAGACACAGTTGCCAATAAGTCAACCACAATTAGTGTCTCATGAGGTTCATGATGAGGATGAGACATAGTTGTCAATAACTGAGGTTGTTGTTAGGTCAAGAAGTCGAGAGGATGACCAGAGTGAGGAAGTGGAAGAGGAGGTGCTGGACGATGAAGTCACTGACCCAACCTGGGAAGGTGGCAAGCTGAGCGAGGACAGCAGTACAGAGGGGGAGGAATCTGCAGCACCGCAACAGGCTAGAAGAGGCAGTGGGGTGGCAAAAGGGAGAAGGCGGGCCAGACCAAACAGGCCTGCAACTGTTCCCCGGAACACCCACTTGCGGAAATCTCCCTTGACAAGGGGTAGGTGTTCCGCAATCTGATGCTTTTTTGAGGAAAATAAAAGAATTGTCATTTGCAACCTGTGCCGTACCAAAATGAGCAGGTGTGTAAACACCAGCAACCTCACCACCACCAGCATGATCCGCCACATGGCATCAAATCACCCTAATAGGTGGGCCGAATGGCTGGATCCACAACCAGTGTCTGCGGGTCACACCTCTGCCTCCTCTTCCCCTGTGTTACATGCTGGCCAATCCTGTCCAAGACACAGGCCCGGATGCCTCCCTTTGCAAGCACATCCACTTCTGTGTCCCAGCGCATCGTACAGATGTCTTTACCCCAGGCCTTTGAGCAAAAGCTCAAATACCCAGCCACCCACGCACCCACAGACCATAGCACTAAATGCGCACCTTTCCAAATTGCTGGCACTGGAAATGTTGCCATTTAGGTTTATGGACACAGAGGCTTTTCACAGCCTGATGGCGGCAGCCTGATGGCGGCGTTACTCTGTTCCCAGCAGACAATATTTTTCACGGTGTGCAGTCCCAGCCTTACACCAGCATGTGTCCCATAACATCACCCGTGCCTTGACCAACGCAGTTGTTGGGAAGGTCCACTTAACGACTGACACATGTACAAGTGCTTTTGGCCAGGGACGCTACATTTCCCTGACGGCACACTGGGTGAACATTGTGGAGGCCGGGAGCGATTCATAACCTGGGATGGCACAGGTGCTACTGACGCCAAGAATTGCGGGCCCTACTTCCATCAGGGTTTCCGACGCCACCTACGTTAGGCTACTTTCACACCTGCGTTCGGTGCGGATCCATCTTGTATCTGCACAGACGGATCCGCACCGATAATGCAAACACTTGTATCCATTCAGAACGGATCCGTTTGCATTATTCTTTAAAAAAAAAGTTTAAGTCAAAACGGATCCGTCCTGACTTACATTGAAAGTCAATGGGGGACGGATCCGTTTTCAATTGCACCATATTGTGTCAGTGAAACAGATCCGTCCCCATTGACTTGCATTGTAAGTCAGGACGGATCCGTTTGGCTCCGCATCGTCAGGCGGACACCAAAGCGCTGCAAGCAGCGTTTCTGTGTCCGCCTCCAGAGCGCAATGTAGGCGCAACGGAGCCAAACTGATGCATTCTGAACGGATCCTTATCCATACAGAATGCATTGGGGCTGAACTGATCCGTTTTAGGACGCTTGTGAGAGCCCTGAAACGGATCTCACAAGCGGACCCAGAAACGCCAGTGTAAAAGTAGCCTTAGTGGCTGCAACCCCCCTTCTCCTCCTCTGCCTCCTCCTCCACTTCCACCTCTGAAATGTCATCTTGCAGCACCAGTCAGACATCAGTCAGTAGCTGGAAGCAGTGTAGCACTGCAGTGGGGAAGCGACAACAGGCCGTGCTTAAACTGATCTGCTTAGGTGACAAACAGCACACCACCGCAGAGCTGTGGCAGGGGATAAGGGACCAGACTGATCAGTGGCTCTCGCCACTCAATCTACAATTAGGCATAGTTGTGTCTGATAATGGCCGTAACTTGGTGGCAGCTTTGGAGCTCGGCAAGCTCCCCTAGCCCTAGTGTTCAACCTAGTGGTTCAGCGGTTTCTCAAAACCTACCCCAATTTGCCTGAGCTTCTGGTGAAGGTGCAAGTCATTGACAGCTTCCGCCGGTCTGGCAATGCTGCAGCAGCACTTGCAATTGCCAGCTCACCGACTGTTGTCGAACGTGAGCACGCACTGGAACTCCATGTTCCACATGGCCAGGCTTTGTGAACAGCAGAGATCAGTAGTGGAATACCAGCTGCAACATGGTCGTCGCCTTTCCAGTCAGCTTCCGATCTTCACAAGCGACGAGTGGGCATTGATGTCTGACTTCTGTGAGGTTTTACGCAATTTTAAGAAATCAATACAGATGCTGAGCGGCGATAATGCTATTATCAGCGTAACCCTCCCACTTCTGTGTCTACTCAAACGCTCACTGCTCACAATTAAGGCGGAAGCTTTGCATGTGGAAGAGGTGGAAATGGGGGAAGAAAGTACACAGGGTGATAGCCGGACCACCCTCAGTTCGTCTTCTGAACACGAATTGGATGATGAGGAGGAGGAGCAGGAGTCTATTGCCTCCGCTACAGAGGGTAGTACCCATGGAAGTTTTATTCCATCTGTTCAGTGTGGATGGGTAGAAGAAGAGGAAGATGATGAGGAGATTTAGAGTCATCTTCCTGATGAGGACAGCGAAGTCTTGTCTGTTGGGACTCTGGCACACATGGCTGACTTTATGTTAGGCTGCCTTTCCCGTGACCATTGCGTTGTACTCATTTTGGCCAACACCGTTTACTGGTTGTTCACCTTTCTCGACCCCCGCTAGAAAGAGAACTTCTCATATCTAATTCCTGTGGTGGAGAGGATGAGCAAAATGGTGCAATACAAGAAAGTCCTTGTGGAAAAATTGCTACAAAAATTTCCAGCTGACAACGCTGGATGCAGAATACGTAGTTCCTTGGCCAACCGAGGAGGGGAGACGAGGGGAACACACAGCAGTTCCAACAGAGGCAGGGCAACACTCTCCAAGGCCTGGGACAGTTTTATGACACCCTGCCATTACCCTCAACCTGATGCGCGGCCTATTGTCACAAGGAGGGAAACATTTTGGAAGTTGGTGAAGGAGTACGTAGCAGACCATGTCAGTGTCCTCAGTGATCCCTGTGTGCCTTACAACTATTGGGTGTCCATGCTGGACACGTGGCACGAGCTGGCACTCTATGCCTTGGAGGTGCTGGCCTTCCCCGCCCCCAGCATTTTGTCAGAGCGTGTATTTTGTTCTGCCGGGTGCATAATAACTGATAAGTGCATCCGCCTGTCAACTGAAAATGCTGACCTGTTGACTCTTATAAAAATGAACAAGGCCTGGATTGCTCCTGACTTCTCTACTCCACCAGAGGAAAGTGGCTGAACATCAAGGCACTCTAAATGTGGTTTTAATGGTGTATTGAATACACTGTATTCCCATGCACCCCTTCCACCACTAAAAAGGGTATATCTCCCTTTTCTCGTCCTCCTCCATCATATCATCATGCTTATTAGGCTGCCCTCGCTCCTAATGTTTTAGAGGTTCATCTCAGCAGCGGGCCCTCACCATAATGTTTTAGAGGGTCACCAGCAGGCCCTAACCCATAATGTTTTTGAAGGTCACCAGCAGGCCCTCACCCATAATGTTTAAGAGGGTCAGCTCAGCAGCAGGCCCTCGCCCACAAAATGTTTTAGATGGTCAGCTCGGCAGCAGGTCCTCGCCCACAAAATGTTTTAGATGTTCAGCCCGGCAGCAGGCCCTCTACCCTAATGTTTTAGAGGGTCACCAGCAGGCCCTTGCTCCTAATGTTTTTGAGGGTCACCAGCAGGCCATCAGTCCTAATTTTTCAAGGGTGTGTATGATGCCCTCCTTTATGTGTAATAAAGGGTGTATTGGAGTTCCTTGTAAGTTTTGGCAGCCCTTTCCCTTAGTGCATAGGCTTTATGAGTGTAGGAGTCCCACTACCTGAAGAATTGTACCACAATGTGAATGAGGCTCTACTTTATGTGATATACAGGTTGTATCGGAGTGCCTCTCCCTTGTAATTTTTGGCAGCACTTGCACTTTATATATAAGTAAATATACAGGAAAGAATGTTCCTCTAAAATCTATTTTATCTTCGGTTTTGTGCGTATTATTGTCAGTCTGTAAAAGTGGCGTACTACTCGGACAACATCGTTCCCAGCAGCGACCTGGAAGTCCAAGATGCATCCAGACATCCTCCCCATGCTGTTCCCAAACCATTTCAGTGGTGTTTCCATCAATTTCTGACCTTTCTCTATGAACCAGACACCCTCCCCTCTTCAGAGCAGGGGGTGCCTGGTTTAATGCTCGGTTCTCCCATTGACTTCCATTGTGCTCAGGTGCTCGGTAGATCACCCGAGCATCCCGAGGTGTTCTACTCAAGCACCCGAGTACTTTGGTGCTCGACCAACACTACTGGTGTTGTGTCTTCCCCCTTTCTTGTGTGTTTCCCCCCTCTTGTGTTTCAGTGGTACTTACCGACCTGCTCATCTTGAGGTCAACTGTGCTTGGCACAAGTGGTCATTTCTGGTCCTGTCCAGTTCTGAGGCAGGAAAATTCTCTGATGTTCATTGGTCCATGAGGTAAACGGCGGGAAAATTCTACTTTATATTAGAGTGCTCCTCTGGGGTCAGTGCCTGTAAGAAGAAAGAAGACCTGGATCAGTGCTGGAGTGGTTTACCATGGAAGAACTGCTGAGGGAGCTGATTCTAAGAGCTGAAGATGAGGGCGGTGAGAAGTGGCTGCGGTCGTGTTTGGACCACCCTAGTACATTAGTAACCCCTTTAATCTGATGTTTTTTCTTCTGCTCCGATTCTCCTGGTCCTCTATTAGCAGTAAGGCATTATTGAGTGAGTTCGTTTGCACTTCCAGGAGATCGGATACTGCAGATGCACGGTCAGTTAGGAGGCTCCAAAATTGTAGCTTCGCTTGTGTTGGCAAAAATCCTTGCACTGGCACTGCCTGCTAGTGGTGTGAGTGAGGAGCCTGCACACTGTTCCTCTGGAAGAAGCCAGGAGGCGACCCCTAGTGGTCAGAACATGAATGTACAGTCTGTTTCTAATTCAGTCTTTGATTTTATAAAATTGTTTTCTGAGTTTATGTTAAAATCTATTAACCCTTCGGCTGCTGGGGTTTGGGCTTGTCCTGGTGGTAGTGTCGCGCCAAAGTCCGCCGCAGGGGCTAGTTCTGGACAACAGTCAGCTGATGGGTTACCGAGATTTAATAAAGGTTTAGGTGTAGTTGAGACATGTGTTAGGGAAGCAATTCCTTGTGAGGTTTCTCCGTTAGGTTATCACTTGCCTTCCGGAATTTGGTGTTTGGTGCATTTGGTGTTTGGACTTTATCGACATTTTTCTATTATAACCATCCGCTAAAGATTGTTTAAAAGTTGATAAGGACATGAAGGATAAAGATAGGAAGCGCAGTGTGCCTAGGTCCATTAATAATTGGTTACAGGGTTATTGCATTTATGCATCAGTTTTAGGTGAGAGGCTCCCTGAGAAATGTAGTAGTTTATTTCAGTACCTAGACATTGTACTGGAGGCATACCGCAACTTTGGCAGTATGGCGTGGTACAACTCTGATGAAATGTTTCGCCAAAAGTTGGCGGTTCATCCATCATTACGTTTTGGAGTTAAGATGTCGGTCTTTGGATAAATGTAATGATCCCACAGAGGAACACTCCTGCTAAGGCCAAATGCACACGACCGTGTAACACGGACGTGAGCGATCTGTGGTATCCCGGCCTGGCATCCTGCTGACAGCAGGAGCGCACGGCGTCATTGGTTCCTATGACGCCGTGCGCTTCATGCCGCCACTGCACTACAGTAATGCACTTGTATGATATATAAGAGTGTATTTCTGTAGTGCAGCGGCCTCATGAAGCGCACGGCATCATAGCAACCAATGACGCCGTGCGCTCCTGTTGTCAGCAGGATGGCAGGCCGGGATACCACGGACCGCTCACGTCCGTGTTCCACGGCCGTGTGCATTCGGCCTAAACCAGTTAATTCTCAAGGTCAGTTAAGAAAAGGAATTTGCTTCGCTTTTAATCAATCGGTCTGCAAATTGCAGGCAAGTTGTAGGTATAAGCACAAGTGCTCCTTTTGCGGTGGATCACATTCAATGTCCCGCTGTTTCAAAAGGAATAGCCAAAACCCACAGCAGCAGCTCAGTGTTCGGGAGCAGCTTTCAAAAAGCCTTGAGTCCAGTGAAGCTGGAAAAATTGGTTAGAGCTATATCGAAACAGGGAGATAGCTGACAATTTTTAAGGGTTTTAAATTCGGTTTTGATGTGCCAGCTTTTAAAGGGACAGGCTGTCAGTGGGTGGAGAATCTGAGGTCGGTTCAGCAGTTTAAGGATGTAGTTGCACAAAAAATCAAAAAAGAGTTAGATGCTTGTAGGATTGCTGGCCCTTTTGTTTGCACTTCTTTTGTTAATTTTTGTTTGTCTCCATTGGGCATTGTTCCCAAAAAGGATTCCGGA
This sequence comes from Bufo bufo, assembly GCF_905171765.1. NCBI lineage: Eukaryota > Metazoa > Chordata > Amphibia > Anura > Bufonidae > Bufo > Bufo bufo. The sequence continues at coordinate 306,432,365 of NC_053392.1, forward strand.
GATTTCAGGTTGTTCCATCATCTGTCATACCCTGTTAAGGGTTCTTTTAATGACGAGGTGGACAAATCGGAAGCTTCAGTTGAATACGCTTCGTTTGATCAGGCATTGGTTTTATAACGTCAGTTCGGACAGGGTGCATTGTTGGCCAAGGCTGATCAGCTTCCAGATTGTTGCCAGTGAATCCTAATGGTTTTAACTTTTTATGTTTTCAATTTGAAGGTAAGTTTTATTTTGACCGCTGTTTGCCTATGGGTTTCTCAAAATCCTGCAGTTATATAGAATCATTTGCTAGTTTCCTTCATTGGGTTATTGATTTTGAGACATCAGACGGAGGGATTTGGCATTATTTGGATGATTTCTTGTTCGGGTAAGAGAGATTTAGACTTGCTCAGCACGATCTTGGTTTTGTATTGCGAATGTGTGCGCGCACCTGACTCCTAGAACCGGTTGGCTATAGTGCAAGTCACCTTACCTGCTAGAGTCACACTATACATCTGGGATTTCATGATTGTCATTATAGTCCGCATGTATATGTTGTTTAGTACGAGATAGCCCTATCTTATGTTATATATGATCTTATGGGATTGTCCATGAGCTGCCGGTGCAGGGACTTTATATTGTTTCCACATGTCTGTACATGTGTATGTATGTTTTTTATGTCTCATTAATAAGTTTTGATATTTGGGTATTTTGTGGTACCAGTTCTCTTTGTTGATATATAATGATTTCTTGTTTGTAGGTAGTTCAGGGTAAGAGATGTGTTTTAAATTGTTAGTTAAGTTTGAAGAGTTTTCCCGTTTGTTTGGTATTCCAATAGCTTTAGAAAAGACAGTTTTACCTTGCGTTAGTTTGGAATTTTTAGGTATAGTGATTGATTCTGATAAGATGGAGTTTAGACTGCCTGAAGATAAATTGAATAAGTTACGTGCATTGTTAGTGGTTATGTTGGCTAGGAAGGAATCAACTCTGAAGGAGATGCAGTCACTGCTTGGGCAGTTGAATTTTGCTTGTTGGGTGATTCCAGTTGGTAGAGTCTTTCCTAAAAGACTTTATTTTGCAACAAAGGGTTTAAAATCACCTTTTTCTCACATTCATTTGACAAAGGAATTGAAGGAAGATTTAGGTGTTTGGCTTGAATTTATGAGTATGTACAATGGTCATACGTGTTGGCAGTATGAATTTTGTGAAAGTGATAGCCTATTATTATTTACGGACACTGCAGGTGGTTTTGGTTATGGAGCATTTTATAATAATAAATGGTCAGCCGAGAAGTGGCCTGTGGCTTGGGTACAGAATGGCGTCCCTTGGGGATCTTGCTTTATGAACAGGAGAATTCTGTTACTGTCAGATAATAAGAGTGTGGAATTTACGGTCAACTCCCTCCCTTCAAAAAGTGACTTAGTTTTTTTGCTGTCTGAAATTGAATATATGGGTAAAGGCGAGATATGTACCTGGAAAATGTAATGACATTGCCGATTCTTTATCATGTTTGCAGTGGGAGAGATTTCAAATTTTGCCACCCAATGCAGAGTCAGAAGGGACGCTATGTCCGGGACATCTTTGAAATGTCATTTGGGACTAATAAATAATATTAGGAATTCAGTTGCTCTAAGAACATGCGCTAGTTATACGGCCGCATGGAAAGATTTTCTGTTGTTCAGTTGGAGTGGGTCTGCAAGATGATGATTTTAGTTTTAATCCTTCTTTTTGTCTGTGATTTGATTCAAAAATTATCTTAGAAACTAAATGTTAGAGCTGATTTGCTAATTACAAATTAATTTTTCTCTTTAGATCCTATTGTTATATGGAGCGTGGGCTCTGAAGCGAGCTGGCTCAAGGGGGCAATGACTTTCTAACAGAATGCTAGTATAGTGGTATACGTCCCTTACACAATAATCAATTTAACCTAAGCCTGATAGGAGCGTTAAAATAAAATAAATAAACTTTATTGGTATTACTGGTTTAAAACTTACGGGTGTGTTGCCCCAAATTTCATATATGTAAAAAAATGGCTTCAAGAGGAGCATACACTCTGTGGCTTGATGAAGCAATAAATCACCACGCAGTGAATGTTTTTGAACCAAAAAGTATGTCAGAGCTCACTGACATACGGCTCAGACCATCCTCTAGCTCAGTGGTGGGCAACCTTTTTTGTCAACTGAGCCAAATATCGCAAAAACCACGATTGGAATTTCTTTCGAGAGCCACATTTTTAAAACCTAAAATATTGCATCAACAGTACCAGTGAGGACTATTAGGCTCATGCACACGACCGTGTGACCGCAAAAAAGTAGCGCATGCTGAAGTGAATGGGTCCATGATGCGTGCTGCACACGGCCGTGTGCAGCCCGCATCAAGGACCCATTCACTTCAAGGGTCCAGGATCCTGGCGCATGCACTACTTTTTTGCGGTGCAGACGCACAGCCAGAAGCACCACGGAAGCACACTGTAGCTGTCACGGATGGTGTACAGGAAACAAGACAATGCAATATAATCAATGACTCACTGGATCCACAACTAAGGAACAAAAGGGAGAGCCCTGCATGGACCTGGCAGACTCTCCCTGACTGCTCAGCCTATGCGAACACCCCAAAGGTGAATGGTCGCATATCCACGTACCTCGACTATCTAACACCTGAAGACCCTACAATAGTGAGGGGACACGGCCACCGGCTCCCTACACAGACACGGAGGGAGTCAGGGTCACCTGGATCCAGCAGACAGAAAATCACAAATACATATACAGCACTTATCTTGCAGACGACTGGGAACTAGGAACAGCAAGCACACACACTCCAGGAAGTTGTATAAGCCGGACACTACTGCATTATGGGGAGGAATTTAAAGGGAAGCAATCAGTCCAACTGCATGACAGAGGAGATAGGCTAACGAGATGAGGAACTGAAACCAAAACAAAGAAAACTCAAGGAGGAGGTTCTGAACGGTTTCTGTCAGAGCTTCTCAGCTGTCTGGTTGTGACAGTAGCACTCATGTCCCGGATCCTGGACCCATTGAAGTGAATGGGTCCATGATGCGGGCTGCACACGGCCGTGTGCAGCCCGCATCATGGACCCATTCACTTCAGCATGTGCTACTTTTTTGCGGTGCGGGCAGTCGGATGCGGATCGCGAACCCCATTCAAGTGAATGGGTCCGCGATCCTCATGCAGCTGCCCCATGGTCTGTGTCCGTGCATTGCGGACCGCTATTTGCGGTCCGCAGCACAGGCACGGCGCCCTTACATTCGTGGGCATGAGCCCAGAGTGTGTGTTTTTGAATACTTTTATATGTACTTTCTTTTATTTGGATCTTGATTATTATTTCATTTTATCTTTATCATTTTTTACTTTTCTTAAACTTGTCTGCAGATGTTGATGTAATGTGGATGACGCACTTATGGGGGATATCTGTGGATGACGCACTTATGGGGGATATCTGTGGATGACGCACTTATGGGGGATATCTGTGGATGACGCACTTATGGGGGATATCCGTGGATGATGCACTTATGGGGGATATCTGTGGATGACGCATATATAGCATAAGATGCTATATATGTGTCATCCACAGATATCCCCCATAAGTGCCCTCCACAGATATCCCCCATAAGTGCCATCCACAGATATCCCCCATAAGTGCCTTCCAGTAAGTAATGTATTAGGCAGGGACACTTGCGGTGGGACCGGTGCACACACCGGGGGCAGCTCCTACCTTTCTGCTGCAGGACATTTTGCTCCTCCTGAGCGGCGGCCTCTTCACCACTCCACCCCTCCTCACAGCCCGCCCTTCTGCTGCTGTGCGCAGCGTGACATCTCTCCCTCCGTCATGCGCCTCCTGCCCCGCCTGCCTGCTTCATTCATAAAGTTGAAGGAGCAGACAGATGGGGCAGCAGGCGCATGACGGACAATTTACAAGCATCTTGAGCGGCGCGATATGGCTGCGCGCAGGGCCGGCCTTAGGTGTTCAGGCGCCCTGTGCGAGCTAAACTTGTGGCGCCCCCGCCCAAAAAAAAAAAACACTGCTTGTTGCTGGCATAATGGCATAGGCTGGCTGACTATCCAACCAAGTAGTTACCAGCCCGCACACCCCAAAGGCCGGTGTAATGTTATACTTCCCTACTTCGTGATATTTCCCTACCTTCGTCACTTCCGGTCACACCGGACATGACGTGAGGAGGTGTGCAGCGCCGCGCAGGCGCACAACGACAGGTTAGGGAAATTTCACAGCAGAGTGCGCATGTGCCGGGAGCCTCGCCGGCGGTTAGGGTAGGGAAAAACTATGGGCCAGTGCGCAGGCGCAGTGATCGGATGGATGTTCTCAGCTGGACACCGGCCGACACTGCGCATGCACCGGGAGCCTCACCAGCGGTTAGGGAAGGGAAAAATTACGTACGGGCCGGTGCTTTTTCCCTACCCTAACCGCTGGTGAGGCTCCCAGCGCATGCGCAGTGTCGGCCGGTGTCCAGCTGAGAACATCCATCCGATCACCGCACCTGTGCACTGGCCCATAGTGCGCCCCCCCAACACCCAGTATAATAAACATTGGTGGCGCAGTGGGCCCCCCCAACACCCCAGTATAATAAACATTGGTGGCGCAGTGCGCCCCCCCATATAATAAACATTGGTGGCGCAATATAATAAACATTGGTGGTGCAGTGCGCCCCCCCTCAATATAATAAACATTGGTGGTGCAGTGCGCCCCCCCTCAATATAATAAACATTGGTGGTGCAGTGGGCAGTGCAATGAGGGTTAAAAAATAAAAAAATAATTAACTCACCTCCTCCAATTGATCGTCTTCTGTTCTTTCTTTATGACCTGTCAAAGGACCTGTGGTGACATCATTGTTCTCATCACATGATCCATCACCATGGTAATGGACCATGTGATTAGCTCAGTGACGTCACCACAGGTCCTGAAGAAAGAACAGGAGACCGGCAGCTACGCGATCAACTGGAGGAGGTGAGTTAATTTTTTTTATTATTTTTTAACCCTCATTGGCACTTCCCACTGCGCCACCAATGTTTCTTATACTGGGGTGTTGGGGGGGGAGGGGGGCGCACTGTGCCCCCAAAGTTTCTTATAAAGTTATACAAATACAGGAGGCGTGTGCCGGAATCAAATAGCCGGCACCCGACCTCTGTGGCAGGGAGCTGCGATCAGCGGCAGTTAACCCCTCAGGTACCGCACCTGAAGGGTTAACTCAACTGCAGCTGATCGCAGCTCCCTGCCACAGAGGTCGGGTGCCGGCTATTTGATTCCGGCACACGCCTCCTGTATTTGTATAACTTTATAAGAAACGTTGGTGGCACAGTGCGTCCCCCTCCCCCCCCCCAACACCCCAGTATAAGAAACATTGGTGGCGCAGTGGCCACAGCCCCTCCCCTCCTCCTCCCGTCTCTCTTCTTATTGGCAGCGGCGGGGGCAGCAGGCAGGTCAGACACGGGGGAGGAGGAATAAGGTCAGACAGGGGAGGGGGAGATGGAGGGGGCGCCCCGAGGGAGAACACAAGTGCAGCCTCGCCTGCCGCATATTACATTGCGAGCTGTCGGCCGCCCAGCGCCCCTGTTGCTATGGCGCCCAAAGGCCGGCCCTGGCTGCGCGGCCGCCCACCCGCCAGCCCGAACCAAAGAGCCGCAGTGAAGGATCAAAAGAGCCGCATGTGGCTCGCGAGCCGCGGCTTGCTGACCACTGCTCTAGCTAAACAGAATGTCTGAAGGCCAGCTCACAGGAGCTACTGGTATGCCTTCAGACAATTATCCCAGAGAATTTAACTAGTAACCTCCCTAGGATTCGCAACTATAAGTCTCAATGTTGCTTAAAGTCTGGCATCTAGTATAGCCAGTACAGTGGATCAATAACAGGTTTTAGGATAAGATCAAATACACGTGGCTCAACGCGTTTTTGTGTTCTTATTGTCAGCACTTCATCAGGAGCCATAAACAGGAGACCTTGTTCGCATAATATCACTGCCTGAAAGTAACTATGATACTCTGGTGGAAGTATCGGCGCTAGGATGGCCACACGCGGCTGTGTGAGCACCAAGCTTTAAAGGGGAATACACTTGATGTGGCCAGCCAGTCGGATATGAGAGCTTTCCCCGTATTCATCCGACTGTCGGAACACCTCATAACTTCAAAAGGCAAGCCTCCGGGGAAAGCGCTGAATGCGCAAATTGTATCAAGGGGGGTGGGGGGGGCACAATTACGGCGGCTATCCCAGGGAAAGTAAAGTATTCCAGGAACGAATGTGCAGATCTATTTATGTATTACACATTGAAGTTCAGCAACTTACTAATTAGTGATTTAAGTTTCTGCTTGCTGTCAGTGTATAGTCCTACAACAACTAGAAGTTTGCTGTAATGCGGCCCGCCCAGGCTATTCGCCAGAACCAAGCCTTGAGCTGCTCATCCTGAGCCCCCTGGTTCATTAATTACAAGTGAAGTTAATCTACTGCCTCACACATTGTATTGCATGGTACAGCAAATTACTAATTCATTATTTGAATTTCTGCTTGCTTTCAGTGTATTCCCCAGAACTAAGCCTACAGATGCTCATCCTGAGCCTCCTGGTTCATGAATTACAAGTGAGGGTGGCCTACTGCCTCACAGACAGTATAACATGGTTCAGCCACTTACTAATTGATGATTAGAATTTCTGCTTGTTTCTGGTGTATTCCTCAGAACTAAGCCTTCAGCTGCTCATCCTGAGTCTACTTGTTCATGAATTACAAGTGAGGGTGACCTACTGCCTCACACATAGTCTCACATAGTGATTCTAATAGGCCATAGTTAAGTGGAGGAACTTAAGTGCAGTGGCGTGCCCAGGGGGGCGGTGCACCCCGGGTGCCGGCTCTGACGGGGGTGCCAGCAGGCCCAGAAGCAATGAGCACTTCCATCAATACAGATGGAAGCGCTCATTGCTGAAGCGCTGACACCTGTGACCCAGTCCCACATACTGCGGCAGGGCAGGGAGCGGAGCGCATAGTTCCCTGCCCGCCGCCGATCACCGCAATAGGCTTCAGGCCGGTAGTGAAATAATTCTTTGCTAACTAAGCCGGTGGATGTGCGCTTGCGCAGCGCCGCGCACACCCTCCTCCAGCTGATTCCTTGGCGATCTCGTCACTTCCGGTGCGGCCGCGTCACTTCCGGTATAGACTTTTGGCAAGGTATAGAGATTTGGCAGAACACCGGGACTCAGCAGCACAGTGCCGGGACTCTGCAAGCAAGCGCAGGTAAGTATTTAGCTTTTAGGGTTTCTTTCCTTCTTTTTTCTTTTATGTGGCAACTTTGGGGAACATGAGGGGGCCGGGGTGGACAGAGGACGTGTGGGGGCAAACTTTTATTTTATATTATAATGTGGCAACTTTGGGGGACATGAGGGGGCCGGGGTGCACACAGGACAGAGGACGTGTGGGGGCAAACTTTTATTTTATAATGTGGCAACTTTGGGGGACATGAGGGGGTGCACACAGGAGGACGTGGGGGGAATATGGTGGGGTACTGTGTGACACAGTGGGGGGGCAATTTATTATGGGAGGGATGGCAATGTGGGGGACACTGCAGTGTGGGGGAAACTACTGTGTGGGGGGCAGCGTGGGGGACACTACTGTGTGGGGGGACTACTGTGTGGAGGCAGCGTGGGGGGACACTACTGTGTGGGGGCAGCGTGGGGGGACACTACTGTGTGGGGGGCAGTGTGGGGGGACACTACTGTGTGAGGGTCACTACTGTGTGGGACACTATTGTGTGGGGGGACACTACTGTGTGGGGGGCAGTGTGGGGGAAATTACTGTGTGGTGGACACTACTGTGTGGGGGGCAGTGTGGGGGAAATTACTGTGTGGGAGGCAGCGTCGGGGCCTTTCTATTGGGGAGGCACTGTAGGGCCCAGTCTATTATTTCTGGGGACACTATACAGGGATTATTACCTGGAGCACAATATAAGGTGTTATTATTACTGGGGGTCTCTAGGGGACATTATAGCTGCTGTAGACTCTATAGCAGGGATGGCCAACCTGTGGCTCTCCAGCTGTTGCAAAACTACAACTCCCAGCATGCCCAGACTGCCTACAGCTACCAGCCTACAGCAGTGCATGGTGGGAGTTGTAGTTTTACCACAGCTGGAGAGCCACAGGTTGGCCATCCCTGCTCTATAGGGACATTTGGGGTAATTTTTCAAACTCGTGTAAAGTAGAACTGGCTTAGTTGCCCATAGCAACCAATCAGATTCCACCTTTCATATTTGACAGCTCTTTTGGAAATCCAATTATGTCTATTAGGGTCATTTTTTCAGCAGTATAGTACCTGGGGCATTGGGGGGCACAACGGGCACAGTATTGGGGGTGACAGCAGGATGACACTGTGAGGACACCAGGATGGGGAGGTTGATGGAAAAATTGAGGAATCTAACGTGTCTGTATTACAAACTCTGTAGAGACGAGATGCGGCTGAAAGAATTTCTCATGGCAGTCTAACGGAGGAGAAAAGGAAAGAGAAGGTCTACATGACAGGAGATGTCCCTGGATGTAAGAGGTATGTGGTCAAGTATTGGGGGGGGGGGGGGCAGAGAAATGACCCGCCCCTGGTGCCAAACACCCTAGGAACGCCACTGCTTAAGTGTAGAATTTCCTATGCTGAAACAGACCGCTTTTCAAATAAATGATGCAAAAGAAATCGCATCACTGAGGCCAGCGGGCTTGATTATATCTAGCCTCCTTTTGAAGTAACAGCCGGTCAATATCGCCACCTCTCAATGGTCTCTTGACCAATTCGATGCCTTGAAATTTCACTGATGCCACTCTCCCGTTATGATATTCCTCAACATGACGTGCAATGGGCGTGTCCTTCAGTTTCGTTATGTCAGATAGGTGCTCCCCAACGCGTCGCCTCAACTCACGCTTAGTTTTACCTACATACTTTACATCACAGATACATGTCATCAGGTAAACCACCCCCACAGATTTGCAGTTAATGAACGATCTAATATAATAGGATCTATCAGTGATACTGCCAGTGAATAATTTACCTTTAAGACTATATCTGCAGAATTTGCATGACCCACATGGAAAGGTGGCCACTAGTATATTCTGTAACCATGTCTGCTGGTTCTGCCTTTGATAAAAGCTGCTATGAACTAAGCTGTCTCTCAGATTTTGGCTACGGCGATATGTGATAGCTGGTTGCGCAGGAATTACATCGCCTAAATAAGGGTCTGATAGCAGAATATCCCAATTTTCGGATAAAATGTGCCTCACTTTATTATGGGCTCTGTCATATGTCCCAATAATCCTAATCCTGTGTGTACTGTGCTTTTGTACTCTGTTCTTGGGAATCAATAGTTGTTCTCTGTTGACACTTAGGGAATGTTGGAACGCCTGTTTCAAAACATCTTAGGGATAACCACGGACCCTGAATCTCTGACCTAAAGTCCCTTGGGAATCCCCTTTTTTTAGGGACACCGGATGACAACTTTGCCATGAAGATTATTCGTGGCTGTGGATTTCCTAAAAATGCTCATCACAATCTGTCCAGACTCATTAATGGATATCATAAGATCCAAAAATGAGATTTGCTTCTCATTAAAGAGGACCTTTCACTAGTGTAGAAACTAAAAACTAACTATATCAGTGGGCAGAGCGGCGCCCAGGGGTCCCCCTGCACTTACTAGTATGTCTGGGCGCCGCTCCGTTCGCCCGGTATAGGCTCCGGTGTCTGCGCTCCCTCTGCTGTACTGGAGTGATTTTTTGTATGAGGCGTGTCCCTTGCTGCAGCGCTGGCCAATCGCAGCGCACAGCTCATAGCCTGGGAGTCCCAGGCTCTGCCCACTGATATAGTTAGGTTTTAGTTTCTACACTAGTGAAAGGTCCTCTTTAATCTCTGAAGTAAAGAAAAGACCCAGCTGATTATTGTCAAGAGCTGCAACAAAGTCCGAAAATTGCGCTTTGCTTCCTCGCCACAGGATCGGGACATCATCGATGTACCTGATCCAAAGTAAAACCAATGATGTAAACTGTTCTAATGCATCACTGAACACATATTCTCTCTCCCACCAGCCCAGGTAGAGGTTGGCAAAAGTGGGCGCACAGGGGCTCCCCATTGCCACACCCCTGAGCTGGTGGAAGATCTGAGAGTTAAAGGTAAAAACATTGTGCGTGAGAATGAATTCCAGCAATTCCATAAGTAATCGATTGTGGCGTATAAGGTGCTGATCTCTTTGTTGTAAAAATGTGAGAACCGCTTCACAGCCCAAACCATGTGGGATTGAGCTGTAAAGGGCCTCAACATCAAGGCTGGCCAGAAAGATTCCCTCCTCACAGTGGATGTCATTGAGTCAATAGAGGACGTCCATTGTGTCCCTTGCATAAGAGGGCAAGCTCGTAACAAAGGGTCTTAGAATAGTGTCAACATAAGTACTTATATTCGCTGTTAGGCTGCCTATGCCCGACACTATCGGCCTACACTTTAAGGAGGTCACCCCCCTTATGCAATTTTGGCAAGCTGTAGAAGGCGACCAGAATCAGGAATTCTGGATGGAGGAACAGTAGACTTATTGATCAATTTTGCATCAAGAGCCTTATGCAGGATCAGTGACAGTTCATCTTTGAACACTAATGTAGGATCTGACTGTAGCTTCCTATACATGTGTTTATCATTTAGGATCCAGGAACACATATTTAGATATTGAACATGTCCCAGTTTTACAATGTTACCGCCTTTATCAGATGGTTTTATAACAATGTCATTGTCCTGCTTAAAGGGGTTGTCCAAGTTATATTTATTGATGACCTATCCTCAGGATAGGTCATCAATATCAGATCGGTGGGGGTCCGACACCTGGCACCCCCGCCGATCAGCTGTTTGAAGAGAAGGCGTGTGCCGTGCCAGCGCCGCCTCCTCTTCACTGTTTACCTGCTCGCCGTTACATCTGCAGTGGTGAGCAGGTGTAATTACACCTAATTTCAATGGGACGAATCGCTCCTATACAAGTTATACTTATTGAGGTTGGTTAATGACTATGTGACTTGGGCCACCATGTCAAGGGCCCCCCATAGCAGATAGCTTGGCGAACACATGGTGGCCTAGTCACTGTCATTGTTAAGTGAAAGTATGACAGACATCCCAACCTGCAAAAACTCATTTCAGGGAGGTGCACTTCTCATTTCAGGGAGGTTTTCTTTTCTTTTCTTTTTTAACAAACTTTTTATTACATTTTCCAAACATATGCAGTATCTGCACACTTTGCTCTATGGTGTGGAGGACGGGGCTCATTACCCTGCCCCAAATTATCATATTTATATATATGATTAAAGCATCCAGGTGGTGTGAATTTAACATATATATCTCCTTGAGAAGCCAATTTGACCCTAAAGGGTTAATTCAACCTGTAATCTAAACTCTGTCCTGTCACTTCTCTTATCTCTCTGCTCTGCTATCTGACTGAGATAACCCTTTTGGGATATATTGTCTCACATGCAGGTGTCAGGGAGCCGCTATCTAATAGCGGGAGACTCCCTGAACCTCCGGGAGAGTTGAAATCCCTGGTATGATGGTTTGTTCCATATAGCTATGTGTTCTATATGGCTGGTGTTGTGTCTCCACTCTTTCTTGTGTGTTTCTCCCCTCTTGTGTTTCAGTGGTACTTACCGGCCTGGTCATCTTGAGGTCAACTGTGCTTGGCATTTTCTGGTCCTGTCCAGTTCTGAGGCGGGAAAACTCTCTGATGTTGATTGGTCCAGGAGGTAAATAGCGGGAAAATTCTCCTTTATATTGGAGTGCTCCGCTGTGGTCAGTGCCTGTAAGAAGAAAGAAGACCTGGATCAGCGCCCCACCCGCCCTCCCTTAACCCCTTAAGGTCCGGAGGTTGTTTTATTTGCGTTTTCGTTTTGCGTTTGCACTCCCTGCCTTCCCAGAGCCATAACTTTTTTATTTTTCTGTTCACATAGCCATATATTTAATATTGCACATGATGTAGTGGGAAGCGGGAAAAAAATTCCAAATGGGGAGAAATTGCAAAAAAAAGCAATTCCACCACAGTTTTACGGGTTTTATTATTTATGACGTTCGATGTGCGCTAAAACTGACCAGTTACTTTTATTCTACAGGTCAGTACGAATCCAGCGATACCTTATATGTATAGTTTTTCTTGCGTTTTGATAGTGATAAAAAAACAATCAGTTTTATTTTTTTGTTGCCATATTTTGACCCCTATAACTTTTTTGTAATTATGTATACGGAGCTGTATGTGTATGACTTTTTGATCACTTTTTCAAAAAAAAATGTGTAGAAGATTAAGCAACTAAAAACGGCAAATTGGCCATTTGGACGCTTTTTTCCATTTTGCTGTTTGCCGTATGGGGAATATATTTTTATATATTTAATACTATGGGCGTTTTCGCACATCGCGACACCCATGATGTGAATTTTTTTATTTATTTTTTTTTATTTTGGAAAAAGGGGGGTGATTTGAATTTTTATGTTTTTTTTATTTTTTTTAACTTTTTATTTTTTCAACTTTTTTATAGTTCCCATAGGGAACTATAACATGCAATCATTAGATTGCTATTGTCATAGACTCAAATGCACTTGCATTGGAATCTATAATGATTTTACTAGTTTCCTATCGAGCCCTATTACAGGCAAGGGCTCCATAGGAAATACTATGCAGCAGCCTCCTGTCATTCATAAAGACAGGGGCTGCTGCATACATGCCCCGGCTCCTCCGAACACCACACGGGGGAGTCGGAGCACAATGTAAAGTGCACACTTTCGGTTTCGGCGCTCTAAGATGCCGTGGTCAGGATTGACCACGGCATCTGAGGGGTTAAATGTCCGCGATCGGCATTACTGCCGGTTGCGGGCATGAGCCGCGGGTGTCTGCTTGAAGAAGCAGGTGGCCACCCGCGTCTATGGCGGCAGGAGCGGGCGCCATCTTTAAACACCCATCCAGCACCATATATGTACGGCGCTGGGCGTGAAGTGGTTAATTTTGTCTGTCGCTATGTTTATTAGTGGAAGTTTGTCGCCCAGCTAATGCTGGGTGGACTGGTGGTTATGGTTTTCTGGAGTTTAATTGATTGATTTATTTGGGTTGAATTTTAATCAATTTATGCTAAATATTATTTGTTATTCTAATGTATTATGCTTATTTATTTATTATAAGGTTATCCTTAATAAACATCGCGGCCATATATTTCCACTTAGAAAGTGTCTGTGTATTTACTTATTGAGGTTGGTTAATGACTATGTGACTTGTGCCACCATGGTAAATCTCATGGCCATAAAGAAAGACAATTCCCACATATTTGGGACCAAGTATAATGCATCTGCATTACATATCAAATGTCCGGGGGTGTGGCCAGCAGCAGAGTGGAACGGACGGCTTTCTCCTTCGCTCCTGGACTCTAGCCTAAATTTTGCACATTCCGGCCCATTTGGAACCGTCTGGCCCCTCACCTGCATCCAGGCTCCATCCCGGACCCGACCATTACCAACTGACCCGGTTCCTATCCCGGTGTGACCGGGCTGCAGCTTCACTTACTTGCGGCCTAGCAGGCGGGCCGAGGCCTTAACTACGTCTTGAGGTACAGACGCAGTTTGCAGAGCCGTTCCGTGCCGCGGGGCCACCATAAAGGAGGACTGTATTAGTCGGCGTGAGTGCCCCACCTGCTTTCCACACAGCGCTGTCTCTGTCAGGCCCGCCGACTGTGTCACCGGAGCCCGCACCACCCGAGGAGGCGCCATCTTGCCTCCCTGATCAGCGCTACATGCGGCCTTCCACCTAGCCACATACAGCCGTTCATGGCGGTCACGCAGACCCAGACATAGTGAGTACCTGGGACGTTCCACTTAGTAGGCCCTCAGGGATCCAGGGCACCTTCTCATCCTTTGGACTGTGACTTACGGCCGGCTCCTAGTCCGATTTTCTCCTCACTCTCTACCTCCTTATTTCTTGTGAACACTACATTCTGAGGTCATTGGAAGTCCTACAAATGACATCTCGTGGACGGGAGGGATCATTCGGCTTAGGCCCTAGCGCTCGATGTATTCTGTCAATTTCGATCGGCTGAGCTGGATCTCTGTTCAATAGTTTACTCAAGTGCGTACTACGGGGCGTCTTTATATCTCATGGAGCTAGACTAAAGAAAGAGCGCACCCACAAGCTTTCCGCACTTTTCAATGACCTTAATCAGAAAGATGCTTTAAATAAGGCCTCCCCGTCTGACCAGATAAAATCGGAGATCTCCCTGATATGTCAACAAATCCTCCAGATACTAGACCAGCAGTCTCTCTGCATTAGGGACAAAATTAGGCAGGGCTTTTATGAGTATGGGGATGAATGCGGGAAGTGGTTAGCAAGGGCCCTCCATCCACAGAATATGCTAACTAGGGATGAGCGAACCCGAACTGTATAGTTCGGGTTCGTACCGAATTTTGAGGTGTCCGTGACACGGACCCGAACATTTTCGTAAAAGTCTGGGTTCGGGTTCGGTGTTCGGCGCTTTCTTGGCGCTATTTGAAAGGCTGCAAAGCAGCCAATCAACAAGCGTCATACTACTTGCCCCAAGAGGCCATCACAGCCATGACTACTATTGGCATGGCTGTGATTGGCCAGTGCAGCATGTGACCCAGCCTCTATTTAAGCTGGAGTCACGTAGCGCTGCACGTCACTCTGCTCTGATCAGTGTAGGGATAGGATGCAGCTGCTGCTGTTAAGGCGAGATTAGGCAGTGATTTACTTACTGAAGTGATCGATATACAGCTGTGTATCATACAACCTCTGCTATTCAATTGCTCACTGTTTTAAGGCTGCCCAGAGCGTTTTTCAGTCACTTTTTTCTGGGGTGATCGGCGGCCATTTTGTGTCTTGTGGTGCGCCAGCACAAGCTGCCACCAAGTCCATTTTTAACCATCAATAGTGTTTTTTTGTTTTTTTTTGCTATATCCTACATCAGGGGCTTGGCTGTGCTTGCTATTTTATTGAGGGGTAAAATACAATTGCCAAAATAGCAGTACCCTAAATCTGGTGTTTCAGCTGTGGCTAGCCAATTGTAATACTGTCTGCCGAAGCACAGTTTTTGTTCTGGGTTGAATACAATTCCCAACTTAGCAATTCCCTAAATAATTGTTTTCTGCTGTATCAGGCCAAGTTTAAATCTATTCATAAAAGGGTATATTAGATTGAAGGTGCTGATAGGGTCATCCTCAATAACTTCACAAGCTACCGTGTATTTCCAAGTCTAATTCTGTCCGTAAACGTATACCTGTCATCCAGCGCCTAAATAATAGGCCTACAATTTATATTCAGCTAAATCTGTTGTTACTGCTGTGGCTGGTCAATTTATTTAGTGTCCGCCAAAGCACAGTTTTTGTTCTGGGTTGAAATACAATTCCCAACTTAGCAATTCCCTAAAACAGTGATTTCTGCTGTATCAGGCCAAGTTTAAATCTATCCATAAAAGGGTATATTAGATTGAAGGTGCTGATAGGGTTATCCTCAATAACTTCACACGCTACCGTGCATTTCCAAGTCTAATTCTGTCCGTAAAAGGGATACCTGTCATCCAGCGCCTAAATACTAGGCCTACAATTTATATTCAGCTAAATCTGTCGTTACTGCTGTGCCTGTATTAGTGTAATACGGAACCTAAATAGATAGCCAGATAGTGTTAGGTGCCTGTAAAAAAAAGGCCTGAATTTGAATTCAATACATTGGGCCAAATAATTTTTTTCTTATTGTGGTGAACGGTAACAATGAGGAAAACATCTAGTAAGGGACGCGGACATGGTCATGGTGGTGTTAGTGGACCCTCTGGTGCTGGGAGAGGACGTGGCCGTTCTGCCACAGCCACACGTCCTAGTGAACCAACTACCTCAGGTCCCAGTAGCCACCAGAATTTACAGCGATATTTGGTGGGGCCCAATGCCGTTCTAAGGATGGTAAGGCCTGAGCAGGTACAGGCATTAGTCAATTGGGTGGCCGACAGTGGATCCAGCACGTTCACATTATCTCCCACCCAGTCTTCTGCAGAAAGCGCATAGATGGCGCATGAAAACCAAGCCCATCAGTCTGTCACATCACCCCCATGCATATCAGGGAAACTGTCTGAGCCTCAAGTTATGCAGCAGTCTCTTATGCTGTTTGAAGACTCTGCTGGCAGGGTTTCCCAAGGGCATCCACCTAGCCCTTCCCCAGGGGTGGAAGAGATAGAATGCACTAACGCACAACCACTTATGTTTCCTAATAATGAGGACATGGGAATACCACCTCAGCACGTCTCTGATGATGACGAAACACAGGTGCCAATTGCTGCGTCTTTCTGCAGTGTGCAGACTGAACAGGAGGTCAGGGAGGAAGACTGGGTGGAAGACGATGCAGGGGACGATGAGGTCCTAGACCCCACATGGAATGAAGGTCGTGCCACTGACTTTCAGAATTCGGAGGAAGAGGCAGTGGTGAGACCGAGCCAACAGCGTAGCAAAAGAGGGAGCAGTGGGCAAAAGCACCCGCCGCCAAGAGAGTCCGTCTGCTACTGGCCACCGCCATCTGGGACCGAGCACCCCAAAGGCAGCTTCAAGGAGTTCCCTGGCGTGGCAGTTCTTCAAACAATGTGCTGACGACAAGACCCGAGTGGTTTGCACGCTGTGCCATCAGAGCCTGAAGCGAGTCATTAACGTTCTGAACCTTAGCACAACCTGCATGACCAGGCACCTGCATGCAAAGCATGAACTGCAGTGGAGTAAACACCTTAAAAACAAGGAACTCACTCAGGCTCCCCCTGCTACCTCTTCTGCTGCTGCCACCTCGGCCTCTTCCTCCGCCTCTGGAGGAATGTTGGCACCTGCTGCCCAGCAAACAGAGGATGTACCACCAACACCACCACCTCCGTCACCAAGCATCTCACCCATGTCACACGGCAGCGTTCAGCTCTCCATCTCACAAACATTTGAGAGAAAGCGTAAATTCCCACCTAGCCACCCTCGATCCCTGGCCCTGAATGCCAGCATTTCTAAACTACTGGCCTATGAAATGCTGTCATTCAGGCTGGTGGACACAGACAGCTTCAAACAGCTCATGTCGCTTGCTGTCCCACAGTATGTTGTTCCCAGCCGCCACTACTTCTCCAAGAGAGCCGTGCCTTCCCTGCACAACCAAGTATCCGATTGTAACAGTCCTACAGGCTCACCTGAGTCAGAGGACCGCTGGCTGGAGGTAGGAGTGGAGCCCAGTGGCAAGGACCGCAGGCAGGTAGTAAGCGTGGTCAGACAATCCGGATGGCAACGGTGGTAGCAGTTCAGTAGGTAGGGATAAGGCAGAAGTGTAGTCGGTAGGCAGGCGGTGGGTCAGGGCAGGCGGCAGTAAGCGTGGTCAGACAATCCGGATGGCAACGGTGGTAGCAGTTCAGTAGGTAGGGATAAGGCAGAAGAGTAGTCGGTAGGCAATTCCTGGTCAGCAGTGGACTTCCAGCAGGAGCAACAGATGAGGAGAAGCTTGATCAAGGCTCAGGAGCTCAATAATCAGCAAACTGGAGTGCAAGGGGCTGGACTATATAGGGAAGTACCAGGTGTGGGGAATCAAGGGTAATGAGCAAGGCTAGGCAAGACTGAGGTTAACTAATAGGCTTCAGGGAGGAATGTCCAGAGAGGACGGTAGCCTAGTAAGCAGGGCTACCGCCTGGGATGTGGCTGGTCACGGGTTCGAATCCCGACAGTACTCCCCCCCTTCCAAGGTGACCTCCGGGCACCGCAGGGGCAGGGGTGCCGTTGGTGGAACTCTTTTACCAGTCTGGGGGCGTGGACATTTTCTTCTCGCTCCCAGGAGTTATCCTCGGGAGGGTAACCCTCCCACCCAATTAGGTATTGTAGTCTTCCCCAGTGGATCCTGGAGTCGAGAATCTTTGCGACAACGTATTCTTCTTCACCCTGTACCCTCACAGGTGGTGGAGGGGGCGAGTGGCGGCCTGTGAAGGTGTTCTCCACGTATGGCTTGAGGAGAGAGCAATGGAAGACAGGGTGCACCCTAATGGAGTCCGGGAGGTCGAGCCGGAACGTGACCTCGTTGATTTGTGCGGTGATCCGGAACGGACCCATGTATCTTTGGGCAAATTTTTTGGAGGGGACCTTCAATCTGAGGTTCCTGGTGGACAGCCACACCTTGTCTCCCACATGGAAGCCCGGGGTGGGTTTGCGACGTCTGTCTGCTCCCTGTTTAAAGCGCCTCTGGGCAAGCTGGAGGTTGTCTATAATGTTCTCTTGTGCCTCCTGTAGGGTTGTTAGGCGTTCGGCCACTGCTGGGAGGGTGGAGGCAACGGGTAGGTGGGGAATGAACACCGGGTGCGAGCCTGTGTTAGCAAAGAAGGGGCTGTGCTTGGTTGAGCTGTGCTCAGCATTGTTGTAGGCGAACTCGGCCGTGGGGAGATGATCAAGCCAGTCATCCTGCAGGTGGGAGCTGAAACAGCGTAGGTATTGCTCTAGGGTCTGATTAGTTCTCTCCGTCTGCCCGTTTGACTGAGGGTGGAAAGCAGAGGACAGGTTCACTTTAACCCCGAGCGCCAGGCAGAAGTTCTTCCAGAACTTTGAGGCAAATTGTACGCCTCGGTCGGAGACCACGTCGTCCGGGATCCCATGCAGCCTGAAGACCTCTCTGAGAATAAGATCGGCCGTCTGTTTGGCTGTGGGTAGGCCTTTGTAGGGGATGAAAGGGGCCATCTTGGTGAGACGGTCGACCACGACCAGGATGGTGTTCATCCCTTTTGAAGGAGGAAGGTCTACCACAAAGTCCATGGAGATCGAGCCCCAGGGGCGGGAGGGAATCGGGAGGGGTTGTAACAGACCCACGGGAGAGGAACGAGGAGTCTTATTGCGGGCACAGACCGTGCACGAGGAGATGTACCTCTTGATGTCCTCCTTGTATGTTGGCCACCAGAAGGAGCGGGAGAGAAGCTCCTGGGTCTTTCTTGTGCCAAAATGGCCGGCCACCTTGGAGTCATGGTTGAGTTTGAGCACTTGGAGCCGTGCGATTTCTGGTACATATAGTTGTAGGTCCTGATGAAACCAATGACCGTTCTTAAACGTAAGGCTGACATTGCCTGTGGGGTGGGAGAGGAAGGGGTCATTTTCATATCCTTCTTTGATTGTGCCCAGGAGTTCTTTAGAGTAGGTGGCCCCTACTACCCTTCTCTCGGGTAAGATGTTATTTTGGCCCTTGTTACTCTGTGAGGGCTCGGAAAACATTCTGGAGAGGGCATCAGCCTTGCCGTTTTTTGATCCAGGGCGATAGGTGATGAGATAGTTGAAGCGGGAAAAGAATAGGCTCCATCTGGCCTGTCTGGCTGAGACTCTCTTAGCGCTGCGGATGAACTCGAGGTTCTTGTGGTCAGTTAGTACGATTATGGGGTTGGTGGCTCCCTCCAGCAGGTGTCTCCACTCGGAGAAGGCATCCTTCATCGCCAGTAGTTCTTTGTTCCCGATGTCATAGTTCTTCTCGGAGGGGGACATCTGGCGGGAGAAATATGCGCACGGGTGTAATAGCATCCTCACCCCTGTCCGTTGTGACAAAACTGCCCCCACCGCAGAGTCTGATGCATCCACTTCGACTGTAAATGGGAGCTCGGGGTTCGGGTGGATTAGGATTCGAGCAGAAGTGAAGAGGAGTTTCAACTTGGTGAAGGCCTCCTGGGCCTCGGGTGTCCAGGAGAAGGGGACTGCCTTCTTGGTGAGTTGGGTGATTGGTGCTATGACCTTGGAGAAGTTCCGGATAAACTTCCGATAGAAGTTGGCGAAGCCAATGAATCTTTGTATCTCCTTCTCGTTTTTCGGAACGGGCCAGTTCATCACAGCTTGGACCTTCCCCGGGTCCATACTTAGGCCCGCTGGGGAGATGATGTATCCGAGGAACTGAGTGGTGGTTCGCTCAAACTCGCATTTCTCTAGCTTAATATAGAGAGAGTTCTGTCTGAGCCTCTGCAGTACTCTGCGGACGTGTTCGCGGTGCTGCTCGAGGTCTTCAGAGAAGATCAAGATGTCGTCCAGGTAAACGACTACAAACAGATCCAGCATGTCCCTGAGGACGTCGTTAATGAAGTGCTGGAAGGTGGCGGGAGCATTGCAGAGTCCGAAAGGCATGACCAGGTACTCGAAATGACCATAACGTGTCCGGAAGGCAGTCTTCCATTCGTCCCCAGGGCGGATTCGGACGAGGTTGTAGGCCCCTCGAAGGTCGAGTTTGGTGAAGATCTTCGCTTCCCGGAGTCTCTCAAGGAGTTCGGAAATCAGTGGGAGCGGGTACCGTTTTTTTACGGTTATGTCATTAAGCTTTCTGTAGTCTATGCAGGGACGCAGGGAGGAGTCTTTTTTCTCTACGAAGAAAAAGGGGGCTCCCGCGGGGGAGGTGGAGGGCCGGATGAACCCCTTCCTCAGGTCCTCGTCCAGGTACTCTTTCAGAGCCTTGAGTTCAGGCTCTGAGAGGGAGTAGATACTGCCAAAGGGTATTTCGGCCCCGGGCAACAGTTCTATAGGGCAGTCGTAGGGTCGGTTTGGTGGCAGCTTGTCTGCATTTTTCTTGTCGCAGACATCCTGGAACTCGCTGTATTGAGGGGGTAGCAGATCCTTGACGGATAGCTTTGAGATGGTGGTGTCTTCGGGTGGAAGGACGGGTCTGTGGGAGCAATTTAGTGAGCAGAACTCGGACGGGAATCGTATGCAGCGGGTTTCCCAGTCTACCGAGGGGTTGTGGGTGGCCAACCAAGGGATGCCCAAGATCACCGGGAACTTCGGGGAAGCGATCAGCGAGAAGTGGATCTTTTCGCGGTGATCGGGTTCTATGAGGAGTTGTAGTTCGGTGGTCTCGTGAGTGGCCGGCCCCGAGGAGAGTGGGGATCCGTCGACGGTTTCCAGGTCAACGGGGGCTGCCTTGATTGTCAGTGGAATGTTCTTTTCGCGGGCGAAGGTTAAGTCCATGAAGTTGCCTCCCGCCCCGGAGTCTAACATCGCTGAACAGGGGAGTTGTCGCCCCTCAATGTCGATGAGGATGGGAATGATGAAATGGGATTCATGAGCCGCCGTATTGTTATTTTCCGGGGCTGCTGTACGGGGTTGGAGTCTGTGGTTGCTCCTTTAATTCCGTGACGGCAATAGTCTTTCGGATCTTATGAGGACATTTGATGGCAAAATGACCCGGCTCCCCACAGTAGAGGCAGAGATTTTCGGCCAGCCGTCTCTCCTTCTCAGCTGTAGATAGAGACCTACGTAGAGCGTCGACCTGCATAGGTTCAGTTGCTGATTGGGGGTCGCGCTGGGCGTTGGAAGAGAAGGAGTAAGTGGGTCTGTGGTCCGAGGACCAGAGTCTTTCTCTCTTCCTCTCGAAGAGTCTTTGATCTATCCGGATGCATAACTGAATGAAGTCATCCAGATCGTCCGGGGCCTCAACTCTGGCGAGTTCGTCCTTTATTAATTCTGACAGGCCTCGCCAGAATTGGCTCCTCTGTGCAGCTGGGTTCCAGGTGGTGTCCGTGACCCAACGGCGAAACTCGGCGGTGTATTCGGCGACGGAGCGTCTCCCTTGCCGCAGACCATGTAGTCGCGCCTCAGCTGTCGCACAGCGGTTGGGGTCGTCGAAGACTTGGCTCATGGCGGTGATGAAGTTGTTTAGGTCGTCCAGGAGCTGACTGTTAGTCTCCACGTAAGGTGATGCCCATGCTAATGCTTCTTCCGTCAGGAGATTGACCATGAATAGCACCTTCTTTTTCTCGGTGGTGAAGGGGGCCGGGTACATCTGAAAATAGATGCGGCATTGGTTTAGAAACCCCCGATATTGGCATCTGTCGCCGCCGAATCTTGATGGGAGTGGCATGCGGGTGTCTGCGGCCGCGCCGCGGACGTCCAGGTGTTGCCTCTGTAGTTCAATAATCTCCCTTTGCTGGCTTTGGACTACGCCTTGGAGCTGGGCAAATTTCTCCTGATATGTAGTACCAAATTCTTGAAGTTCAGAGACCTGCTTACGCAGAGTGGCCATTGCGGACTCCATAGTGTGGCTGATTATTCTGTAACAGTCCTACAGGCTCACCTGAGTCAGAGGACCGCTGGCTGGAGGTAGGAGTGGAGCCCAGTGGCAAGGACCGCAGGCAGGTAGTAAGCGTGGTCAGACAATCCGGATGGCAATGGTGGTAGCAGTTCAGTAGGTAGGGATAAGGCAGAAGAGTAGTCGGTAGGCAGGCGGTGGGTCAGGGCAGGCGGCAGTAAGCGTGGTCAGACAATCCGGATGGCAACGGTGGTAGCAGTTCAGTAGGTAGGGATAAGGCAGAAGAGTAGTCGGTAGGCAATTCCTGGTCAGCAGTGGACTTCCAGCAGTAGCAGGAGCAACAGATGAGGAGAAGCTTGATCAAGGCTCAGGAGCTCAATAATCAGCAAACTGGAGTGCAAGGGGCTGGACTATATAGGGAAGTACCAGGTGTGGGGAATCAAGGGTAATAAGCAAGGCTAGGCAAGACTGAGGTTAACTAATAGGGAGAAATGTCCAGAGAGGACGGTAGCCTAGTAAGCAGGGCTACCGCCTGGGATGTGGCTGGTCACGGGTTCGAATCCCGATGAAATCAAGCGTGCACTGCGCAACGCCATCTGTGGCAAGGTCCACCTAACCACAGATACGTGGACCAGTAAGCATGGCCAGGGACGCAATATCTCCCTAACTGCACACTGGGTAAATGTAGTGGCGGCTGGGCCCCAGGCGCAGAGCTGTTTGGCGCATGTCCTTCCGCCGCCAAGGATCGCAGGGCAACATTCGTTGCCTCCTCCTCCTACTCGGCTTCCTCCTCCTGCTCATCCAGTCAGCCACACACCTTCACCACCAACTTCAGCACAGCCCGGGGTAAACGTCAGCAGGCCATTTTGAAACTCATATGTTTGGGGGACAGGCCCCACACCGCACAGGAGTTGTGGCGGGGTATAGAACAACAGACTGATGAGTGGTTGCTGCGCCTCAAGCCTTGCCTGGTGGTGTGCGAAAATGGGCAAAATCTCGTTGCAGCTCTGGGACTAGCCGGTTTGACGCACATCCCTTGCCTGGTGCATGTGCTGAATTTGGTGGTGCAGAAGTTCATTCACAACTACCCCGACATGTCAGAGCTGCTGCATAAAGTGTGGGCCGTCTGTGCACGCTTCCGGCGGTCACATCCTGCCGCTGCTCGCCTGTCTGCGCTACAGCGTAACTTCGGCCTTCCCGCTCACCGCCTCATATGCGACGTGCCCACCAGGTGGAACTCCACCTTGCACATGCTGGACAGACTGTGCGAGCAGCAGCAGGCCATAGTGGAGTTTCAGCTGCAGCACGCACGGGTCAGTCGCACTGCGGAACAGCACCACTTCACCACCAATGACTGGGCCTCCATGCGAGACCTGTGTGCCCTGTTGCGCTGTTTCGAGTACTCCACCAACACGGCCAGTGGCGATGACGCCGTTATCAGTGTTACAATACCACTTCTATGTCTCCTTGAGAAAACACTTAGGGCGATGATGGAAGAGGAAGAGGAGGAGGAGGAAGAGGGGTAATTTTTAGCACTTTCAGGCCAGTCTCTTCGAAGTGACTCAGAGGGAGGTTTTTTGCAACAGCAGAGGCCAGGTACAAATGTGGCCAGACAGGGCACACTACTGGAGGACGAGGATGAGGAGGAGGAGGATGAGGATGAAGCATGTTCACAGCGGGGTGGCACCTAACGCAGCTCGGGCCCATCACTGGTGCGTGGCTGGGGGGAAACGCAGGACGATGACGATACGCCTCCCACAGAGGACAGCTTGTCCTTACCTCTGGGCAGCCTGGCACACATGAGCGACTACATGCTGAAGTGCCTGTGCAACGACAGCAGAGTTGCCCACATTTTAACGTGTGCGGACTACTGGGTTGCCACCCTGCTGGATCCCCGGTACAAAGACAATGTGCCCACCTTACTTCCTGCACTGGAGCGTGATAGGAAGATGCGCGAGTACAAGCGCACATTGGTAGACGCGCTACTGAGAGCATTCCCAAATGTCACAGGGGAACAAGTGGAAGCCCACGGCGAAGGCAGAGGAGGAGCAAGAGGTCGCCAACGCAGCTGTGTCATGGCCAGCTCCTCTGAGGGCAGGGTTAGCATGGCAGAGATGTGGAAAAGTTTTGTCAACACGCCACAGCTAACTGCACCACCACCTGATACGGAACGTGTTAGCAGGAGGCAACATTTCACTAACATGGTGGAACAGTACGTGTGCACACCCCTCCACGTACTGACTGATGGTTCGGCCCCTTTTAACTTCTGGGTCTCCAAATTGTCCACGTAGCCTTTTATGCCTTGGAGGTGCTGGCCTGCCCGGCGGCCAGCGTTTTGTCTGAACGTGTATTCAGCACGGCAGGGGGCGTCATTACAGACAAACGCAGCCGCCTGTCTACAGCCAATGTGGACAAGCTGACGTTCATAAAAATGAACCAGGCATGGATCCCACAGGACCTGTCCATCCCTTGTGCAGATTAGACATTTATAACTACCTACCCTTAACCATATATTATTGTACTCCAGGGCACTTCCTCATTCAATCCTATTTTTATTTTCATTTTACCATTATATTGCGGGGCAACCCAAAGTTGAATGAACCTCTCCTCTGTCTGGGTGCCGGGGCCTAAAAATATCTGACAGTGGCCTGTTCCAGTGTTGGGTGACATGAAGCCTGATTCTCTGCTTTGACATGAAGCCTGATTCTCTGCTATGACATGAAGCCTGATTCTCTGCTGACATGAAGCCTGATTCTCTGCTATGGGACCTCTCTCCTCTGTCTGGGTGCCGGGGCCTAAATATCTGACAATGGACTGTTCCAGTTTTGGCTGACGTGAAGCCTGATTCTCTGCTATGACATGAAGCCTGATTCTCTGCTATGGGACCTCTCTCCTCTGTCTGGGTGCCTGGGCCTAAATATCTGACAATGGACTGTTCCAGTTTTGGGTGACGTGAAGCCTGATTCTCTGCTATGACATGAAGCCTGATTCTCTGCTATGGGACCTCTCTCCTCTGTCTGAGTGCCGGGGCCTAAAAATATCTGACAGTGGCCTGTTCCAGTGTTGGGTGACATGAAGCATGATTCTCTGCTATGACATGAAGCCTGATTCTCTGCTATGGGACCTCTCTCCTCTGTCTGGGTGCTGGGGCCTAAAAATATCTGACAATGGCCTGTTCCAGTGGTGGGTGACATGAAGCCTGATTCTCTGCTATGACATGAAGCCTGATTCTCTGCTTTGACATGAAGCCTGATTCTCTGCTATGACATGAAGCCTGATTCTTTGCTATGGGACCTCTCTCCTCTGTCTGGGTGCCGGGGCCTAAAAATATCTGACAATGGCCTGTTCCAGTGGTGGGTGACATGAAGCCTGATTCTCTGCTATGACATGAAGCCTGATTCTCTGCTATGGGACCTCTCTCCTCTGTCTGGGTGCCGGGGCCTAAAAATATCTGACAGTGGCCTGTTCCTGTGTTGGGTGACATGAAGCCTGATTCTCTGCTATGACATGAAGCCTGATTCTCTGCTATGACATGAAGCCTGATTCTCTGCAATGGGACCTCTCTCCTCTGTCTGGGTGTCGGGGTCTAAATATCTGACAGTGGCCTGTTCCAGTGGTGGGTGACATGAAGCCTGATTCTCTGCTATGGGACCTCTCTCCAATTGATATTGGTTAATTTTTATTTATTTTATTTTAATTTTAATTCATTTCCCTATTTAACTACATTTTGCTGCCTTTTGTAGCCCTCTAGCCCTTTTCTGGGCTGTTTTACAGCCTTTTTAGTGCCGAAAAGTTCGGGTCCCCATTGACTTCAATGGGGTTCGGGACGAAGTTCAGGTCGGGTTCGGATCCCGAACTCGAACATTTCCGGGAAGTTCGGTCGAACTTCTCGAACCCGAACATACAGGTGTTCGCTCAACTCTAATGATGATGTGTGTGTGGATGTCACGTGGGTGCCCGCTCGAAGAGAAGAAGAACAGGGGGAAAGTTCAAATGGGGAGACAGAGAGGAGGAGGAGACGAGTTGGAAGCAGGGGGAGGTCGTCGCAAGGAGCTAGTGGCACAGTCAGACAGCATGCATCGGCACCCAGGGTCAGCCAGACAGCACGCCAATCAACGCATGCTGTTGCCACCACCAGAATGCCATCATTGCAGAGCTCAGCAGTGTGGCATTTTTTTGGTGTGTCTGCCTCTGACAACAGCGATGCCATTTGCAACCTGTGCCAAAAGAAACTGAGTTGTGGGAAGTCCAACACCCACCTAGGTACAATTGCTTTGCGAAGGCACATGATCTCAAATCACAAACGCCTATAGGATTAACACATGAGTACAAGCAGCACACAAACTCAAAGCCGCCTTCCTCCTCCTGGTCCAGCATCTTCAGCCACGTCAACCACTGCTGTCCTCCTTGCCCCCTCTCAACCATCCGCCACTCCGTCTCTCGCCTTGAGCAGTTCCTGCTCATCTGCCCTCAGTCAGGTGTCTGTCAAGGACATGTTTGAGCGTAAGAAGCCAATGTCACAGACTCACCCCCTTGCCCGGCGTCTGACAGCTGGCTTGTCGGAACTCTTAGCCCACCAGCTTTTACCATACAAGCTGGTGGAGTCTGAGGCCTTCAAACAATTTGTAGCTATTGGGACACCACAGTGGAAGGTAGCCGGCCGAAATGTATTTTCGCAAAAGACAATCCCCAACCTGTACTCGATTGTGCAAAAGGAAGTCATGGCATGTCCGGCACACAGTGTTGGGGCAAGGGTCCATCTGACCACTGATACCTGGTCTGCAAAGCACGGTCAGGGCAGGTATATCACCTACACTGCGCATTGGGTAAACCTGCTGACGGCTGCCAAGCATGTAATGCGTGGCTCTGCAGAGGAGTTGGTGACACCGCCACGACTTGCAGGCAGGCCTGCTGCCACCTCCTCTACTCCTCGGCTGAGTCCTCTTCTGCTGCTGCGTCTTGCTCCACATCAACGGCACCCCCCCAGCTCCCCAGGGGCTATTCCACATCCCGGATACGACAGTGTCACGCCGTCTTGGGGTTGACTTGCCTGAAAGCAGAGAGTCACACAGGACCAGCACTCAGGTCCGCCCTGAACGCACAGGTGGATCAGTGGCTGACTCCGCACAACTGGAGATCAGCAAAGTGGTGTGTGACAACGGAAGCAATTTGTTGGCGGCATTGAATTTGGCCAAGTTGGCACATGTGCCGTGCATGGCACATGTGTTGAATCTGATTGTACAACGCTTTGTGCATAAGTGCCCAGGCTTACAGGACGTCCTCAAGCAGGCCAGGAAGGTGTGTGGCCATTTCAGGCGTTCCTACACGGCCATGGCGCACTTTTCAGATATCCAGCGGCGAAACAACATGCCAGTGAGGTGCTTGATTTGCGACAGCCCGACACGTTGGAATTCAACACTCCTAATGTTCGACCACCTGCTGCAACAAGAAAAAGCTGTCAACGAGTATTTTTATGAACGGAGTGCTAGGACAGCTTCTGCGGAGCTGGGAATTTTTTTGTCACGTTACTGGACGCTCATGCGCAATGCCTGTAGGCTCATGCGTCCTTTTGAGGAGGTGACAAACCTAGTCAGTCGCACTGAAGGCACCATCAGCGACATCATCCCATTTGTTTTCTTCCTGGAGCATTCCCTGTGAAGAGTGCTGGATCAGGCCATAGATGAGCGTGAAGAGGAAGGGGAAGAGTTGTGGTCACCATCACCACCAGAAACAGCCGTATCAGCATCGCTTGCTGGACCTGCTGCTACGCTGGAAGAGGAGTCTGAGGAAGAGGAGTCAGAGGAGGAATGTGGCTTTGAGGAGGAGGAGGAAGACCAACCACAGCAGGCATCCCAGGCTGCTCATTGTCACCTATCTGGCACCCGTGGTGTTGTACGTGGCTGGGGGGAAGAACAGACCTTCAGTGAGATCAGTGAGGACGAGGAACGGGACATGAGTAGCTCGGCATCCAACCTCGTGCAAATGGGGTCTTTCATGCTGTCGTGCCTGTTGAGGGACCCTCGTATAAAAAGGCTGAAGGAGAACGACCTGTACTGGGTGGCCACGCTACTAGACCCCCAGTATAAGCAGAAAGTGCCTGAAATGTTACCGAATTGCCAGAAGTCGGAAAGGATGCAGCAGTTCCAAAATAAATAAAAAAGTATGCTTTACACAGCGTATAAGGGTGATGTCACAGCACAACGGGAATCTAACAGGGGAAGAGGTGAAAGTAATCCTCCGCCTACCACGACCACGCCGGCAAGGACAGGATGCTTTGCAGACGTGTTGTTGATGGAGGACATGCAGAGCTTTTTAAGTCCTACGCATCGCCACAGCCCTTCGGGGTCCACCCTCAGAGAACGACTCGACCGACAGGTAGCAGACTACCTCGCCTTAACTGCAGATATCGACACTCTGAGGAGCGATGAACCCCTTGACTACTGGGTGTGCAGGCTTGACCTGTGGCCTGAGCTATCCCAATTTGCAATAGAACTTCTGGCCTGCCCCGCTTCAAGTGTCCTGTCAGAAAGGACCTTCAGTGCAGCAGGAGGTATTGTCACTGAGAAGAGAAGTCGCCTAGGTCAAAAAAGTCTATATTACCTCACCTTTATTAACCACCTCAGCCCCTATAGCTTAAACACCCTTAATGACCAGGCCACTTTTTACACTTCTGACCTACACTACTTTCACCGTTTATTGCTCGGTCATGCAACTTACCACCCAAATGAATTTTACCTCCTTTTCTTCTCACTAATAGAGCTTTCATTTGGTGGTATTTCATTGCTGCTGACATTTTTACTTTTTTTGTTATTAATCGAAATTTAACGATTTGTTTGCAAAAAAATGACATTTTTCACTTTCAGTTGTAAAATTTAGCAAAAAAAACAACATCCATATATAAATTTTGCTCTAAATTTATTGTTCTACATGTCTTTGATTAAAAAAAAATGTTTGGGTAAAAAGAAAATGGTTTGGGTAAAAGTTATAGCGTTTACAAACTATGGTACAAAAATGTGAATTTCCGCTTTTTGAAGCAGCTCTGACTTTCTGAGCACCTGTCATGTTTCCTGAGGTTCTACAATGGCCAGACAGTACAAACACCCCACAAATGACCCCATTTCGGAAAGTAGACACCCTAAGGTATTCGCTGATGGGCATAGTGAGTTCATAGAACTTTTTATTTTTTGTCACAAGTTAGCGGAAAATTATGATTTTTTTTTATTTTTCTTACAAAGTCTCATATTACACTAACTTGTGACAAAACATAAAAAGTTCTATAAACTCGCCATGCCCCTCACGGAATACCTTGGGTTGTCTTCTTTCCAAAATGGGCTCACTAGTGGGGTAGTTATACTGCCCTGGCATTCTAGGGGCCCAAATGTGTGGTAAGGAGTTTGAAATCAAATTCTGTAAAAAATGGCCGGTGAAATCCGAAAGGTGCTCTTTGGAATGTGGGCCCCTTTGCCCACCTAGGCTGTAAAAAAGTGTCACACATGTGGTATCTCCGTACTCAGGAGAAGTTGGGAAATGTGTTTTGGGGTGTCATTTTACATATACCCATGCTGGGTGAGATAAATATCTTGGTCAAATGCCAACTTTGTATAAAAAAAATGGGAAAAGTTGTCTTTTGCCAAGATATTTCTCTCACCCAGCATGGGTATATGTAAAATGACACCCCAAAACACATTCCCCAACTTCTCCTGAATACGGAGATACCACATGTGTGACACTTTTTTGCAGCCTAGGTGGGCAAAGAGGCCCACATTCCAAAGAGCACCTTTCGGATTTCACCGGCCATTTTTTACAGAATTTGATTTCAAACTCCTTACCACACATTTGGGCCCCTAGAATGCCAGGGCAGTATAACTACCCCACAAGTGACCACATTTTGGAAAGAAGACACCCCAAGGTATTCGCTGATGGGCATAGTGAGTTCATGGAAGTTTTTATTTTTTGTCACAAGTTAGTGGAATATGAGACTTTGTAAGAAAAAAAATATATATCATTTTCCACTAACTTGTGACAAAAAATAAAAAATTCTAGGAACTCGCCATGCCCCTCACGGAATACCTTGGGGTGTCTTCTTTCCAAAATGGGGTCACTTGTGGGGTAGTTATACTGCCCTGGCATTCTAGGGGCCCAAATGTGTGGTAAGGAGTTTGAAATCAAATTCTGTAAAAAATGGCCGGTGAAATCCGAAAGGTGCTCTTTGGAATGTGGGCCCCTTTGCCCACCTAGGCTGTAAAAAAGTGTCACACATGTGGTATCTCCGTACTCAGGAGAAGTTGGGGAATGTGTTTTGTGGTGTCATTTTACATATACCCATGCTGGGTGAGATAAATATCTTGGTCAAATGCCAACTTTGTATAAAAAAATGGGAAAAGTTGTCTTTTGCCAAGATATTTCTCTCACTCAGCATGGGTATATGTAAAATGACACCCCAAAACACATTCCCCAACTTCTCCTGAGTACGGAGATACCACATGTGTGACACTTTTTTGCAGCCTAGGTGGGCAAAGGGGCCCACATTCCAAAGAGCACCTTTCGGATTTCACCGGCCATTTTTTACAGAATTTGATTTCAAACTCCTTACCACACATTTGGGCCCCTAGAATGCCAGGACAGTATAACTACCCCACAAGTGACCCCATTTTGGAAAGAAGACACCCTAAGGTATTCGCTGATGGGCATAGTGAGTTCATGGAAGTTTTTATTTTTTGTCACAAGTTAGTGGAATATGAGACTTTGTAAGAAAAAAAAAAAAAAATCATCATTTTCCACTAACTTGTGACAAAAAATATAAAATTCTAGGAACTCTCCATGCACCTCACGGAATACTTTGGGGTGTCTTCTTTCCAAAATGGGGTCACTTGTGGGGTAGTTATACTGCCCTGGCATTTTCCAGGGGCCCTAATATGTGGTAAGTAGGTAAATGACCTGTGAAATCCTAAAGGTGCTCTTTGGAATGTGGGCCCCTTTGCCCACCTAGGCTGCAAAAAAGTGTCACACATGTGGTATCGCCGTATTCAGGAGAAGTTGGGCAATGTGTTTTGGGGTGTCTTTTTACATATACTCATTCAGGGTGAGAGAAATATCTCGGCAAAAGACAACTTTTCCCATTTTTTTATACAAAGTTGGCATTTGACCAAGATATTTATCTCACCCAGCATGGGTATATGTAAAATGACACCCCAAAACACATTGCCCAACTTCTCCTGAGTACGGCGATACCAGATGTGTGACACTTTTTTGCAGCTTAGATGCGCAAAGGGGCCCACATTCCTTTTATGAGGGCATTTTTAGACATTTGGATCTCAGACTTCTTCTTACGCTTTACGCTTTTGGAAAGAAGACACCCCAAGGTATTCAATGAGGGGCATGGCGAGTTCATTGAAATTTTTTTTTTTTGGCACAAGTTAGCGGAAATTGATTTTATTTATTTTTTTCTCACAAAGTCTCCCTTTCCGCTAACTTGGGACAAAAATTTCAATCTTTCATGGACTCAATATGCCCCTCACGGAATACCTGGGGGTGTCTTCTTTCCGAAATGGGGTCACATGTGGGGTATTTATACTGCCCTGTCATTCAAGGGGCCCTAAAGCGTGAGAAGAAGTCTGGAATATAAATGTCTAAAAAACTTTGCGCATTTGGATTCCGTGAGGGGTATTGTGAGTTCATGTGAGATTTTATTTTTTTACACAAGTTAGTGGAATATGAGACTTTGTAAGAAAAAAAAATAATAATTTCCGCTAACTTGGGCCAAAAAAATGTCTGAATGGAGCCTTACAGGGGGGTGATCAATGACAGGGGGGTGATCAATGACAGGGGGGTGATCAGGGAGTCTATATGGGGTGATCACCCCCCTGTCATTAATCACCCCCCTATAAGGCTCCATTCAGATGTCCGTATGTGTTTTGCGGATCCGATCCATGTATCCGTGGATCCGTAAAAATCATACGGACATCTGAATGCAGCCTTACAGGGGGGTCATCAATGACAGGGGGGTGATCAATGACAGGGGGGTGATCAGGGAGTCTATATGGGGTGATCACCCCCCCTGTAAGGCTCCATTCAGACGCCTGTATGTGTTTTGCGGATCCGATCCATCTATCAGTGGATCTGTAAAAATCATGCAGACGTATGAATGGAGCTTTACAGGGGGGTGATCAATGACAGGGGGGTAATCAATGACAGGGGGGTAATCAGGGAGTCTATATGGGGTGATCACCACAGTCATTGATCACGTCCCTGTAAGGCTCCATTCAGACGTCCGTATGCGTTTTGCGGATCAGATCCATCTATCAGTGGATCCGTAAAAATCATGCGGACGTCTGAATGGAGCTTTACAGGGGGGTGATCAATGACGGGGGTGATCAGGGAGTCTATATGTGGTGATCAGGGGCTAATAAGGGGTTAATAAGTGACAGGGGGGGTGTAGTGTAGTGTGGTGCTTGGTGCTACATATTGCTGAGCTATCTGTGTCCTCTGGTGGTCGATCCAAACAAAAGGGACTACCAGAGGACCAGGTAGCAGGTATATTAGACGCTGTTATCAAAACAGCGTCTAATATACCTGTTAGGGGTTAAAAAAAATCACATCTCCAGCCTGCCAGCGAACGATCGCCGCTGGCAGGCTGGAGATCCACTTGCTTACCTTCCGATCCTGTGAACGCGCGCGCCTGTGTGCGCGCGTACACAGGAAATCTCGCGTCTCGCGAGAGGACGCACCGGCGCGTCCACCCAGAAGAGCAGGGCCGCCGCAAAGACGCAATCCTGCGTACGTCGGTCCTGAGGAGGTTAAGATGAATGAGGCATGGATCCCGAATGGACTGACAGTGGGTGATACATTTGACTAAAAAAGGCCTGATGAGATGAGCTGCTTTGGGCTAAAAATGGTCCACACGCTGCTGTATTTTATCTCTGCATGCCGGAAGACTTGCATGACTTATCCACCACCAACTAGGGTTCAAGCCGCAATGTTTTAGTGCACTTTCTGCCTGGAAAAAATAAATTTTTCTGGCCGCTGCATGTGTACATGCTTAATTTTTCTGGCCTCTGGTGCTGCACTGTGGCTGCAAAAACAAAACAAAAAAAAAGGCACATACATGTGTCAATTCCCCTTCGTGATCGTTACCTTGTTGTGGTGAAGGGGCTTGTGTATCACAATGAAGCGACCACCTCTATGAGTGTATTGGCAATGGCAATGTTGGCACACCCCAGATGATAAGGTCATTGCTTCATTGTGAACAGACCAAAAGCGATCGGCTGGATAATTTTGCATAGAAAAAACATTAATTTTTTTTGTGATCATCTAAGGTGATCATTAAAGCCTACTAGGCCAACAATAGGCCCACACTGCAGAATCATTGTTTTCTGGGTCACTTAACTGTCACTGAACTACCTCAGCACGACCATAGGCTTTGAAAAACCCCCATCGCCTGCAATCTCCCAAACGTGCGCACGAGCACAGTCATCACTACACCAATATTGACGCATAGAGGAATAAAATTTATGTCATGAGTGTGTCAACTATTGACAACTCTTTGCGGTTGTCTAAAATCTATTCCATACACGTCCCCTGATAGGGGACGTAACAGGGATTAAACTGATAGGAATAGTACTACTTAACACACCACTCATATCTGGTGGCACAGTACAATGCACGGCGCACGCGCAGTGCCCCAAATTGGGAGTAGGAGGACCAATCAAGCATCTTTTTCCATCTCCCGGTTCCTAAAATCTATTCCATACACGTCCCCTGATAGGGGACATAACAGGGATTAAACTGATAGGAATAGTACTACTTAACATACCACTCATATTGGGATTGCACAGTACATTACACGGCGCACGCGCAGTGCCCCAAATTGAAAGTTAGAGGACCGACCAAGCATCTTTTTCCATCTCCCGGTTCCTAAAATCTATTCCATAAACATCCCCTGATAGGGGACGTAGCAGGGATTAAACTGATAGGAATAGTACTACTTAAACACACCACTCATATCTGGTGGCACAGTACATTGCAAGGCGTACGCGCAGTGCCCCAAATTGGAAGTAAGAGGACCGACCAAGCATCTTTTTCCATCTCCCGGTTCCTAAAATCTATTCCATACACCGGCCCCTGATAGGGGACAAAACAGAGATTAAACTGTTAAGAACCGATTTTTTTTTATTAAAAAAAAAAAGAGGACAGCCTCTGCGGAGCTGGGTATTTTTTTGGCCGCGTTACTGAACGCTCATGCACAATGGCTGTAGGCTC
Source organism: Bufo bufo (assembly GCF_905171765.1). Classification (NCBI taxonomy): domain Eukaryota; kingdom Metazoa; phylum Chordata; class Amphibia; order Anura; family Bufonidae; genus Bufo; species Bufo bufo. The sequence goes on from NC_053392.1 coordinate 306,466,635, forward strand.
ATGCGTCCTTTTGCGGAGGTGAAAAACCTGGTCAGTCAAACCCAAGGCAACATCATCGACCTCATCCCATATGCGTTTTTTCTGGAGCGTGCCCTGCGAAGAGTGCTGGATCAGGCCGTAGATGAGCATGAAGAGGAAGAGTTGTGGTCACCATCACCACCAGAAGCAGCCTTGTCGTCGTCGATTGCTGGACCTGCGGCAACACAGAGAGAGGAGTCTGAAGAAGAGGAGTCAGAGGAGGAAGGTGGCTTTGAGGAGGTGGAAGACCAACCACAGCAGGCGTCCCAGGGGGCTTGTTGTCACCTTTCGGGGACCCTTGGTGTTGCACGTGGCTGGGTGGAGGAAGAGACCTTCAATGACATCAGTGAGGACAAGGAACGGGACATGGCTAGCTTGGTATCCAACCTTGTGCAAATGGGGAGTTTGCGGTTGTGCAAATGGACTGTTTGCGGTGCGTTAAACGGGGAGTTTGGTCTGTCACTGTGAAGCGGGCGTAACCCTTGCACTACCTGATCGATACAAAATCATACCTGATCGTATACCCACACTGGATGTTTTAAAGCACGTTATTCTAAACAATTTAGGAATGTTAGGTGATTTATGCCCTTTATGGATTAAAACCCGACTCTGCGTCAACTACATAATTTTCCATGGGAGTTTTGCCATGGATCCCCCTCCGGCATGCCACAGTCCAGGTGTTAGTCGCCTTGAAACAACTTTTCCATCACTATTGTGGCCAGAAAGAGTCCCTGTGGGTTTTAAAATTCGCTTGCCTATTGAAGTCCATAACGGTTCGCCCGTTCGCGAACATTTGAGAAAATTCGCGTTCGCCTTTCGCGAACGGAAAATTTTATATTCGCGACATCTCTATTTATAGACCGTGGATGCAGCACTCTTTCCATTCAGTTTACTCATCCTATGCGAGAGGGGTGAGTATATTAATACATCGGGATATAGATATAAAAATACTAAAAGTAATTACAGATAGGGAGGGCTGTTATGTCCTGCTGGACTGTATATTGGAATGCAGAGCATGGTTAATAGCAAGTGTGTATATACCGTGACCCTTCAAAATTGATGTCCTATTAAAAATTTATGATATTGCACTTGAGACGGGGATAAACCTCTTTTAGTGATGGGGGATTTCAATAACGTGATGTATGTAAGATTAGATAGATGTAGAATAGGGAACACTTAAGGGCCCTGTAGGGGATCAAAATTAAAAAATATCACAGAAGATATGGGATGGATTGATATCTGGAGGGTCATGTATCCAAATTTAAGAAAATACTCGTGTTTCTCAAAGACTCATAGGAGTCTATCACGGATTGATTTAGTTTTTAAAATAAGAAAGGTTCACTATAGATTGTAGACGTAAAAATATGGGCAACGGGGAATTTCGGATAACAATCCTATTAATATGAAAACACAAAAGATTAAAAAAAAAGAGGGATGAATATAAATATAGGATGGATAAATATGATGGATATACACAGTAAGATTTTGGGAGAAATAATAGTTTTTTGAGATGAATGACGGTTCAGCGGCAGTTAATGTGGTATGGGAGGCTTCCAAGGCCTCTATCAGAGGGATTATTACAAAATATACAGCAATATACCGGAAAGGAATACCGTATTTTTTGCCCCATAAGACGCACTCCCCCCCCAAAAGTGGGGGGAAAATGCCCCTGCGTCTTATGGGGCGAATGCTGCCATTTTACATCGCAGTCTGCGATGCTGCAGCATCGCAGACTGCGATGTATCAGCTGGAGGGGGGAGGGAGGAGAGGCCGGTGTCATGCAAATGCGGCGGGGCGGTGCGGTCACTGTACTCTGGTCCCGCCTCTCACTCACTTCCTTAATGCCTAAACCTTTTATAATAATAACTTTAATTGAAGTTCCGATCCCCAGCCCCATCTGTACTACTTACTAAATGTCCTGTAGCAGGCAGAGCAGGGCGGGCGGCCGGCCGTAACTCACTGATGTCACGTGCCTGCACCGCCTACTTCATTCATAAAGTAGGCGGCGCAGGCCATTTAGTAAGGCATTAAGGAAGTTAGTGAGGGGCGGGGCCAGAGTACAGTGACCGCACCGGTCCCGCCGCATTTGCATGCCACCGGCCCCTCCCACAAATTTAGCTCCGGTATATTAGGGCATTTGTGGATGCCACTATTAAGGGGTGGGGGATATGTGGATGGCACTGTTATGGGGTGGGGGATCTGTGGGTGACACATATATAGCAGTGCCATCCACAGATCCACCCCCCATAACAGTGCCATCCACAGATCCCCCTCCATAACAGTGCCATCCACAGATCACCCCCCCCATAACAGTGCCATTCCCAGATCACCCCCCCCATAACAGTGCCATCCACAGATCTCCCCCCATAACAGTGCCATCCACAGATCACCCCCCCATAACAGTGCCATCCACAGATCGCCCCCCCCCCCATAACAGTGCCATCCACAGATCACCCCCCCATAACAGTGCCATCCACAGATCACCCCCCCATAACAGTGCCATCCACAGATCCCCCCCATAACAGTGCCATCCACAGATCCCCCCATAACAGTGCCATCCACAGATCCCCCCATAACAGTGCCATCCACAGATCCCCCATAACAGTGCCATCCACAGATCCCCCCCATAACAGTGCCATCCACAGATCCCCCCCATAACAGTGCCATCCACAGATCCCCCATAGTAGTTTCATGCACAGACCACCATTAGTTCAAAACCCACCAAAAGCACACCTTTTGGTTAAAAATATATTTTTTCTTATTTTCCTCCTCAAAAACCTAGGTGCGTCTTATATGGCGAAAAATACGGTAAGAGAGAAAATAATATATCTGGAAAAAGAGACGGAAAAAAATGAAAAAAGTACATTGAAAACCCTACAGAGCAAAACTATTTTGTGTGGAGTGAGAAAGCCTCTTAATTAAAGGATGAATTGCTCTTATTGGCAGAACAGCAAAAAGAAAATTATGTAAGGGATAATTATATACATGCACATATACCTGGAAAAAAGTTAGCGGCCTTGGTAGCGGCTCAAACAAAAAAATATATATATTTACTGCCTGTCGATGAAACGGGATATAAAGTAACTGAACAAACAGCCAAGATAGAACTGCTTCAAAAATATTTTGCTGATATATATAGTAGTAAGATAAATACAACAGTTTTTTGATGGAATTACTACTTCTAAGTTAACAACAAATCAATGTATGTCCCTGGAAGATTCTCTAACCCCTTTAGAAGTGAAGGATACGCTAATTAGGATAACAAAGAACAAGGCCCCAGGAATGGATGGTATTCCGTATGCTCAGTATAAAGAAATATTAATACCAAAACTGCTGGAGATTTGGGAAACTTCGAAACAGATGGATAAACTGCCAGACTCCCTGCGAGAAGCCTCAATTACACTTATCTTAAAGCCTGGCAAGGACCCAGCCTTAATGGATTCATACCGTCCTATTTCACTAATCAACACTGACAACAAAATACTAGCTAAGATTTTAGCAACTAGACTTAGGAGTGTGGTCCCGCTGCTTGTTCATGAGGATCAATCAGGGTTCATGTCAGGGAAAACTACTACTGAGAACATTATGAGATATTTCTTGAGTACCCAGCTTGAACCCACAAATTGCGGAGAATGGATGATAGTAACTATAGACGCCTCAAAGACCTTTGACACGATAGAATGGCCCTTTTTGATCAACAGAATGAAGAAAATGGGATTTGGCGACTGTTTTTTCTCATGGGTAAAGTTACTGTTTACTGAAATTTCCACAAGGGTGATAGTAAATGGAGAATACTCGGGTAACATACAAATTGGCAGAGGGGTTAGACAGGGATGCCCCCTCTTCCCTCTGCTATTTGCTATAGCTATTGAGCCACTTGCGGATATAAGGCAAGATACTGAAATTGTGGGGTTTAGGTATGGTACTCATGAGGAAAAAATTGCTTTATATGCGGATGATATTATGTTATTTGTGGGTTCACATGGATCACTCAATAGGATCTTCCAAGTATTTAATCAATATGGTAGACATGCTGGACTCCGCATAAACTGGTCTAAATCAGCTTGTATCCCGATCGATCCTCTGAACAATTTTAGACCGGGAATGTTGGAAATTAAGATGATTAATGAACCTGTTAAATATCAACCAAATCCTAATGATTATGTCCAACTGAATGTGGTTCCTAAAATTCAGGAATTCAGGAAGAAAACAGTGGTATGGAAAAGACTGTATGTGTCGATGGTGGGTCGCATTTCCTTGGTGAAGATGTGTTTATTACCTGCCCTGAATTATATTCTGTGGAAAACACCAGTGATAATCCCTAAAAGATATTTTAAAATAATAGCTAGTTTATTAACGGATTAAAGCTACATGCACACGACCGTGCTGTTTTTTGAGGTCCGCAAACCGCGGAACGGGCGGCCCATTGTAGACATGCCTATTCTTGTCCGCAAAACGGACAAGAATAGGACATGCTATAATTTTTTTGCTGGACCACGGAACGGTGCAACGGATGCGGACAGCACACGGAGTGCTATCCGCATCTTTTGCGGCCCCATTGAAGTGAATGAGTCCTCATCTGAGCTGCAAAAACGGCGGCTCGGATGCGGACCAAAACAATGGTCATGTGCATGAGGCCTTAATATGGTGAGGAAAAAAACCGAGGATAAAGGCACAGATACTGTGTATCCATGAGAAGGAGGGTGGATTATCTGTACCAGATTTGGAACTTTATTTCATTTTCGGGATTATAAAAAATATGAAAACATGGAGTAACACGCAAAGCTATAAGAATATAATAGTAGGGATTAATAAAAGACTGGAAAAATGTATTATCTTTCAAATAATGGAAGCAGGCGTTCTGGCCCAACAGGGATGTAATTATACACCTTAAGGCTACTTTCACACTTGCGTTCAGAGCTGGTCCGTCTGATGTCTGCACAGACGGATCCGCTCCTATAATGCAGACGTTTGGATCCGTTCAGAACAGATCCGTCTGCATTATAGTTTAAAAAAAATTCTAAGTGTGAAAGTAGTTCAGACGGATCCGTCCAGACTTTACATTGAAAGTCAATGGGGGACGGATCCGTTTGAAAATTGAGCCATACTGTGTCAACTTCAAACGGATCCGTCCCCATTGACTTACATTGTAAGTCTGGACGGATCCGTTTGCCTCCGCACGGCCAGGGGGACACCCGAACGCTGCAAGCAGCGTTCAGGTGTCCGCTTGCTGAGCGGAGCGGAGGCTGAACGCTGCCAGACTGATGCATTCTGAGCATTGATGGCTAAAGAACTATGGTCCCAGACTGGTTTTCCTGCTGACACCATACAGTCCTGATCAAAAGTTTAAGACCACTTAAAAATTGGCAAAAAATCATATTTTACATTGTTGGATCTTAACAAGGTTCCAAGTAGAGCTTCAACATGCAACAAGAAGAAATGAGAGTGAGACAAAACATTTTTGAGCATTCAATTAATTGAAAATAATGATTAAACTGAAACAGGCTGTTTTTCAGCTGATCCAAATTTTAGGACCACATGCCTTTAAAAGGTCAAATCTGTGCAAAGATGTGGATTCATTGTCATTTTCTGTCAGGTAGTCACACGTTGTGATGGCAAAAAAACTCTCCTTTTTTGAACGTGGTCGGGTTGTTGAACTGCATAAGCAGGGTCTCTCACAGCGCCCATCGCTGCTGAGGTGGGACACAGTAAGACAGTCATTTGGAATTTCTTAAATGATCTTGAGGGTTATGGAACAAAAAAGTCAAGTGGAAGACCCCAAAAAAATTCATCAGCACTGAGTCGGAGGATCCAATTGGCTGTCCGTCAAGACACTGGATGATCCTCGACCCAAATTAAGGCCCTTACTGGTGCTGACTGCAGCCCCATAACCATCAGACTGAAGGCCTTCAAAAACAAAAAACGTCTTCAAGGACCTTGTCTCCTTGAACGCCACAGAACTTCTCGTTTGGACTTTGCAAGAGAGCACCAAACATGGGACATTCAAAGGTGGAAGAAAGTTTTATTCTCTGATGATGGTCCTGATAGTTTCCAACGTTACTGGCATGACAAGCAGATCCCACCTGAGATGTTTTCTACGTGCCACAGTGGAGGGGGCGCCATAATGGTCTGGGGGGCTTTTTCCTTCAGTGGAACAATGGAGCTTCAGGAAGTGCAGGGGCGTCAAACAGCCGCTGGCTATGTCCAGATGTTGCAGAGAGCATTTCTCATGACTGAGGGCCCTCGTCTGTGTGGTAACGAATGGGTTTTTCAACAGGACAACGCTACAGTACACAATGCCCGCAGGAAAAGGGACTTCTTCCAGGAGAATAACATCACTATTTTGGCTTATCCTGCGTGTTCCGCTGATCTAAATCCATTTGAGAACCTTTGGGGATGGATGGCAAGGGAAGTTTACAAAAATAGACAACAGTTCCAGACAGTAGATGGCCTTCGTGCGGCAGTCTTCACCACTTGGAGAAATGTTCCCACTCACCTCATGGAAACGCTTGCATCAAGCATGCCGAAACAAATTTTTGAAGTGATAAACAATAACGGCGGAGCTACTCATTACTGAGTTCATGTTTGGAAGTTGGATTTCTGTTTTGGGGGGGTTTAGTTTTTTTTTGGAGGTGTGGTCCTAAACATTTGATCAGCTGAAAAACAGCCTGTTTCAGTTTATTTGTTGTTTTCATTAAATGGAATGCTCAAAAAATGTTTTGTCTCACTCCCATTTCTTCTTGTTGCATGTTGAAGCTCTTCTATGATTTTTTGCCATTTTTCAAGTGGTCTTAAACTTTTGATCAGGACTGTATTATGGGACAACATTAATCTCACAGAATTAAAGTTAATTGAACAGAAGATCTGGTGGAAATACGGTATATATAAATTAGGCCAGGTATGGGAAGAGGGGGATATAATCCCCTACGAAGAGCTAAAAAGGAAATACCAATTGAAAAATATAGAGTTGAGGTTTTATTACTTACAACTAAAACAAGCACTGTATAAGATGATAGGGAAAGGCACACAAATAACTGTTGAATATACCAATGCCTGTCGCACCAAAAGAACAACAGAAGAGCAGTTGACAATCTAATGCATAAATGGCAGGGTGCCTTGAATCCCCAACGGGAAGATTTTGGGGAATTGGCTATACAGGCAAAGAACAGGGTCTCAAGGAATTTTTCCTATAGAATAACCCAATTTAATATATTGTATCGTCTTTACTACTCTCCCTAGAAGTTAATGAAGTGTTATAAATCTAAAGTTTTTACTTGTCAAAAATGTGGAGAGATAGGAGTGGACGATATACATATATTATGGACATGTGTAAAAATTCAAGACTATTGGGTAAAGATTATTGATAAAATAGAGGAATACCACCAGTTTATAGTGCCTAGGCACTTTGAGGAATGTATTTTAGGGGTGAGGGATGCAGTGGAGGCCCCCCAACATAGAGAGATAGCAATTAAATTACTGTTTCAATCCAGGAAATGTATAGTTGGACACGGGGGGGGGGGGGGGGGGAGTGCTGTTCCCACGGTTAAAGAATGGGAGAACCTCACTAGAGTGTCGCTGGCCAGAGAGGAATTCCATCTGGTTGGGATTAAGAAAAAACATAGACTTGCCAGGTTATGGCAGAAATGGCCAAATAAAAACTGAGGTCCGATGAGGGAGAGCTGGGCATATGGGGAGGAGGCTTGGGGAGGGGGGGGGGGGGGTGAGGAGAGAGAAAGGAATATTATATAATGTTTTTTTTTTCTCTCTCTCTCTTGAGCAACTGGCACGTTAAGGGTGGGGGGTTGGGGAATTATATGTAATGTAAGAATAAGATGACTGTTGAATAACTTTGTAATGGTTGGAAAAATGTAATAAAGATTTATAAAAAAAAAAAAAATATATATATATATATATATATATTTTTATATACAGATTAGTATTTGTAAATTCTCAATTTAGAAAAGCTGTTTGGGCATTGTTCTTTTGTTATTTGTAAAAGGAATCCTGTTATTGCATCCTGTTAGGGTGTCATGTTAGGGCATCATGTACAGTCAGGTCCATAAATATTGGGACATTGACACAATTCTAACATTTTTGGCTCTATACACCACCACAATGGATTTGAAATGAAACGAATAAGATGTGCTTTAACTGCAGACTGTCAGCTTTAATTTGAGGGTATTTACATCCAAATCAGGTGAACGGTGTAGGAATTACAACAGTTTGCATATGTGACTCCCACTTGTTAAGGGACCAAAAGTAATGGGACAATTGGCTTCTCAGCTGTTCCATGGCCAGGTTTGTGTTATTCCCTCATTATCCCAATTACAATGAGCAGATAAAAGGTCCAGAGTTCATTTCAAGTGTGCTATTTGCATTTGGAATCTGTTGCTGTCAACTCTCAAGATGAGATCCAAAGAGCTGTCACTATCAGTGAAGCAAGCCATCATTAGGCTTAAAAAAACAAAACAAACTCATCAGAGAGATAGCAAAAACATTAGGCGCGGTCAAAACAACTGTTTGGAACATTCTTAAAAAGAAGGAACGCATCGGGGAGCTCAGCAACATCAAAAGACCCGGAAGACCACAGAAAACAACTGTGGTGGATGACCGAAGAATTCTTTCCCTTGTGAAGAAAACACTCTTCACAACAGTTGGCCAGATCAAGAACACTCTCCAGGAGGTAGGTGTATGTGTGTCAAAGTCAACAATCAAGAGAAGACTTCACCAGAGTGAATACAGAGGGTTCACCACAAGATGTACAACATTGGTGAGCCTCAAAAACAGGAAGGACAGATTAGAGTTTACCAAATGACATCTAAATAAGCCTTCATAGTTATGGAACAACATCCTATGGACAGATGAGACCAAGATCAACTTGTACCAGAGTGATGGGAAGAGAAGAGTATGGAGAAGGAAAGGAACTGCTCATGATTGTAAGCATACCACCTCATCAGTAAAGCATGGTGATGGTAGTGTCATGGCGTGGACATGTATGGCTGCCAATGGAACTGGTTATCTTGTATTTATTGATGATGTGACTGCTGACAAAAGCAGCAGGATGAATTCTGAAGTGTTTCGGGCAATATTATCTGCTCATATTCAGCCAAATGCTTCAGAACTCATTGAACGGTGCTTCACAGTGCAGATGGACAATGACCCAAAGCATACTGCAAAAGCAACCAAAGAGTTTTTAAGGGAAAGAAGTGGAATGTTATGCCAAGTCAATCACCTGACCTGAATCCGATTGAGCATGCATTTGACTTGCTGAAGACAAAACTGAAGGGAAAATGCCCAAAGAACAAGCAGGAACTGAAGACAGTTGCAGTAGAGGCCTGGCAGAGCATCACCAGAGATGAAACCCAGCGTCTGGTGATGTCTATGCGTTCCAGACTTTAGGCTGTAATTGACTGCAAAGGATTTGCAACCAAGTATTAAAAAGTGAAAGTTTGATTTATAATTATTCTGTCCCATTACTTTTGGTCCCCTAACAAGTGGGAGGCACATATGCAAACTGTTGTAATTCCTACACCGCTCACCTGATTTGGATGTAAATACCCTCAAATTAAAGCTGACAGTCTGCAGTTAAAGCACACCTTGTTTGTTTAATTTTTAAATCCATTGTGGTGGTGTTTAGAGACGAAAATGTTAGAATTGTGTAGATGTCCCAATATTTATGGACCTGACTGTATATATCTACATACAAACATGATTCACATTATTATGATCACCCACTAATATCCATATTAACTTCCGTGGACAGCATCTAGCATAGGTTGTCACAGGAATCTGGAGCTATGCTGACTGCAGTGCATCTCACAGCTGCTGGAGAGGGTTTGTGACAGGATCCGTAAAGCGAACAAGACAATCAATGTTGTCCCACAGATGCTCAATTGGATTTAAGTCTGGCGAATTAGAGAGCCAGGGTAAACACAATGTACAGTCGTAGCCAAAAGTTTTGAGAATGACACAAATATTAGTTTTTACAAAGTTTGCTGCTAAACTTCTTTTAGATCTTTGTTTCAGTTGTTTCTGTGATGTAGTGAAATATAATTACACGCACTTCATACGTTTCAAAGGCTTTTATCGACAATTACATGACATTTATGCAAAGAGTCAGTATTTGCAGTGTTGGCCCTTCTTTTTCAGGACCTCTGCAATTCGACTGGGCATGCTCTCAATCAACTTCTGGGCCAATTCCTGACTGATAGCAACCCATTCTTTCATAATCACTTCTTGGAGTTTGTCAGAATTAGTGGGTTTTTGTTTGTCCACCCGCCTCTTGAGGATTGACCACAAGTTCTCAATGGGATTAAGATCTGGTGAGTTTCCAGGCCATGGACCCAAAATGTCAACGTTTTGGTCCCCGAGCCACTTAGTTATCATTTTTGCCTTATGGCACGGTGCTCCATCGTGCTGGAAAATGCATTGTTCTTCACCAAACTGTTGTTGGATTGTTGGAAGAAGTTGCTGTTGGAGGGTGTTTTGGTACCATTCTTTATTCATGGCTGTGTTTTTGGGCAAAATTGTGAGTGAGCCCACTCCCTTGGATGAGAAGCAACCCCACACATGAATGGTCTCAGGATGCTTTACTGTTGGCATGACACAGGACTGATGGTAGCGCTCACCTTTTCTTCTCCGGACAAGCCTTTTTCCAGATGCCCCAAACAATCAGAAAGAGGCTTCATCGGAGAATATGACTCTGCCCCAGTCCTCAGCAGTCCATTCACCATACTTTCTGCAGAAGATCAATCTGTCCCTGATGTTTTTTTTGGAGAGAAGTGGCTTCTTTGCTGCCCTTCTTGACACCAGGCCATCTTCCAAAAGTCTTTGCCTCACTGTGCGTGCAGATGCGCTCACACCCGCCTGCTTCCATTCCTGAGCAAGCTCTGCACATGTTGGCACTCCGATCCCGCAGCTGAATCCTCTTTAAGAGACGATCCTGGCGCTTGCTGGACTTTCTTGGATGCCCTGAAGCCTTCTTAACAAGAATTGAACCTCTTTCCTTGAAGTTCTTGATGATCCTATAAATTGTTGATTGAGGTGCAATCTTAGTAGCCACAATATCCTTGCCTGTGAAGCCATTTTTATGCAATGCAGTGATGGCTGCACGCGTTTCTTTGCAGGTTAACAATGGAAGAACAATGATTTCAAGCATCACCCTCCTTTTAGCATGTCAAGTCTGCCATTTTAACCCAATCAGCCTGACATAATGATCTCCAGCCTTGTACTCGTCAACATTCTCACCTGAGTTAACAAGACGATTACTGAAATGATCTCAGTAGGTCCTTTAATGACAGCAATGAAATGCAGTGGAAAGTTTTTTTGGGATTAAGTTAATTTTCATGGCAAAGAAGGACTATGCAATTCATCTGATCACTCTTCACATCTTCTGGAGTATATGCAAATTGCTATTATAAAAACTTAAGCAGCAACTTTTCTATTTTCCAATATTTATGTAATTCTCAAAACTTTTGGCCACGACTGTATACTCATTGCATATACAGTCCACTGAAAATGTAGCCCAGGCATCACTAAGCTTTTGTAAGCATCGCTCTGTTAAGGTGTCACATTTAGGCGTCATGTCAGGGTATCCTGTTAGAGTGCCACCTTAAGGCGTCATGTTAGGGTGTCTGTTAGGGAGTCATGTTAGGATGTCATGCAAAAAATATATTTCTATCTATCTAATCTATCTATCCAGATACACCATTCAAAATAGCAGTTTAGGATTTTTTTTTCCTGTCATTTCAAAAAGGCATCCTGAGAGTTCATCCTGTTAGGGTGTCACATTGGTTATCACGTCAAAATATATTTATATATACAGATTGGTATTTCTAGATACACAATTTAGAAAAGCTCTTTGGGCATTGTTCTGCTGTTGTTTTTTAAAGGCATCCTGTTATTGCATCCTGTTAGGGTGTCACATTGGTTATCACGTTAAATTATATTTATATATATAGATTAGTATTTATAGATTCGCAATTTAGAAAAGCTCTTTGGGCATTGTTCTTCTGTTATTTGTAAAAGGCATCCTGTTATTGCATCCTGTTAGGGTGTCACATTGGTTATCACGTTAAAATATATTTACACTGACCAAAAATATAAAAGCAACACTTTCGGTTTTGCTCCCATTTTGCATGAGCTGAACTCAAAGATCTGAAACATTTTCTACATACACAAAAGACCCATTACTCTCAAATATTGTTCACAAATCTGTCTAAATCTGTGTTAGTGAGCACTTCTCTTTTGCCGAGATAATCCATCCCACCTCACAGGTGTGGCCTATCAAGGTGCTGATTAGACAGCATGAAGATTGCACAGGTGTGCCTTAGACTGCCCAAAATAAAAGGCCACTCTGAAATGTGCAGTTTGATCACACAGCACAATGCCAAAGATGTTGCACCGTTTGAGGAAGCGTGCAATTGGCATGCTGACTGCAGGAATGTCTACCAGAGCTGTTGCCCATACAGTGAATGTTCATTTCTATACCATAAGCCGTCTCCAAAGGAGTTTCATAGAATTTGGCAGTACATCCAACCGGCCTCACAACTGCAGACCACGTGTAACCACTAGGGTTGAGCGAACCCGAACTGTAAAGTTCGGGTTTGTACCGAACTTTAGGATTTTTGGACCCCGGACCCGAACCTGAACATTTCAGTAAAAGTTTGGGTTCGGGTTCGGTGTTCGGCGATTTCTTAGCACCTTTTGAAAGGCTGCAGAGCAGCCAATCAACAAGTGTAAAACTGTGTGCCCTTAGAAGCCATCACAGCCATGCCTACTAATGGCATGGCTGTGATTGGCCAGTGCAGCATGTGACCCAGCCTCTATATAAGCTGGAGTCATGTAGCGCTGCACATCACTCTGCTGTGCTTAGTGTAGGGAGAGGATGCTGCTGCTGTGAGGGAGAGAATAGGATAGAATCTGTTATCAGAACTCCAATTGAACTCAGCGATCTACATAGATTTACTTGTGTGGGTGCACTGCAAAACACCCATTTTAAGCAAAAAAAATTAATTGCGGCCTAGTCTGGATCTGTACGTGTGAGATACACACTTTAGATACTGTGGTTCTATTCTGCTATTAATAAAACACAATTTTCCCTCAAAAATCACAATTTTACAGCCCTTGTTGTGAAATTCAAGGGTTATATACTGCTGTCATATTTTGTTATTAAAAAAATATCCATTTTGGGCAAAAAACTTAATTTTGCAGCCTTTGCTGCATATGTCATTGTGAGATACACCCTTTAGATACTGTGGTTCTATTCTGCTATTACTAAAACACCAATTTTGGGCAAAAAAATAATAATTGCGGCCTAATCTGGATCTGTACGTGTGAGATACATACTTTAGATATTGTGGTTCTATTCTGCTATTAATAAAACACCCTTTTTGGGCAAAAAACTTTAATTGCGGCCTAGTCTGGATCTGTACGTGTGAGATGCACACTTTAGATACTGTGGTTCTATTCTGCTATTAATAAAACACCCTTTTTGGGCAAAATACACAATTTTACAGCCCTTGCTGCATCTGCACGTGTGAAATTCAAGGGTTATATACTGCTGTCATATTCTGTTATTAAACAAACACCCATTTTGGGCAAAAAACTTAATTTTGCAGCATTTGCTGCATATGTCATTGTGAGATACACCCTTTAGATACTGTGGTTCTATTCTGCTATTAATAAAACACCCATTTTGGACAAAAAACTTTAATTGCGGCTTAGTCTGGATCTGTATGTGTGAGATACACACTTTACATACTGTGATTCTATTCTGCTATTAATAAAAAATCCATTTAGGGAAAGATTCTAAATTTGAGAAATATGAGGAAAGCGTCAAATAAGGGACGTGGCCCAGGTCGTTGTGCTGCTGGTGGAGCTCCTGTTGCAGGGAGAGGATGTGTTCGATCTGTGCCAGCTACATGCACAAGTGAAACACTTTCCTCAGGTGCGAGTAGGCGACAGAACCTGCAGCGGTATTTGGTCGGGCCTAATGCGGCCCTACGAATGGTGAGGCCAGAACAAGTGCAGGCGATAGTAGATTGGGTTGCTGACAGTGCCTCCAGTTCCTTCACATTCTCTCCCACCCAGTCTCATGCTGAAAGATCAGAGTTGGCACCTGCAGCCGATGTCCATCAGTCTTTCACCTCACCCCCTTGCAAATCAGCCACGCAGTCTGAGCCCCAAGTCATGCAGCAGTCTCTTCTGCTTTTTGATGACTCTGTTAGCAGGGTTTCCCAGGGCCATCCACCTAGCCCTGCCCCAGAAGTGGAAGAGATTGAGTGCACCGATGCCCAACCACTTATGTTTCAAGATGAGTACATGGGAGGACCATCGCAGCACATCTCGGATGATGACGAAACACAGGTGCCAACTGCTGGGGCTTTCGAAAGTGTGCAGACCGACAAGGAGGGCAGGGGTGAAGACTGGGTGGAAAATGATGTGGAGGACGATGAGGTCCTCGACTCCACATGGAATCAAGGTGATGCGAGTGACCTGTGTAGTCCGGAGGAAGAGGCGGTGGTCGCACAGAGCCACCAGCACAGCAGAAGAGTGAGCAGGGTGCAAAAGCGGAGCTGCCGTCCCCTAGACAGTACACCTGCTACTGCCCACTGCAGCAAGGGAACGAGCACACCAAAGCCAGCTCCAAGGAGTTCCCTGGCGTGGCAGTTCTTCAGACAATGTGCTGATGACAAGACATGAGTGGTTTGCACGCTATGCAATCAGAGCCTGAAGCGAGGCATAAACGTTCTCAGCCTGAGCAGAACCTGCATGATAAGGCATCTAAGTGCAAAGCTCGAGCTGCAGTGAAGTAGACACCTCAAAAACCAAGAAAGGTCTCTGGCTCCTCCTGCTTCCTCTTCTGCTGCAGTCTCGGCCTCTTCATCCACCTCTGAAGTGACAGTGCCACCCCGCAAACAGAGGATGTGCCTGCAACGTCACCACATCCGTCACCAAGCATCTCAACAATGTCCCATGGAAGCGTTCAGCTGTCTATCTCCAAAATACTGGAGCAAAAGAGGAAGTACCCCCCTACCCACCCGCGATCCCTGGTCCTGAATGCTAGCATTTCCAAATTCCTGGCCTTTGAAATGCTGTCATTCCGTCTGGTGGACACGGACAGTTTTAAGAATTTGATGGTGGTGGCTGTCCCACAGTACGTTGTGCCCAGCCACCACTACTTTTTCAGACGAGCCATCCCTTCCCTGCCCAACCAAATGGGGGACAAAATCAGGTGTGCACTGCGCAACGCCATCTATGGCAAGGTCCACCTAACTACGGATACGTGGACAAGTAAGCACAGTCAGGGACGTTATATCTCCCTTACAGCACACTGGGTAAATGCAGTGGCGGCTGGGCCTGAGGCGGATAGCAGTTTGGCGCATGTCCTTCCACCACCGAGGATTGCAGGGCATTTCTCTTTGCCTCCTGTTGCTTCCTCCTGCTACTCCGCTTCCTCATCCTCTACCTCCTCCTCATCCGGTCAGCGTAACACTTTCACCACCAACTTCAGCACAGCCAGGCCATTTTGAAACTTATCTGTTTGGGGGACAAACCCGACACCGCGCAGGAACTGTGGATGGGCATGGAACAACAGACCGATGAGTGGTTGGTGCCAGTGAGCCTTAAGCCCGGCCTGGCGGTGTGATAATGGGCGAAATCTGGTAGCAGCTCCGGGCCTAGCCGGTATGATGCACATCACTTGTCTGGAGCATGTGCTGAATTTGGTGGTGCAGAAATTCCTGAAAAATTACCCCAATATGTCAGAGCTGCTGCATAAAGTGCGGGCCGTCTGTGCGCGGTTTTGGCGTTCTCACCCTGCTGCTGCTCGCCTGTCAGCACTGCAGCGTAACTTCAGCCTTCCCGCTCACCGCCTCATATGCGACGTGCCCACAAGGGGAACTACACCTTGCACATGCTGGCCAGACTGTGCGAGCAGCAGCAGGCGATAGTGGAGTTTCAGCTGCAGCATGCACCGGTGAGTCGCTCTGCGGAGCAGCACCACTTCACCACCAATGAGTGGGCTTCCATGCGAGACCTGTGTGTCTTGTTGCGCTGTTTCGAGTACTCCACTAACATGAGCAGTGCTGATGACGCCGTTTTTAGCGTTACTATCCTACTTCTATGCCTCCTTGAAAAAACGCTTCGGGCGATGATGGAAGAGGATGTGGCACAGGAGGAGGAGGAAGAGGGATCATTTACAAAGGTTTAAGGCCTGTCATTTACAAGTGGCTCCGAGGGTGGGTTCCTGCACCAACATACGCAAGGTACACAATTGTCCAGCCAGTGTACAGTTCTGGAGGATGACGAGGTGGAGGAGGAGATGGAGGAGGAGGAACCGTGTTCACAGCAGGGTGGCACCCAAACCAGCTCATGGGCATCACTGGTGCGTGGCTGGGGGGATACAGAGGACACAGATGATACACCTCCCACAGAGGACAGCTTGTCGTTGCCTCTGGGCAACCTGGCACACATGAGCGATTATATGCTGCAGTGTCTCCGCAACGACCGCCGAGTTGGCCACATTCTAACTTGTGCTGATTACTGGGTGGCCACGCTGTTAAATCCCTGTTACAAGGACAGCGTACTGTCCTTAATTCCTTCACTGGAGCGTGATCGGAAGATGCGCGAGTACAAGCGCACGCTGGTAGACGCGCTGCTGATGGCATTCCCATCTGACAGCGGGGGCACAGTGGAAGCACAAGGCGAAGGCAGAGGAGGAGGAAGAGTCGTGTCAAATTGTGTATCCCCCCCCCCTCCCCCAGTAGACATTCCCTTTACATCCACACTTCCTGGAGCCCCTCTGATCATTGGCCCTTATAATTGGGCATTATTTTATTAACCTCCATCCCATCAATATCCCCTAGAGGTCTTCAACCCCTATACTAATTGCCCCCAATGAGAGACATCGTGCATGCAACTAATGACAGGCAATATGTACCTATACAATTGTCCGGGTCCCCCACCCACTAATCTTCACCAAGCAACTGACATGTAGCAACCTGCTAGACTCATACGATTCTGTCTGTCTCCCGTGCTGCTTCACAAGCATCCGGGCTTAGCCCCGTCCCACCTTGGACGCTCCTCCAATGAGCGCGAACATGTCACTTTCCTCTATCCTCTTCAATCGCAGCAGGGATGGCGTTCACTATGCTAGTCAGCGTTCTCCACGTGCTGCAGAACACCAGCCGCGCCATCGGCTCTGCTGACCACCCCCAGGTAAATTGGATCCTTCTTCTTCTATTATTCCTCATTATCAGTATCCATATATTATTATATTGAGACGCTCCCCACCACCAACATCACAATCCCCTGTCAATGAATTATTACTATGATTATACATACTATTATATTTTGGTGCTCCTCAGGGACATTGGTGCGTTTATGTATACCCATATATGCATATACATATGAATCTGTGCCTCTCAGGCACATGAGTGTGCTGTTTTTTATACATTTATATACTTAGATTCTCATATTTATGTACGAACTTTTATACTATATATTATATGAATTTTTTATTTTTCTATTTATATATACACATATACTCCCTTCCTTCCTTCCCTTTTTATGATCTACAGTCGTGGCCAAAAGTTTTGAGAATGACAAAAATATTAGTTTTCACAAAGTTTGCTGCTAAACTGCTTTTAGATCTTTGTTTCAGTTGTTTCTGTGATGTAGTGAAATATAATTACACGCACTTCATACGTTTCAAAGGCTTTTATCGACAATTACATGACATTTATGCTAAGAGTCAGTATTTGCAGTGTTGGCCCATCTTTTTCAGGACCTCTGCAATTCGACTAGGCATGCTCTCAATCAACTTCTGGGCCAATTCCTTACTGATAGCAACCAATTCTTTCATAATCACTTCTTGGAGTTTGTCAGAATTAGTGGGTTTTTGTTTGTCCACCCACCTCTTGAGGATTGACCACAAGTTCTTAATGGGATTAAGATCTGGGGTGTTTCCAGGCCATGGACCCAAAATGTCAACGTTCTGGTCCCCGAGCCACTTAGTTATCACTTTTGCCTTATGGCACGGTGCTCCATCGTGCTGGAAAATGCATTGTTCTTCACCAAACTGTTGTTGGATTGTTGGAAGAAGTTGCTGTTAGAGGGTGTTTTGGTACCATTCTTTATTCATGGCTGTGTTTTTGGGCAAAATTGTGAGTGAGCCCACTCCCTTGGATGAGAAGCAACCCCACACATGAATGGTCTCAGGATGCTTTACTGTTGGCATGACACAGGACTGATGGTAGCGCTCACCTTTTCTTCTCCGGACAAGCCTTTTTCCAGATGCCCCAAACAATTGGAAAGAGGCTTCATCGGAGAATATGACTTTGCCCCAGTCCTCAGCAGTCCATTCACCATACTTTCTGCAGAAGATCAATCTGTCCCTGATGTTTTTTTGGAGAGAAGTGGCTTCTTTGCTGCCCTTCTTGACACCAGGCCATCTTCCAAAAGTCTTTGCCTCACTGTGCGTGCAGATGCGCTCACACCTGCTTGCTGCCATTCCTGAGCAAGCTCTGCACTGGTGGCACTCCGATCCCGCAGCTGAATCCTCTTTAGGAGACGATCCTGGCGCTTGCTGGACTTTCTTGGACGCCCTGAAGCCTTCTTAACAAGAATTGAACCTCTTTCCTTGAAGTTCTTGATGATCCTATAAATTGTTGATTGAGGTGCAATCTTAGTAGCCACAATATCCTTGCCTGTGAAGCCATTTTTATGCAACGCAATGATGGCTGCACGCGTTTCTTTGCAGGTCACCATGGTTAACAATGGAAGAACAATGATTTCAAGCATCACCCTCCTTTTAACATGTCAAGTCTGCCATTTTAACCCAATCATCCTGACATAATGATCTCCAGAGTTAACAAGACGATTACTGAAATGATCTCAGCAGGTCGTTTAATGACAGCAATGAAATGCAGTGGAAAGGTTTTTTGGGGATTAAGTTAATTTTCATGGCAAAGAAGGACTATGTAATTCATCTGATCACTCTTCATAACATTCTGGAGTACATGCAAATTGCTATTATAAAAACTTAAGCAGCAACTTTTCCAATTTCAAATATTTTTGTCATTTTTGTATATATCATATGAAATTTATTTAAAATATTTTGCTATCAAATAGTTTTTATATAAATTCCAGCATGGTCTTATTATTGACCACAGCAAATCCTCCCTTTCCACACCCCCTCACCCAGTTTATATACCATTATTTTCCTATTACCCAAATGTATCTGTCTTGTATGTTACTAGCATTTGCACAGCTGCATGTATACATTTATATGTATATATGATACATTGTTTTATTTGATAATACTCTCAGACACACAGCCCTGTGTGTTTTGCATATGTAATTTTTATCATTGACATGTATTTTTTTGACTTGATAAAGTGGACAAGTGGTACTCCGAAACGTGTTGTCTACGAATAAACTGCAAACTGTTAAAACAACCGGTTGTGAAAATGCGCCTCTCACTGTCCTTACGTTCAAACTACATGGTCCAGCACCCTTTCATCTCACCCGAGTGGTGGGGTGGCTCCCACCCAAGGTGATCGGACGAGTCCAGGCTGCACCAACCGTTAACCTTCTTTATTTTAACCTTCATTGTGGTTGCGCCCAAACTGGTGCAACCCCAATAGGTGAGCAAACCATTTCTAATTGTGGACATTCCCCGTATCAGACATACTCACGCTATGAGCACCTTTCTCTATCCCTTGGCCACTAATTACACAGCATGGGGAGGAGCGATCGCTATGCCATTGCTCGTCCCCATATTGTCTAGTGGTTTTCCGGCGGCAGATTGCTATTAGAGAGCGCAATATGCTGCCGGGAAGCGCCGATTTTTAAGCATGCTTAAAAATCAGAATTGCCTGATTGACAAGCTCAATCATCGGGCAATCGGCAGCAGTATTACACTGCAAGATGATCAATTCTGCTTTTACCACCAAGCGGAGCGCAAACAAATTTCATAACATGAAATTTACTCATCCCTAGTATTGAGTGCTGAACTGATGGGGACATATATTTTTATTTTTTTATTTTACCATAACATAAATATTTTCCAAATGCATTGTAAAACTTAGTGAAGTACAGAACTACAATTAAATATCCTGACTAATTATACTAATTCCATATTCTGATCTACTAAAGACATTACTACAGTATGTGTTTACCAGTTATATGCACATATATTAGCTCTTTCAATACTATTACAACTAGATATGAGCGAATTGAAGCTAACGAAGTGGAATTCGATCCAAATTTTAGGATAAATTCCATTCACACCGAAGCCGAATTTCCTCACGCTTTGTGGTAACGAATAGCATTTTTTCCAAAAATGGCTGCTACACATGTGAGGACATGAAGCAAGGAACTCTGGGAAGGCAGGGTCACCCATAATGCCATGCAAGCAGCCAATCAGCAGCCAGCCAGCCCTGTGTTGCCACAGCCCTATAAATAGCCTCAGCCATCTTGGATTCTGCCATTTTCCAGCGTACTTAGTGCAGGGAGAGACTTCAGCAGGCGCTGGGGACAGTGATAGGAAATACTTTATTGTGGTGAAAAAATCATTTATAAGTTCAGGGAAAGGATAGGGAGGAATCATTCCACTGCATTTATGTAGTACAAGGTTCAGTAGGACAGGTTACAGACTGTGTAATAGGAACAATCCTATTACACCTTGCTGCACTGACTGGGGATCCAAATTGCCATAATACAGTTCTGTTGTTCCATCAAACCATTTTTGTTATTGGGGTGCAAGTGCTGTTTTATGCAGCCATTAACAGGGTTTATTAGAAGGAAATATTTCTACAGTACGTCTCATTTGCCCTTGTGCGGTGCAGTTATATGTTGTAAAGCCCTTTTTGCCATGTATTAGTGACAAAACTAAAGTTTAGTCTTACCGGTAAACGGTTTTCCAGGAGTCCGACATGACAGTACCCACTGGAGGATGTCCTATTGGATATCTGTAGGGACAGGAAGCGTAAAAAGGTTAAAAGGCCCCTCCCCTACCCTCCCACCAGTGTTCTTTCCAATTACTACACCAGATAGGATCCAAACCATTTATTGAACTTCCATGTTAATCTCACATTGGAAAGGTAATTAAGGACCCTGGCAATAATCGAAAAGAAATATGGGGGGGAAAATAACGGGTACTGTCATGTCGGACTCCTGGAAAACCGTTTACCGGTAAGACTAAACTTTAGTTTCCAGGACGTCCCTCCATGACAGTACCCACTGGAGAACTACCAGCTAAATAACTAGGGGGGGACCACAGCCTGAAGGACCTTACAACCGAACGCTAGGTCCTGGTTGGCCAGAGAATCTAGTCTATAATGCTTAACAAATGTAGAGAAACTGGACCAGGTAGCGGCCCTGCAAATCTGCTCCACCGAAGCATCTGCTTTTTCTGCCCATGACGATGCCACTGCTCTGGTGGAGTGGGCTCTTATGAATAAAGGGCAAGTAAGTCCTTTCTGTATGTAAGCCTCTCGAATCAAGTCTCTGATCCAACGGGCTAGAGTCTGTTTCGAGGCCTTGCTGCCTCTGTTCCTTCCACCAAATGAAACAAAGAGGTTCTGAGATTTTCTCCACGGCGCCGTCCTCTGAAGGTAAGCGAGAATGGATCTTCTTACGTCCAGGCAGTGGAATTTTTCTTCCTTCGCATTCTTGGGGGAGGCACCAAAGGAGGGAAGGATTATTTCCTGGTTCCTGTGAAACGGAGATACCACCTTTGGTAAAAAGGACTGATCTAATTTTAAAATGACTCGGTCATCCAGAATTTTCAAGAATGGTTCCCTGATAGAGAGGGCCTGAATCTCACCAATTCTACGAGCTGTGGTAATGGCTAGTAGAAAGAAAGTTTTAAAGGAAAGTAATTTATCCGATAACTGGTCAATAGGTTCAAAGGGAGAACCACAAAGACCCTCTAAGACTATATTTAAGTCCCATGGGGGGACCGTCTGCCTAATAGTAGGTCTCAACCTGGAAATTGATTTAACAAATCTTCTAATCCACCTGTAGTCTGCCAGAGGGGTATCAAGAAAACTACTCAAAGCCAAAATCTGGACTTTAAGGGTACTGGGTTTTAGGCCCAAATCGAAACCTGCCTGTAAGAAGTCCAGAATGCAGCCTATAGACGGGACAGAGATCCCTGGATGAGTGTCTGAGAGCCATGATGTAAACCTCCTCCATATCTTTAAGTATATGGCTGAGGTTACAGGTTTGCAGCTCTGCTGCAAGGTTGAAATTACCTTATCTGACAGGCCTTTACTTCTCAGGATTTGCCTTTCAGGATCCAGGCTGTTAGTTTTAGTTTCTCGAGGTTCGGGTGTTCCAGGGGGCCCTGTACGAGAAGGTCCTTCCTTCCTGGAAGGGTTATTGGATCGTCTAGGAGTAAATCCTTCAGCAGCGGGAACCAGGCTCTCTTCGGCCAGGCCGGGGCTATCAGAATAAGGGTCGCTGAGCAAGCCTTTAGCTTCTTCAGGACCAAAGGAATCAAGGGAAATGGAGGGAAGGCATATGCCAGGTTTATGTCCCAATCCTGGGATAAGGCGTCTACCCCTAGCGGATTGTCTCTGGGGTTCAGAGAGAAGAACTGATTCACTTGGGTGTTCCTCCTGTAAGCAAATAGGTCTATCTGTGGGAACCCCCAATGGTGGCAGATCTGAAGGAAAACCTCCCGGTTTAGGCACCATTCGCCTGCGTCGAGACAGTGTCTGCTTAGAAAGTCTGCCGCTGAGTTTTCTGCTCCCTTTAGGTGAACGGCCGTCACTGAGAGGATCTTCCTCTCTGCCCAGTGAAAAAAAATTTCTGACAAGACCTGAAGATGAGGGTTTCTGGTTCCCCCCTGCCTCTTCAGGTAACACACTGTAGTCATGTTGTCTGACAGAATTCTGATGTGGTGGTTGGAGAGAATGAATTCAGCCGATTTTAGAGTCTTCCATACCGCCTTCAATTCCCTGTAATTTGAGGACCTGTGGCTGTCCAGGCTGGACCATCTGCCCTGGAAGACATGATCCTTCAGATGAGCACCCCAGCCCCACTGGCTTGCATCCGTGGTGATGACTATGGATGGAGACGGGTTCCAGGCCACCCCCTTCCTTAGATTTTCGGGGTTGGTCCACCACGAAAGGGAATTTAGACACCGTTTTGTAAGCGCTATCCTTGAGTCTAGGGAATGATGATCCCTGTCCCATGATGTCAGGATTGCGGACTGTAGGATCCTGGAATGAAACTGAGCCCACGGGATCACTGATATACATGATGTCATCAGGCCCAGAATCTTCATAGTCTCTCTTAGAGTATGGACCTTCCTTTTTTGGAACGACACTATCTTCCCCCTTATGATCTCCTGCTTGGACTCTGGAAGGAAGGAAAATTGATTTCTTGTGTCCAAGAGAACTCCCAGGAATTGTTTTCTGGTGCTTGGTATTAGGTCGGATTTGGGGTAATTTATTATCCAGCCGAGATCCTTGAAAAGAGCTATGGTCTGATGGATGCTGCTCTCGAGGTTCAGTTTGGTGTCTGCTATTAGGAGAAAATCGTCGAGGTATGGAACAATCTTTATCTGCTGTTCTCTCAGATACGCCACTACCTCCGTGATGACCTTTGTAAAAATGCGAGGGGCCGACGAAATTCCAAAGGGGAGACACTGGATGTCGGGATTCGAACCCGTGACCAGCCACATCCCAGGCGGTAGCCCTGCTTACTAGGCTACCGTCCTCTCTGGACATTCCTCCCTGAAGCCTATTAGTTAACCTCAGTCTTGCCAAGCCTTGCTCATTACCCTTGATTCCCCACACCTGGTACTTCCCTATTTAAGTCCAGCCCCTTGCACTCCAGTTTGCTGATTATTGAGCTCCTGAGCCTTGATCAAGCTTCTCCTCATCCGCTGCTCCTGCTCCAACTGAAGTCCACTGCTGACCAGGAATTGCCTACCGACTACTCTTCTGCTTGACCCTACCTACTGAACTGCTACCACCGTTGCCATCCGGATTGTCTGACTACGCTTACTGCCGCCTGCCCTGACCCACCGCCTGCCTACCGACTACTCTTCTGCTTGACCCTACCTACTGAACTGCTACCACCGTTGCCATCCGGATTGTCTGACTACGCTTACTGCCGCCTGCCCTGACCCACTGCCTGCCTACCGACTACGCCTCTGCCAGACTTCTTGCACCTACTACCTGCCTGCGGTCCTTGCCACTGGGCTCCACTCCTGCTAATAGCCAGCGGTCCTCTGACTCAGGTGAGCCTGTAGGACTGTTACAGAATAATCAGCCTTACCATGGAGTCCGCAATGGCCACTCTGCGTAAGCAGGTCTCCGAACTTCAAGATTTTGGTACTACATTTCAGGAGAAATTTGCCCATCTCCAAGGCGTAGTCCAAAGCCAACAGAGGGAGATTATTGAACTACAGAGGCAACTCCTGGACGTTCGCGGCGCGCCCGCAGACACCCGCATGCCACTCCCATCAAGATTCAGCGGCGACAGACGCCAGTATCGGGGGTTTCTAAACCAATGCCGCATCTATTTTCAGATGTACCCGGCCCCCTTCACCACCGAGAAAAAGAAGGTGCTATTCGTGGTCAATCTCCTGACGGATGAAGCATTAGCATGGGCATCACCATACGTGGAGACTAACAGTCAGCTCCTGGACAACCTAAACAACTTTATCACCGCCATGAGCCAAGTCTTCGATGACCCCAACCGCTGTGCGACAGCCGAGGCGCGACTACATGGTCTGCGGCAAGGGAGACGCTCCGTCGCCGAATACACCGCCGAGTTTCGCCGTTGGGTCACGGACACCACCTGGAACCCAGCGGCACAGAGAAGCCAATTCCGGCGAGGCCTGTCAGAATTAATAAAGGACGAACTCGCCAGAGTTGAGGCCCCGGACGATCTGGATGACTTCATTCAGTTATGCATCCGGATAGATCAAAGACTCTCCGAGAGGAAGAAAGAAAGACTCTGGTCCTCGGACCACAGACCCACTTACTCCTTCTCTTCCACCGCCCAGCGCGACCCCCAGTCAGTAACTGAACCTATGCAGGTTGACGCCCTACGTAGGTCTCTATCCACAGCTGAGAAGGAGAGAAGGCTGGCCGAAAACCTCTGCCTCTACTGTGGGGAGCCGGGTCATTTTGCCATCAAATGTCCTCATAAGATCCGAAAGACTATTGCCGTCACGGAGCTAAAGGAGCAACCACAGACTCCAACCCCGCCAGCAGCCCCGGAAAATAACAACACGGCGGCTCATGGATCCCACTTCATCGTCCCCATCCTCATCGACATTGAGGGGCGACAACTCCCCTGTTCAGCGATGTTAGACTCCGGGGCGGGAGGCAACTTCATGGACCTAACCTTCGCCCGCGAAAAGAACATTCCACTGACAATCAAGGCAGCCCCCGTTGACCTGGAAACCGTCGACGGATCCCCACTCTCCTCGGGGCCGGCCACTCACGAGACCACCGAACTACAACTCCTCATTGAACCTGATCACCGTGAAAAGATCCACTTCTCTCTGATCGCCTCCCCGAAGTTCCCAGTGATCTTGGGCATCCCATGGTTGACCACCCACAACCCCTCGGTGGACTGGGAAACCCGCTGCATACGATTCCCATCCGAGTTCTGCACGCTAAATTGCTCCCACAAACCCGTCCTTCCACCCGAAGACACCACCATCTCAAAACTATCCGTCAAGGATCTGCTACCCCCTCAATACCGTGAGTTCCAGGATGTCTGCGACAAGAAAAACGCAGACAAGCTGCCACCACACCGACCCTATGACTGCCCTATAGAACTGTTGCCCGGGGCCGAAATACCCTTTGGCAGTATCTACTCCCTCTCAGAGCCTGAACTCAAGGCCCTGAAAGAGTACCTGGACGAGGACCTGAGGAAGGGGTTCATCCGGCCCTCCACCTCCCCCGCGGGAGCCCCCTTTTTCTTCGTAGAGAAGAAAGACTCCTCCCTGCGTCCCTGCATAGACTACAGAAAGCTTAATGACATAACCGTAAAAAACCGGTACCCACTCCCACTGATTTCCGAACTCCTTGAGAGACTCCGGGAAGCGAAGATCTTCACCAAACTCGACCTTCGAGGGGCCTACAACCTCGTCCGAATCCGCCCTGGGGACGAATGGAAGACCGCCTTCCGGACACGTTATGGTCATTTCGAGTACCTGGTCATGCCTTTCGGACTCTGCAATGCTCCCGCCACCTTCCAGCACTTCATTAACGACGTCCTCAGGGACATGCTGGATCTGTTTGTAGTCGTTTACCTGGACGACATCTTGATCTTCTCTGAAGACCTCGAGCAGCACCGCGAACACGTCCGCAGGGTACTGCAGAGACTCAGACAGAACTCTCTCTATATCAAGCTAGAGAAATGCGAGTTTGAGCGAACCACCACTCAGTTCCTCGGATACATCATCTCCCCAGAGGGCCTAAGTATGGACCCGGGGAAGGTCCAAGCTGTGATGAACTGGCCCATTCCGAAAAATGAGAAGGAGATACAAAGATTCATTGGCTTCGCCAACTTCTATCGGAAGTTTATCCGGAACTTCTCCAAGGTCATATCACCAATCACCCAACTCACCAAGAAGGCAGTCCCCTTCTCCTGGACACCCGAGGCCCAGGAGGCCTTCACCAAGTTGAAACTCCTCTTCACTTCTGCCCCAATCCTAATCCACCCGAACCCCGAGCTCCCATTTACAGTTGAAGTGGATGCATCAGACTCTGCGGTGGGGGCAGTTTTGTCACAACGGACAGGGGAGAGGATGCTATTACACCCGTGCGCATATTTCTCCCGCCAGATGTCCCCCTCCGAGAAGAACTATGACATCGGGAACAAAGAACTGCTGGCGATCAAGGATGCCTTCTCCGAGTGGAGACACCTGCTGGAGGGAGCCACCAACCCCATAATTGTACTAACTGACCACAAGAACCTCGAGTTCATCCGCAGCGCTAAGAGACTCTCAGCCAGACAGGCCAGATGGAGCCTATTCTTTTCCCGCTTCAACTATCTCATCACCTATCGCCCTGGATCAAAAAACGGCAAGGCTGACGCCCTCTCCAGAATGTTTTCCGAGCCCTCACAGAGTAACAAGGGCCAAAATAACATCTTACCCGAGAGAAGGGTCGTAGGGGCCACCTACTCTAAAGAACTCCTGGGCACAATCAAAGAAGGATACGAAAATGACCCCTTCCTCGCCCACCCCACAAGGAATATCAGCCTTACGTTTAAGAACGGTCATTGGTTTCATCAGGACCTACAACTATATGTACCAGAAATCGCACGGCTCGAAGTGCTCAAATTCAACCATGACTCCAAGCTGGCCGGCCATTTTGGCATAAAAAAAACCCAGGAGCTTCTCTCCCGCTCCTTCTGGTGGCCAACATACAAGGAGGACATCAAGAGGTACATCTCCTCGTGCGCGGTCTGTGCCCGCAATAAGACTCTTCGTTCCTCCCCTGTGGGTCTGTTACAACCCCTCCCTATTCCCTCCCGCCCCTGGGGCTCGATCTCCATGGACTTTGTGGTAGACCTTCCTCCTTCAAAAGGGATGAACACTATCCTGGTCGTGGTCGACCGTCTCACCAAGATGGCCCATTTCATCCCCTACAAAGGCCTACCCACAGCCAAACAGACGGCCGATCTTATTCTCAGAGAGATCTTCAGGCTGCATGGGATCCCGGACGACGTGGTCTCCGACCGAGGCGTACAATTTGCCTCAAAGTTCTGGAAGAACTTCTGCCTGGCGCTCGGGGTTAAAGTGAACCTGTCCTCTGCTTTCCACCCTCAG
This sequence comes from Bufo bufo, assembly GCF_905171765.1. Taxonomy (NCBI): domain Eukaryota; kingdom Metazoa; phylum Chordata; class Amphibia; order Anura; family Bufonidae; genus Bufo; species Bufo bufo. The sequence continues at coordinate 306,494,467 of NC_053392.1, forward strand.
TCAAACGGGCAGACGGAGAGAACTAATCAGACCCTAGAGCAATACCTACGCTGTTTCAGCTCCCACCTGCAGGATGACTGGCTGGATCATCTCCCCACGGCCGAGTTCGCCTACAACAATGCTGAGCACAGCTCAACCAAGCACAGCCCCTTCTTTGCTAACACAGGCTCGCACCCGGTGTTCATTCCCCACCTACCCGTCGCCTCCACCCTCCCAGCAGTGGCCGAACGCCTAACAACCCTACAGGAGGCACAAAAGAACATTATTGATAACCTCCAGCTTGCCCAGAGGCGCTTTAAACAGGGAGCAGACAGACGTCGCAAACCCACCCCGGGCTTCCATGTGGGAGACAAGGTGTGGCTGTCCACCAGGAACCTCAGATTGAAGGTCCCCTCCAAAAAATTTGCCCAAAAATACATGGGTCCGTTCCGGATCACTGCACAAATCAACGAGGTCACTTTCCGTCTCGACCTTCCGGACTCCATTAGGGTACACCCTGTCTTCCATTGTTCTCTCCTCAAGCCATACGTGGAGAACACCTTCACAGGCCGCCACTCTCCCCCTCCACCACCCGTGAGGGTACAGGGTGAAGAAGAATATGTTGTCGCAAAGATTCTCGACTCCAGGATCCACCGGGGAAGACTACAATACCTAATTGGGTGGAAGGGTTACCCTCCTGAGGATAACTCCTGGGAGCGAGAAGAAAATGTCCACGCCCCCAGACTGGTAAAAGAGTTCCACCAACGGCACCCCGGTAAGCCTGCCCCTGCGGTGCCCGGAGGTCACCTTGGAAGGGGGGGAGTACTGTCGGGATTCGAACCCGTGACCAGCCACATCCCAGGCGGTAGCCCTGCTTACTAGGCTACCGTCCTCTCTGGACATTCCTCCCTGAAGCCTATTAGTTAACCTCAGTCTTGCCAAGCCTTGCTCATTACCCTTGATTCCCCACACCTGGTACTTCCCTATTTAAGTCCAGCCCCTTGCACTCCAGTTTGCTGATTATTGAGCTCCTGAGCCTTGATCAAGCTTCTCCTCATCCGCTGCTCCTGCTCCAACTGAAGTCCACTGCTGACCAGGAATTGCCTACCGACTACTCTTCTGCTTGACCCTACCTACTGAACTGCTACCACCGTTGCCATCCGGATTGTCTGACTACGCTTACTGCCGCCTGCCCTGACCCACCGCCTGCCTACCGACTACTCTTCTGCTTGACCCTACCTACTGAACTGCTACCACCGTTGCCATCCGGATTGTCTGACTACGCTTACTGCCGCCTGCCCTGACCCACTGCCTGCCTACCGACTACGCCTCTGCCAGACTTCTTGCACCTACTACCTGCCTGCGGTCCTTGCCACTGGGCTCCACTCCTGCTAATAGCCAGCGGTCCTCTGACTCAGGTGAGCCTGTAGGACTGTTACACTGGAACTGATAATGAAGGAGAGTCCCCTCCTGGATGACTGCAAACCTGAGATATTTCTGGTGTAGAGGATGAATCGGGATGTGATAATACGCATCCTTCAGGTCCATGGTACATAGTAGATCTCCAACTGAAATTAACGGGATTGCTGATCTTATGGATTCCATCTTGAACTTGTGATAGGCTACTGACTTGTTCAGGGACTTCAGGTTGATAATTGTCCTGTAAGATCCATCCGTTTTTTTTATTAGAAAAAGACTTGAATAGTGACCCAAGTACTTTTGATCTTCCGGAACCTGGACTATAGCATTTAATTTTAGAAGCTTCTGTAAGTCCAGACCTAACTGATTTTGTTGCCCCACTGAATGGAATTTGGTGATTAGGAATCTTTTCGGGGGAGGACCGCGAAATTCAAATTTTACCCCTTCTCGGATGGAATTGAGGATCCACTGATTTTGGGTAACCCGAGTCCAGGATTCCCAAAACAAGCGGAGCCTGCCCCCTACTGGCCTGATGTCATTGCTTGCTTGGGCCTGAGTTAGGATTGAAGAGGAAACCCCTACCTCTCCCTCCTTTAGGGTAGCTCCATCTACCCGTTTTACCTTTTCCTCTCTCTGAGGATGTAAACTGCCTAGAGGTTTTACGAAAGGGCTGTACTGGTTTCTTTGCCTTTTCTTCTGGAAACCCCTTCTTTTTGTCCGCTGCACTTTCCAAAATGGAATCGAGGACCTGGCCAAAAAGGTATGCTCCGGTAAAGGGGATTGCACATAGTTTATTTTTTGAGGCAATGTCTCCCGTCCAGGATTTGAGCCAGAGGGCCCGTCTTGCTGTATTTGTAAGGGCGTCATTTCTGGCTGTGAAACGAATAGACTCTGCCGAAGCGTCTGCCATGAAGGACGCTGCAATTTTTAGTAAAGGTAAGGACTCAAGTATTTCCTCCCTGGAAGTTTTCATTTTGAGATGCTCTTCCAGTTGCTCAAGCCATAGGCACATGGCGCGAGCTACCGAGGTTGCTGCAATATTAGCATTAATAGTAGCCGCTGAAGATTCCCAGGCTTTCTTCAGAAGACCATCCATCTTCCGATCCATGGGGTCCTTTAACTGTGAGGAATCCTCGAATGGTATGGACGTCTTCTTCACCACTTTGGCTACCTGGATGTCGACTTTTGGAATCTCATCCCAAAGTTTTGTTTTCTCCCGGTTGAAAGCCAGCCTGCTTTTAAATTCTCTGGGTACATAGAGCTTTTTGTCGCCCTCTTCCCACTCATCTTTGATAAGATCCTGTAAATACGAATTCACCGTGAAAAGCTTTCTTTTCCTGGCCCTTAATCCGCCGAACATTTCGTCCTGTACTGAACGTTTCGGCTCCTCCTCCTCAACCGCCATGGTCTGCCTCACTGCTGTTAGGAGCGAGTCAAGATGCTCTGAGGAAAACAGAAATCTCTTGGGTTCCTCTGACACGGAAGGGGGGATCTCCTCCTCCAATTCGTCCGAAGGATACCCGGTTTCCTCCTCCGACTCTGATACCATATGTACTCTGGCACGCTTGGACAGAGGGGAAGAGGGAACTGGAAGGGAAGGGGGCTGACTCATTCCTGCCGCCTGTACTTCCTCTCTGACAATGGTTCTCAGCTCTTCCAGAAAGGATGGTTGTTCCTCCTTCAGGATTTTTGCCAAGCAATCTGTGCAGAGGGCCTTCTTATATGACTCAGAAAGCTTCTTAGTGCACGTAGCACATTTCCTAGCTTTTTTCCTGAAGTCTCCATGTGGTTTATGTCCCGTCTCCTTTTCCACCTTAATAGGGGGAGAAGGAGATATAAAACTGGTCCAAAGGATTTTTGACCTAACCAGCAGGATACTACTTACAGTAATCTGGATGAGGGGGTCAGCTACCGCATCTAGCCTGCTCAAACCCTGGGCCTCCATGATGTATCGCCTGGAGCACACATCACAGCGTTTTTTTAAAAGGATCTTACCTTACTGGCCCTTCCCTCATCGCCGCCCGGATCCGCCTCCTCTTCCGGGGGACTCTTCCTAAGAGGAGTCGACCCCACATGCGAAGCCTCCGGGTGAGGCCTCCAGCATGAATGCGCGCCGGTATCCTGGACACGTCACTTCCGGGTCGCACAGGAAGTGACGTGAAACGCATCATCCGAGGAGGACGGAGCCGCTGCTGTGTTCAGAGCTCCATCGGAGAAGCCGCAACAGCGTCCTGGTACCGCGGCGTGCAGCAGAAAAAAAGGTACCCGGAAAGCTTGGGGACCCCTTCCCCGAGGGGTGCTGGCTTCAGGCCGCAACGGAGGCTGAAGAGGAGAGGCATGAGCCCCCTGACCAGCCTGGCCTAGTGCTGATCCCTACAAGTAGCAGAGATCCCTTCTCACAGCTCCTATCCCCGTAGGGACAGGAAGAACACTGGTGGGAGGGTAGGGGAGGGGCCTTTTAACCTTTTCACGCTTCCTGTCTCTACAGATATCCAATAGGACATCCTCCAGTGGGTACTGTCATGGAGGGACGTCCTGGAAAGAAAAATATATTTGCCCTTTTGCAGTGCAGTTATATATTCTAACGTCCTGTCTGCCGTGTATTAGTGGCATAATAAAAATATATTTGCCGTTCAGCGTTGCCATTTGCCTTTTGTGTAGTGGAAAAGTGGAAAAAAATGATGGACCTAATTGCCATTCAGTGGTGCAGTTATATATTCTAAAGCCCTGTTTGTTGTGTATTAGTGGCAAAATAAAAAATATAGTCGCCGTTAAGCATTGCACTTATATATTAAAAAGCCTTTTGTGTAGTGTAAAAGTGCTTTTTAACATGTAAGTGCAACGCTGAACGGTGAATATGTTTTTCTTTTGCCACTAATACACGGCATACAGGGCTTTAAAATATATAACTGCACCGCTAAATGGCAATTAGGCCCTATTTGCCGTATATTAGTGGCAAAATAAAAATATATACGCCATTCAGCGTTAAAATTATATGTTGAAAAGCCTTTTGTGTAGTGGAAAAGTGGAAAAAATGTAGGGCCTAATTGCCGTTTAGCGGTGCAGTTATATATTTTAAAGCCCTGTCTGCCGTGTATTAGTGGCAAAACAATAACATATTCACCGTTCAGCGTTGCACTTACATGTTAAAAAGCATTGTGTATTGTAAAAGTGGAATAAAATTAGGGCCTAATTGCCTTTCAGCAGTGCAGTTATATATTCTAAAGCCCTGTTTGCCGTGTATTAGTGGCAAAAGAAAAACATATTCGCCGTTCAGCGATGCACTTACATGTTAAAAAGCATTGTGTATTGTAAAAGTGGAAAAAAATGAGGGCCTCATTGCCTTTCAGCAGTGCAGTTATATATTCTAAAGCCCTGTTTGCCGTGTATTAGTGAAGATATTCGCCGTTCAGAGTTGCACTTATATGTTGAAAAGCCTTTTGTGTACTGTAGAAGTGGTAAAATTTAGGGCCTAATTGCCTTTCAGCAGTGTAGTTATATATTCTAAAGCCCTGTTTGCCGTGTATTAGTGGCAATATTCGCCATTCAGCGTTGCACTTATATGTTGAAAAGCCTTTTGTGTACTGTAAAAGTGGTAAAAATTAGGGCCTAATTGCCTTTCAGTGGTGCAGTTATATATTCTAAAGCCCTGTTTGCCGTGTATTAGTGGCAAAATAAACATTTATCCGCTGTTTAGTGTTGCACTTATATGTTGAAAAGCCTTTTGTGTAGTGGAAAAGTGGAAAAAAATTAGGGCCTAATGGCCTTTCAGCAGTGCAGTTGTATATTCTAAAGCCCTGTTTGCCGTGTATTAGTGGCAATATTCGCCTTTCAGCGTTGCACTTATATGTTGAAAAGCCTTGTGTAGTATAAAAGTGGAAAAAAATGATGGGCCTAATTGCCGTTCAGCAGTGAAGTTATATATTCTAAAGCCCTGTTTGCCGTATATTAGCGGCAAAATAAAAATATATTCGCCATTCAGCATTGCACTTATATGTTGAAAAGCCTTTTGTGTAGTCTAAAAGTGGGGAAAAAATTAGGGCCTAATGGCCTTTCAGCAGTGCAGTTATATATTCTAAAGCCCTGTTTGCCGTGTATTAGTGGCAAAATAAAAATATATTCGCCGTTCAGCATTGCACTTATATGTTAAAAAGCCTTGTGTAGTGTAAAAGTGGAAAAAAATAATAGCCTATTTGCCGTTCAGAGTTGTGTTGAAAAGCCTTTTGTGTAATGGAAAAGTGGAAAAAAATTAGGGACTAATTGCCTTTCAGCGGTGCAGTTATATATTCTAAAGCCCTGTTTGCCGTGCATTAGTGGAAAAATATAAATATATTCGCCGTTCAGCATTGAACTTATATGTTAAAAAGCCTTGTGTAGTGTAAAAGTGGAAAAAATAAGAGCCTATTTGCCGTTCAGAGTTGCACTTATAAGTTGAAAAGTCTTTTGTGTAGTGTAATAGTGGAAAAAAGTTATGGGCCTAATTGCCTGTCAGCGGTGCAGTTATATATTCTAAAGCCCTGTTTGTCGAGTATTATTGGCAAGATAAAAATGTAGTGCATAATATCCCTTCAGCAGTGCAGTTATTTATTCTGAAGCCCTATTTTCCGTGTATTAGTGGCAAAATAAAAATATATTCGCCATTCAGCGTTAAAATTATATGTTGAAAAGCCTTTTGTGTAGTAGAAAAGTGGAAAAAATTTAGGGCCTAATTGCCGTTTAGCGGTGCAGTTATATATTTTAAAGCCCTGTTTGCCGTGTATTAGTGGCAAAAGAAAAACATATTTGGCGTTCAGCGATGCACTTACATGTTGAAAAACCTTGTGTAGTATAAAGTGGAAAAAAATGATGGGCCTAATTGCCGTTCAGCGTTGAAGTTATATATTCTAAAGCCCTGTTTGCCATATATTAGCTGCAAAATAAAAATATATTTGCCATTCAGCGTTGCACTTATATGTTGAAAAGCCTTTTGTGTACTGTAGAAGTGGTAAAATTTAGGGCCTAATTGCCTTTCAGCAGTGTAGTTATATATTCTAAAGCCCTGTTTGCCGTGTATTAGTGGCAATATTCGCCATTCAGCGTTGCACTTATATGTTGAAAAGCCTTTTGTGTACTGTAAAAGTGGTAAAAATTAGGGCCTAATTGCCTTTCAGTGGTGCAGTTATATATTCTAAAGCCCTGTTTGCCGTGTATTAGTGGCAAAATAAACATTTATCCGCTGTTTAGTGTTGCACTTATATGTTGAAAAGCCTTTTGTGTAGTGGAAAAGTGGAAAAAAATTAGGGCCTAATGGCCTTTCAGCAGTGCAGTTGTATATTCTAAAGCCCTGTTTGCCATGCATTAGTGGAAAAATAAAAATATATTTGCCGTTCAGCATTGCACTTATATGTTAAAAAGCCTTGTGTAGTGTAAAAGTGGAAAAAAATAAGAGCCTATTTCCCATTCAGAGTTTCACTTATATGTTGAAAAGCCTTTTGTGTAGTGGAAAAGTGGGAAAAAATTGGGACTAATTGCCTTTCAGCGGTGTAGTTATATATTCTAAAGCCCTGTTTGCCGTGTATTAGTAGCAAAAGAAAAACATATTCACCGTTCAGCGTTGCACTTACATGTTGAAAAGCCTTGTGTAGTGTAAAAATGAAAAAAAAAAATAAAATAGGGCCCAATTGCCTTTCAGCAGTGCAGTTATATATTCTAAAGGCACTTTGCACTTTATATGGTTGGATGCCCATTCAGTAGGTCAATTTTAGTATCCTCTTCCTATATTCCTCTTTATGCCATACCCACAATTTATATCTCCCAGGAATGTACTGCACTTTGTATTTATATGTTTGACATCTCGTTTTGAATGTTTTTTAACATGTATTTCAATAAAATATATATTTTTTTATAGCTAATTAGCCTCAGTATTTTGTTATAGGTCTTTTTATATATTCTAAAACCCTGTTTGCTGTGTATTAGTGGCAAAATAAAAAGATATTCGCCGTTCAACATTGCTGTTATACACTCACCTAAAGAATTATTAGGAACACCATACTAATACGGTGTTGGACCCCCTTTTGCCTTCAGAACTGCCTTAATTCTATGTGGCATTGATTCAACAAGGTGCTGATAGCATTCTTTAGAAATGTTGGCCCATATTGATAGGATAGCATCTTGCAGTTGATGGAGATTTGAGGGATGCACATCCAGGGCACGAAGCTCCCGTTCCACCACATCCCAAAGATGCTCTATTGGGTTGAGATCTGGTGACTGTGGGGGCCATTTTAGTACAGTGAACTCATTGTCATGTTCAAGAAACCAATTTGAAATGATTTGAGCTTTGTGACATGGTGCATTATCCTGCTGGAAGTAGCCATCAGAGGATGGGTACATGGTGGTCATGAAGGGATGGACATGGTCAGAAACAATGCTCAGGTAGCCCATGGCATTTAAATGATGCCCAATTGGCACTAAGGGGCCTAAAGTGTGCCCAGAAAACATCCCCCACACCATTACACCACCACCACCAGCCTGCACAGTGGTAACAAGGCATGATGGATACATGTTCTCATTCTGTTTACTCCAAATTCGGACTCTACCAATTGAATGTCTCAACAGAAATCGAGACTCATCAGACCAGGCAACATTTTTCCAGTCTTCAACAGTCCAATTTTGGTGAGCTCGTGCAAATTGTAGCCTCTTTTTCCTATTTGTAGTGGAGATGAGTGTTACCCGGTGGGGTCTTCTGCTGTTGTAACCCATCCGCCTTAAGGTTGTGCGTGTTGTGGCTTCACAAATGCTTTGCTGCATACCTCGGTTGTAACGAGTGGTTATTTCAGTCAACGTTGCTTTTCTATCAGCTTGAATCAGTCGGCCCATTCTCCTCTGACCTCTAGTATCAACAAGGCATTTTCGCCCACAGGACTGCCGCATACTGGATGTTTTTCCCTTTTCACACCATTCTATTTAAATCCTAGAAATGGTTGTGCGTGAAAATCCCAGTAACTGAGCAGATTGTGAAATACTCAGACCGGCCCATCTGGCACCAACAACCATGCCACGCTCAAATTGCTTAAATCACCTTTCTTTCCCATTCTGACATTCAGTTTGGAGTTCAGGAGATTGTCTTGACCAGGACCACACCCCTAAATGCATTGAAGCAACTGCCATGTGATTGGTTGACTAGATAATTGCATTAATGAGAAATAGAACAGGTGTTCCTAATAATTCTTTAGGTGAGTGTATGTTGAAAAGCCTTGTGTAGTGTAAAAGTGGACAAAAATAAGGGCCTATTTGCCGTTCAGCGGTGCAGTTATATCTGGTAAAGCCCTGTTTGCGGTATGGACCGAATTACGTAGTGTTGAAGTTTTTTATGTGAAACAGCTTTTTTTGGGGAAAATTGATGTGTGATTGTACACCTCCTTTTGTGGTATGGACCGAATTACATAGTGGTGAAGTTTTTTTCAAACATGTTCTTTTCAGGAAAATTGATGGGTGATTTTACACCTCCTTTTTTAGTATTGACCGAATTACATAGTGGTGAAATTTTTTATGTAAAACAGGCTTTTTTGGGGAAAATTTATGGGTGATTGTACACCTCCTTTTGCAGTATGGAACGAATTACATAGTGGTGACATTTTTTATTTCAAACATTTTTTTTCCGGAAAATTTATGGGTGATTATACACCTCCTTTTGCGGTATGGACCGAATTACGTGGTGGTGATATTTTCTATGAGAAACAGGCTTTTTTTGGGGAAAATTGATGGGTGATTGTACATCTCCTTTTGAGGAATGGACCGAATTACCTAGTGGTGACATTTTTTATGTGAAAAAGGCTTTTTTGGGGAAAATTGATGGGTGATTGTACACTTTGTTCTGTATGAACCAAATTCCATTATCCTTTTATTGGTGAAATTTTTTATTTCAAACATGTTTTTTTCGGGAAAATTGATGGGTGATTGTACACCTCCTCTATGGACCAAATTACGTTGTCGTGGGTCCTGCAGTAAACATAATGAAGACGCTGATGACAACACACCTGCAGACTTTGCCTTTACATCTATTTACAATTAAATCAAGCAGCTTTACTAAGTTGAAAATATTCATGTGTTTTTATCTGCTCCGTCTGCATTTGAACCCCACAGCACACCAGACATGACAGGAGAGCCTCTGCTTTGGAGTCCAAGTCCAGTTTCTTAAGATCCGGAGTTCCATCAGAATTGTGCGTAACATTCTTGCTCCCTGTGCAAAGCTATAACAATAGGATTCCGTATGCATACACGTCAGAGGAAGCTGAAGCTGGTTGCCCCAATTTTAATTCAGGAGTAGTAAACAGAGGGAAGCAAATAGAGGTGGCTAAACTCCGCTGCTCTGTATCTCTTATGAAGTCAATGTCTCCAACTATGCCCCTCTCGCGATTTACAGCAAATACATTATTTTCATGTAGAGATCCAAGAATTATGTTGGAGGCATGTAGTGTATGCAAGCCATGTGCGACCCCTCTCATCACTCTCACGCTGTTCTGCACCTGTTTTGCTTGGGCGAATGGAGTCACACAGGGGAGGAACTGCTCCAAGGAGAACTCTCCTGTCCACACTAAATGTGGAGAGACTGACCTTTGTCAAGATGAATCAGGCATGAATCAGCCAATATTTCCACCCACCAATGCCTGATGCATCAGACTAGATCATCCATGGTGCCACACCAACACAAAAGAGACCGGTTTCTTCTAGCTACCTGCCTCAGCTACTATTCTGATGCTTCCACCTGCCTGATGACAAACATCTGATTCCAAAAGCTCCTTCTTACACCCACCATCGTCAGTGGGTACTGTTATTGCCACCCACCTCCACACTCTGTCCCTGGGTCACTCTGTGGTCTTCTGATACTGCTGCTACCTCCATAATATGTCACCTTGCCACTCTGTGGTCTCCTGATGCTGCTGCTACCTCCACAATATGTAACCCTACCACTCTGTGGTGTCCTGATGCTGCTGCTACCTCAACACTATGTCACCTTGCCACTCTTTGGCCTCCTCCTGCTGCTGCTGCCAACTCCACACTGTCACCTTGCCACTTTGTGGTCTCCTGATGCTGATGCTACCTCCACATTATGTCACCTTGCCACTCTGTGGCCTCCTGATGCTGCCGCCCCCTCCACACTATGTCACCTTGCCGCTCTGTGGTCTCCTACTGCTGCCACATAGTCATAGGTAGTGTTGAGCGCGAATATTCGTATTTTAATCGCGGATATTGGCACTTCGAGAATTTACGAATATTTAGAATATAGCGCTATATATTCATAAATTCGAATATTATATATATATTTTTTAAACAGTACACATGATCCCTCCCTAGTTGTAGTTTGTTGGCCAATGAGAAGGCTGCAATATCTCTGTCAGAGCTTAGCAACATCCCTAGCAACCAATAGGAAAGTTGCCTACCCCTTACTATATAAGAAAATTTCCAACAGCCATTTTGTGCTGTTTCATGCAGTTGTGAGAGAGAGAGGAGTGTGATTTCTGTACTGTGCTGAATTCCTGTGTCATATTACATCTGATACCTCATATATATAATCCAGATAGTTATTGGTAGATAGTACTGTTAATCAAGCACCATAGTGCTCGGGGGCTCGGGCCAAACACATCGGGATGCACGGGTGCTCTACCGAGCAGCCGAGTATAATCGAAGTCAAGGGGGGAATCTGAGCATTAAACCAGGCACCCCCTGCTTTGAAGAGGGGAGGGTGCTTGGTTCATAGTAAATGGTCAGAAATTGATGGAAACACCACTGAAATGGTTCAGGAACAGCATTAGGAGGATGTCTGGATGCATCTTGGACTCCCAGGTCGTTGTTGGGAACGATGTTGTCCGAGTAGTACACCACTTTTACAGACTGACAATAATACGCACAAAACCGAAGATTAAATCGATTTTAGAGAAAAAATTGCTGGGAAACATTCTTTCCTGTATATTTACTTGTATATAAAGTGCAAGTGCTGCCAAAAATTACAAGGAAGATGAATTCTGATACAACCTGTATATCACATAAAGGAGGGCCTCATTCACAATGTGGTACAATTTTTCAGGTAGTGGGACTCCTACACTCATAAAGCCTATACACTAAGTGAAAGTGCTGCCAAAAATACACCCTTTGTTACACATACAGGAGGGCATCATCCACAGCCTTGAAAAATTATGATTGATGGCCTGCTGGTGACCCTCAAAAACATATGGAGCAAGGGCCTGCTGATCTGACCATCTAAAACATTATGGGGGAGGGTCTGCTGCCGCTTTGTTGACTCTAGATAACCTGGACCCGATCGCACGTTCCCATGACGGCGACGATCCATTCGGATGTCTGCCCTATCAAATTTCAATGTTGTTTTCAGCACGAACCACGGTGACTATGGGTAACAGGGAATCACGGTTTGATTCCGGAGAGGGAGCCTGAGAAACAGCTACAGCTACCACTTCGAAGCAAGGCAGCATGTGCGCAATTTACCTATTAGATATAATTAGGTGAGGGCCTACAGGTGAGCTGACCCTGTAAAAGATTGTAGGTGCAGGCCTGCTGGTGAGCTGACCCTCTAAAAGATTGTAGGTGAGGGCCTGCAGGTGAGCTGGCCCTCTAAAAAAGTATATGTGAGGGCCTGCAGGTGATCTGACCATCTAAAAAATTATATGCGAGGACCTGCAGCTGAGCTGACCCTCTAAAACATTATGGTTGAGGGCCTGCTGCTGAGATGACCATTTAAAAAAATATGGGAGGGTGCCAGCTGCTTAGCTGACCATTGAAACAATTTACAGTGTTCAAAGCAGGTCAGGTCTCCTGAATACCTCACCTAGGAATAATGGAATAGGACTCCGGTTCTATTTTGTTGGTTTTCGGAACTGGGGCCATGATTAAGAGGGACAGCCGGGGGTATCCGTATTGCGCCGCTAGAGGTGAAAGCATTTGCCAAGAATGTTTTCATTAATCAAAAACGAAAGTCGGAGGTTCGAAGATGATCAGATACCGTCGTCGTTCCAACCATAAACAATGACGAACGGAGATCCGGCTGCGTTTTTCCAATGACCTGCCGAGCTGCTTCCGGGAAACCAAGGTCTTCCAGGGGGAGTATGGTTGCAAAGCTGACAAAGTACACTGTATGTCACAGAATTTTTTTTTTAAGTGCACACGTTACACTGCAGATGTGGCCCTGGTAAGGTCACTGTCAGAAGTGGACACTGTCTACGGAAAAATTACATTGTATGTCACAGATACATTTTTGAAGTGCACACGTTACACTGCAGATGTTGCCCTGGTAAGGTCACTGTCAGAAGCGGACACCTGCTACGGAAAAATTACATTGTATGTCACAGATACATTTTTGAAGCCCACACTTTAGGCTACTTTCACACTGGCGTTTTGAATTCCTTTTGTGAGATCCGTTTCAGGGCTCTCACAAACGGTTCAAAACGGATCAGTTAAGCCCTAATGCATTCTGAATGGATAAGGATCCGCTCAGAATGCATCAGTTGGGCTGCGTTTGGTCACCGTTCCGCTTTGGAGGCGGGCACCAAAACGCTGCTTGCTGCGTTTTGATGGCCGTCTGAAGATGCGGAGCCAAGCGGATCCGTCCAGACTCACAATTGAAGTAAATGGGGATGGATCCGTTTGCACTGGCTCCGCTTTGAGACTGATCCGTTTCAAAATGCTCACGTCTCTGCGCATGCCCAGTAATTTCCTTTCCCTCCCATCATTGTCGGCCATCTTGGATCATCGACTTGCTGAACACTGGTAAATATAGGAAGTTGTGTGTTTGTCTTTCTTTATTTTTTTCTATCTATCTATCTATCTATCTATCTATCTATCTATCTATCTATCTATCTATCACTAGGGGGGTTGCTGGCACTGGGGGGGGGGGTGGCTGGAACTGTGGGGGCTGCTGGCACTGGGGGGGCTGGCTTTATGGGGGCTACTGGCTCTGGGGGTGGCTGATGGCACTGGGGTGGGGGGTTGCTGGCACTGGGGGGGCTGTTGGCACTGTGGGGGGTGTGGCTGGAACTGTAGGGGCTGCTGGCACTGGGTGGGGGGGCTGACTTTATGGGGGCTACTGGATCTGGGGGTGGCTGCAGGCACTGGGGTGTGTGATGGCACTGGGGGGTGTTGCTGGAACTGTGGGGGCTGCTGGCACTGAGGGGGGGCTGGCTTTATGGGGGATATTGGCTCTGGGGGTGGGTGATGGCACTGGGGTGGGGGGCTGATGGCACTGGGGGGCTGATGGCACTGGGGCAGGGTGTGGCTGGACCTATGGGGGATTCTGGCACTGGGGGGGCTGATGGCACTGTGGGGGGTTGGTTGGAACTGTGGGGGCTACTGGCACTATGGGGGGCTGCTGGCACTGTGGGGGGCTGCTGTCTCTGGGGGGATTATGGCACCTGTGGGATTAATATTTTTATTTTTTTATTAGGATCGTCAAAAAAAAAAAGTTTTATAGAAAGTTCTGTGGTGGGCAAGCACCAATTTATCTTGTATAAAGTAAGTATTTAAAAAAAAAATGTTGTTTGATATATCTGGAAATAGTGCTCTAAACAAGTTCCTTTAACGTTATCTGCATTTTGTCTGGTACTATGTTGCGTACAGATGTCATCAAAGAAGCAAACCATTGATTGGAGACACCCACCCAGAAGGTGCCGTCATATTCAGAGGCCGGTAAGTAAAAAATCAACACTTGGAGTTTGTACTGTTTGATTCGTTGCATTAATCAGTATGTGCTCTTATTATAGGCTTCTTCATCCTCATCGGAGGGCTCTCCAGCTGTGGCCGGCTCACCTGCCGGGGCCCGCTCAACAGTGGTGCCCTCGCCATCGTCCAGGGGAGGTGGACCAAGCCCGGACCGGGGCTGTCAAGAAGTAAGTGTGTGTGTATATATATATATATATATATATATATATATATATATATATATATATATACACTGCTCAAAAAAATTAAGGGAACACTTAAACAACACAATGTAACTCCAAGTCAATCACACTTCTGTGAAATCAAACTGTCCACTTAGGAAGCAACACTGAGTGACAATCAATTTCACATGCTGTTGTGCAAATGGGATAGACAACAGGTGGAAATTATAGGCAATTAGCAAGACACCCCAATAAAGGAGTGGTTCTGCAGGTTGTGACCACAGACCATTTCTCAGTTCCTATGCTTCCTGGCTGATGTTTTGGTCACTTTTGAATGCTGGCGGTGCTTTCACTCTAGTGGTAGCATGAGACGGAGTCTACAACCCACACAAGTGGTTCAGGTAGTGCAGCTTATCCAGGATGGCACATCAATGCGAGCTGTGGCAAAAAGGTTTGCTGTGTCTATCAGCGTAGTGTCCAGAGCATGGAGGCGCTACCAGGAGACAGGCCAGTACATCAGGAGACGTGGAGGAGGGCAACAACCCAGCAGCAGGACCGCTACCTCCGCCTTTGTGCAAGGAGGAACAGGAGGAGAACTGCCAGAGCCCTGCAAAATGACCTCCAGCAGGCCACAAATGTGCATGTGTCTGCTCAAACGGTCAGAAACAGACTCCATGAGGGTGATATGAGGGCCCGACGTCCACAGGTGGGGGTTGGGCTTACAGCCCAACACCGTGCAGGACGTTTGGCATTTGCCAGAGAACACCAAGATTGGCAAATTCGCCACTGGCGCCCTGTGCTCTTCACAGATGACAGCAGGTTCACACTGAGCACATGTGACAGACATGACAGAGTCTGGAGACGCCGTGGAGAACGTTCTGCTGCCTGCAACATCCTCCAGCATGACCGGTTTGGCATTGGGTCAGTAATGGTGTGGGGTGGCATTTCTTTGGAGGGCCGCACAGCCCTCCATGTGCTCGCCAGAGGTAGCCTGACTGCCATTAGGTACCGAGATGAGATCCTCAGACCCCTTGTGATACCATATGCTGGTGCGGTTGGCTCTGGGTTCCTCCTAATGCAAGACAATGCTAGACCTCATGTGGCTGGAGTGTGTCAGCAGTTCCTGCAAGACGAAGGCATTGATGCTATGGACTGGCCCGCCCGTTCCCCAGACCTGAATCCAATTGAGCACATCTGGGACATCATGTCTCGCTCTATCCACCAACGTCACGTTGCACCACAGACTGTCCAGGAGTTGGCAGATGCCTTAGTCCAGGTCTGGAAGGAGATCCCTCAGGAGACCGTCCGCCACCTCATCTGGAGCATGCACAGGCGTTGTAGGGAGGTCATAAAGGCACGTGGAGGCCACACACACTACTGAGCCTCATTTTGACTTGTTTTAAGGACATTACATCAAAGTTGGATCAGGCTGTAGTGTGTTTTTCCACTTTAATTTTGAGTGTGACTTCAAATCCAGACCTCCATGGGTTGAAAAATTAGATTTCCATTTTTTTATTTTTGTGTGATTTTGTTGTCAGCACATTCAACTATATAAAGAACAAAGTATTTCAGAAGAATATTTAATTAATTCAGATCTAGGATGTGTTATTTTTGTGTTCCCTTTATTTTTTTGAGCAGTATATATATATATATATATATATATATTTATTTATTTATTTTTTAAATACATTATGGTTAAAACATTTTTTTGTTTTTGTTTCAGCAACCTGCACCTAGAGCTGCCAGCAAGGATCCCCCAGTCGCCTCCACATTCAGCGGCAGTCGTAGACATGTAAGTATTTATTAAGTAGTTCTAATTTGCATTTTGTATTCGGATTTTCAGTTAATTTTGTATTTCTTTTTCTTTCAGGGTTTCAAAGGCTCCACCAGAGAAGATGATGAGCTCGGGTCCCTACCATTGATAACGAGCTCCTCATCCAACTGGTGGAGGCGCGTCCATCTTTATGGGACCACTCCGACCGCCACCACGCTAATCATCATCGGACCCAGCGGCTCTAGAGGGACTTATGTTCTGAACTTTTTGAGACCTGGGGGGATCTAAATGCGGCGGCTCAGGAGAATTGTGGTAAGTACAACAATATGTATTTTAATACATTCATATTGTTCTTTACCTTACATCATGCTAAATTTTATTTTTATGTTTTTTTCTACAGTCAAACTGGTTAGCACGGTTTGGCGATCTATCTGGGACCGCTTCAGGCGGGATTTAAACAAGGAGGTTCAGGCCCCGAATGGCTCCGGAGGAACCTCAGGGACCACATACATCTATACGGCGGCCCTAGGGTTCCTGCGACACACAATGGCACCAAGAAGGTAAATATTTTTAAAAACTGAAAAAGGATTTAATTTAAAGGGGCTGTCTGAGACAGCGGAGTGTTTGGCTCCCCTGTTTTGGCCAGCCCCCTATGGTATAAGGTAGACATAGAATAGAACATGGATGTTGTATTTAAAGGACAATTTTTTCCTTTCCTTCTTTTTTCCCCCACAGAACTTGCAGCAGCACTCGGGAGCCTGAACAACCTCCTGAGGCGGAACCGAGACGGATCGCCAGCGCCAACCCTCCTGTCCCTCATGCATTGTCCCCTAGTGGATCTCTCCGCTCAACAGAGGCCCTTTGGTTTATGCCCAAATTTGAGAGCCCTGGTGAGCAGGCAGAGATCCGGTAGGCCAAATCGAACTGATTATGTGAACCTTGTAGAGGTTGTTTCCGACGCTCTGGAAGGTTTTGCCAAACATCAGAAGGAGTTTAGTGCTGACTTGATTTGCCTAACTACCATTATGGGCTAAGCATAATCAGTTTGATAGACTCAATGATGCCCGAGCAGTTGCATGAGTTTAAGATCAAGCTAGAGAACGGGTCATGGCAATTTATGCACCGCCCCCAACCCCCACCCCTATCCCACATCTACCCTCATCCTACAACAGTGGCCATTACCGCCAGCCTTCCCATTCCCCCCCCCCCCCCCCCCCGAGCTGTCACGGGTAAAGTTGCAGATAGCTGGAACTTATAAATAAACGACCGAATGGCTTTATCCCAAACTAAGGAGCATATAGGTGAGCCCTATAAAACCCTAAGAGTTCTCCCTGACTGCTAAGCACATGCAAGGGTCTCAATGGTAGACGATTGCATGCCCACGTACCTAAGACTGTGTGACACCTAAAAACCCTATAATAGTGAGGGGACACGACCACCGGCTCCCTGCACTTAATACGGACGGAGTCAGGGTCACCTAGAATCAAGCCAGCAAGGAAACACAATAAAGGAAAAGACTTATCTGAGCAAACAGCAGCAGCAGCCTCCAGCAGTGAACACTTTATCCAGGAAGTAGTATAAACCGCAAAGTGAGGCAGTGTGGGAGGGAATATAAAGGAAGACAATTAGTCTAAATAAGTGACACCTGGCAGAAGGAATGGAGATGACAAAGTAA
The DNA here is from genome assembly GCF_905171765.1 of Bufo bufo. Taxonomy (NCBI): domain Eukaryota; kingdom Metazoa; phylum Chordata; class Amphibia; order Anura; family Bufonidae; genus Bufo; species Bufo bufo. Next base: position 306,512,180 of record NC_053392.1, read on the forward strand.
AACCAAAACAAAGAACGTCATACAAGAGGTAGAGAAGAATGTCTGTCAGACCTTCTCACAGAACTGGCGGTGACACGAGCATGTGTTCCTTTCTGTCTCTTATTCTACTTCTCCTCCCTACTATTTTCCTCCAACTTCTTTCCAAACTCCCTCCACCTCTACACATGCTCGGTCCCCTCCTCCTCAGACCCTTCCTTTCTCCACACCCCACAATTTCACCCTGCATCCTTTCCTGTGGCCCGTTAATCTCAGAGACTTGACAGGACAGGGAGGCTACCATTGCCAGCCCCAGACCACCAAGCCCACGACAGTCCACCTCCCCTCCAAATTTTGCACAGTTGTGAAAATGTTAATGTTTATATATACACTGCTCAAAAAAATAAAGGGAACACAAAAATAACACATCCTAGATCTGAATTAATTAAATATTTTTCTGAAATACTTTGTTCTTTACATAGTTGAATGTGCTGACAACAAAATCACACAAAAAAAAAATATGGAAATCAAATTTTTAACCCATGGAGGTCTGGATTTGGAGTCACACTCAAAATTAAAGTGGAAAAACACACTACAGGTTGATCCAAATTTGATGTAATGTCCTTAAAACAAGTCAAAATGAGGCTCAGTAGTATGTGTGGCCTCCACGTGCCTGTATGACATCCCTACAACGCCTGTGCATGCTCCTGATGAGGTGGCGGACGGTCTCCTGAGGGATCTCCTCCCAGACCTGGACTAAAGCATCTGCCAACTCCTGGACAGTCTGTGGTGCAACGTGACGTTGGTGGATAGAGCGAGACATGATGTCCCAGATGTACTCAATTGGATTCAGGTCTGGGGAACGGGCGGGCCAGTCCATAGCATCAATGCCTTCGTCTTGCAGGAACTGCTGACACACTCCAGCCACATGAGGTCTAGCATTGTCTTGCATTAGGAGAAACCCAGGGCCAACCGCACCAACATATGGTCTCACAAGGGGTCTGAGGATCTCATCTCGGTACCTAATGGCAGTCAGGCTTCCTCTTGCGAGCACATGGAGGGCTGTGCGGCCCTCCAAAGAAATGCCACCCCACACCATTACTGACCCAATGCCAAATCGGTCATGCTGGAGGATGTTGCAGGCAGCAGAACGTTCTCCACGGTGTCTCCAGACTCTGTCACATCTGTCACATGTGCTCAGTGTGAACCTGCTTTCATCTGTGAAGAGCACAGGGCGCCAGTGGCGAATTTGCCAATCTTGGTGTTCTCTGGCAAATGCCAAACGTCCTGCACAGTGTTGGGCTGTAAGCACAACCCCCACCTGTGGACGTTGGGCCCTCATATCACCCTCATGGAGTCTGTTTCTGACCGTTTGAGCAGACACATGAACATTTGTGGCCTGCTGGAGGTCATTTTGCAGGGCTCTGGCAGTGCTCCTCCTGTTCCTCCTTGCACAAAGGCGGAGGTAGCGGTCCTGCTGCTGGGTTGTTGCCCTCCTACGGCCTCCTCCACGTCTCCTGATGTACTGGCCTGTCTCCTGGTAGCGCCTCCATGCTCTGGACACTACGCTGACAGACACAGCAAACCTTCTTGCCACAACTCGCATTGATGTGCCATCCTGGATAAGCTGCACTACCTGAGCCACTTGTGTGGGTTGTAGACTCCGTCTCATGCTACCACTAGAGTGAAAGCACCGCCAGCATTCAAAAGTGACCAAAACATCAGCCAGGAAGCATAGGAACTAAGAAGTGGTCTGTGGTCACAACCTGCAGAACCACTCCTTTATTGGGGTGTCTTGCTAATTGCCTATAATTTCCACCTGTTGTCTATCCCATTTGCACAACAGCATGTGAAATTGATTGTCACTCAGTGTTGCTTCCTAAGTGGACAGTTTGATTTCACAGAAGTGTGATTGACTTGGAGTTACATTGTGTGTTTAAGTGTTCCTTTTATTTTTTTGAGCAGTGTATATATTTTTTAATTGTTTTTAATTATAAAAAATTATAGCTTACTTCACTGTGTCTGTGTTTTTATTGTCCTGTACAGGGTAACAGTAACCTTGGCTACTACAGCTGCGTGAAATTAAAACTACCCTAGTCTCACTACTGTGCGTTTATTATAACACCCTTGCTAAAAAAAAATCTAAATAGCATTAGTGCCAACGGTGGATGAACCGTGAACATGACCATCAATAATGAGCTATCTTTTGGCTCTTTATTGATCGTAGACCCTATGATTGGCACATGAACAAGCAAATGCTTGTTCATTGTTCAATCTTGTGCCCTTTCATATGAGCCCTTGTGGGAGTCACGGTCCATCATCATCATCATGAATTCATTAACAAATTGTAATTTCACAGTTTGATTAATGATTTCCCGATGATGCTCTGACATAACTAGTGTGATTACCACAAGGGACACTCAAGGGACATACAGCTGTTAAAGGGGTATTCACATTAGACAATGGGGGCATATCGCTAGGATATGCCCCCATTGTCTGATAGGTGTGGGTTCCATCACTAGGACACGCACCTATATCGAGAACGGAGTGGGGAGCACTGTTGCTGGAAGACCACAGATTTCCCGGGGTCCGTCTACCACCAAGCGCTAATCCCCGCTTCTCCCATAGAAATTAATGGAGGGCGGCTGCGCATGTGCAGTTCGCTCTCCTCCACTTTCGGGGCTCCGTTCTCAATATACAGTACAGACCAAAAGTTTGGACACACCTTCTAATTCAAAGAGTTTTCTTTATTTTCATGACTATGAAGGCATCAAAACTATGAATTAACACATGTGGAATTATATACATAACAAACAATTGTGAAACAACTGAAAATATGTCATATTCTAGGTTCTTCAAAGTAGCCACCTTTTGCTTTGATTACTGCTTTGCACACTCTTGGCATTCTCTTGATGAGCTTCAAGAGGTAGTCCCCTGAAATGGTCTTCCAACAGTCTTGAAGGAGTTCCCAGAGATGCTTAGCACTTGTTGGCCCTTTTGCCTTCACTCTGCTGTCCAGCTCACCCCAAACCATCTTGATTGGGTTCAGGTCCGGTGACTGTGGAGGCCAGGTCATCTGGCGCAGCACCCCATCACTCTCCTTCATGGTCAAATAGCCCTTACTTTCAAAGTTTTCCTAATTTTTCGGCTGACTGACTGACCTTCATTTCTTAAAGTAATGATGGCCACTCGTTTTTCTTTACTTAGCTGCTTTTTTCTTGCCATAATACAAATTTTAACAGTCTATTCAGTAGGACTATCAGCTGTGTATCCACCTGACTTCTCCTCAACGCAACTGATGGTCCCAACCCCATTTATAAGGCAAGAAATCCCACTTATTAAACCTGACAGGGCACACCTGTGAAGTGAAAACCATTTCAGGGGACTACCTCTTGAAGCTCATCAAGAGAATGCCAAGAGTGTGCAAAGCAGTAATTAAAGCAAAAGGTGGCTACTTTGAAGAACCTAGAATATGACATATTTTCAATTGTTTCACACTTGTTTGTTATGTATATAATTCCACATGTGTTAATTCATAGTTTTGATGCCTTCAGTGTGAATCTACAATTTTCATAGTCATGAAAATAAAGAAAACTCTTTGAATGAAAAGGTGTGTCCAAACTTTTGGTCTGTACTGTAGGTGTGGTTACCAGCAGTGAGGACGCGTTATCCTAGCGATATGCCCCCATTGTCTGAGATGAGAAAACCTGTTTAACCGCCTCAGCTCCTCTAGCTTAAACACCCTTAATGACCAGACCACTTTTTACAATTCTGCACTACACTACTTTCACGGTTTATTGCTCGGTCATGCAACTTACCACCCAAATGAATTTTACCTCCTTTTCTTCTCACTAATAGAGCTTTCATTTGGTGGTATTTCATTGCTGCTGACATTTTTACTTTTTTTGTTATTAATCGAAATTTACCGAAATCTTTGCAAAAAAATGACATTTTTCACTTTCAGTTGTAATTTTTTAAAAAAAAAACGACATTTCTATATAAATTTTTGTTCTAAATTTATTGTTCTACATGTCTTTGATGAAAAAAATGCAATAAGTGTATATTTATTGGTTTGGGTAAAAGTTATAGCGTTTACAAAAATATGAATTTCCGCATTTTGAAGCAGCTCTGACTTTCTGAGCACCTGTCATGTTTCCTGAGGTTCTACAATGCCCAGACAGTAGAAAAAAACCACAAATGACCCCATTTTAGAAAGTAGACACCCTAAAGTATTCCATGAGGGGCATGGAGAGTTCCTAGTATTTTTTATTTTTTTTTGGCACAAGTTAGCGGAAAATGATGATTTTTTTTATTTTATTTTTTTCCTTACAAAGTCTTATATTCCACTAACTTGTGACAAAAAATAAAAGCTTCCATGAACTCACTATGCCCATCACGAAATACCTTGGAGTGTCTTCTTTCCAAAATGGGGTCACTTGTGGGGTAGTTATACTGCCCTGGCATTTTAGGGGCCCTAATGCGTGAGAAGTAGTTTGAAATTCAAATGTCTAAAAAATGTCCTGTGAAATCCTAAAGGTGCTCTTTAGAATGTGGGCCCCTTTGCCCACCTAGGCTGCAAAAAAGTGTCACACATGTGGTATCGCCATATTCAGGAGAAGTAGGGCAATGTGTTTTGGGGTGTATTTTTACATATACTTATGCTGGGTGAGAGAAATATCTCTGTAAAAGTCAACTTTTCCAATTTTTTTATACAAAGTTGTCATTTTAGAGAGATATTTCTCTTACCCAGCATGGGTATATATAAAACGACACCCCAAAACGCATTGCCCTACTTCTCCTGAGTACGGCGATAACACATGTGTGACACTTTATTGCAGCCTAGGTGCGCAAAGGAGCCCAAATTCCTTTTAGGAAGGCATTTTTAGACATTTGGATTCCAGACTTCTTCTTACGCTTTAGGGCCCCTAAAATGCCAGGCAGTATAAATACCCCACATGTGACCCCATTTTGGAAAGAAGACACCCCAAGGTATTCCGTGAGGGGCATGGCGAGTTCATAGAAGTTTTTTATTTTTGCACAAGTTAGCGGAAATTGATTTTTTTTTCTTTTTTCTCACAAAGTCTCCCTTTCCGTTAACTTGTGACAAAAAGTTAAATCTTTTATGGACTCAATATGCCCCTCAGCGAATACCTTGGGGTGTCTTCTTTCCGAAATGGGGTCACTTGTGGGGTATTTATACTGCCCTGGCATTTTAAGGGCCCTAAAGCGTCAGAAGAAGTCTGGAATATAAATGTCTAAAAAATTTTACGCATTTGGATTCCGTGAGGGGTATGGTGAGTTCATGTGAGATTTTATTTTTTGTCACAAGTTAGTGGAATATGAGACTTTGTAAGAAAAAACAAAAAAACAAAAAAAAACAATTTCCGCTAACTTGTGACTAGGGATGAGCGAACCCGAACTGTATAGTTCGGGTTCGTACCGAATTTTGGGGTGTCCGTGACACGGACCCGAACATTTTCGTAAAAGTTTGGGTTCGGGTTCGGTGTTCGGCGCTTTCTTGGCGCTTTTTGAAAGGCTGCAAAGCAACCAATCAACAAGCGTCATACTAGTTGCCCCAAGAGGCCATCACAGCCATGCCTACTATTGGCATGGCTGTGATTGGCCAGTGCAGCATGTGACACAGCATCTATTTAAGCTGGAGTCACATAGCGCCGCACGTCACTCTGCTCTGATCAGTGTAGGGAGAGGTTGCAGCTGCTGTTAGGGCCAGATTAGACAGTGATTAACTCTGCAAAAACACTTAATTCAGTGATCGATCTACAGCTGTGGATCATTGAACTGCTGCTATTTAATTGCTCACTGTTTTTAGGCTGCCCAGAGCATTTTTATGTCACTTTTTTCTTGGGTGATCGGCGGCCATTTTAGGTCTTGTGGTGCGCCAGCACAAGCTGCCACCAAGTCCATTTAACCATCAATAGTGTGGTTATTTTCTTGCTATATCCTACAACAGGGGCTTGGCTGTGCTTGCTATTTTATTGAGGGGTAAAATACAATTGCCAAAATAGCAGTACCCTAAATCTGGTGTTTCAGCTGTGGCTAGCCAATTGTAATACTGTCTGCTGTCTGCCGAAGCACAGTTTTTGTTCTGGGTTGAATACAATTCCCAACTTAGCAATCCCCTAAATAATTTTTTTCTGCTGTATCAGGCCAAGTTTAAATCGATCCATAAAAGGGTATATTAGATTTAAGGTGCGGATAGTGTCATCCTCAATAACTTCACACGCTACCGTGCATTTCCAAGTTTAATTCTGTCCGTAAACGTATACCTGTCACCCAGCGCCTAAATAATAGGCCTAAAATTTATATTCAGCTAAATCTGTGTTTATTGCTGAGGCTGGTCAATTCATTTAGTGTCCGCCAAAGCACAGTTTTTGTTCTGGGTTGAATATAATTCCCAACTTAGCAATCCGCTAAATAATTTTTTTCTGCTGTATCAGGCCAAGTTTAAATCGATCCATAAAAGGGTATATTAGATTTAAGGTGCGGATAGTGTCATCCTCAATAACTTCACACGCTACCGTGCATATCCAAGTTTAATTCTGTCCGTAAACGTATACCTGTCACCCAGCGCCTAAATAATAGGCCTAAAATTTATATTCAGCTAAATCTGTGTTTATTGCTGAGGCTGGTCAATTCATTTAGTGTCTGCCAAAGCACAGTTTTTGTTCTGGGTTGAATACAATTCCCAAGTTAGCAATCCCCTAAATAATTTTTTTCTGCTGTATCAGGCCAAGTTTAAATCGATCCATAAAAGGGTATATTAGATTTAAGGTGCGGATAGTGTCATCCTCAATAACTTCACACGCTACCATGCATTTCCAAGTTTAATTCTGTCCATAAACTTATACCTGTGACCCAGCGCCTAAATAATAGTCCTAAAATTTATATTCAGCTAAATCTGTTGTTACTGCTGTGGCTGGTCAATTTATTTAGTGTCCGGCAAAGTACAGTTTTTGTTCTGGTTTAAAATACAATTCCCAACTTAGCAATTCCCTAAATCAGTGGTTTCTGCTGTATCAGGCCAAGTTTAAATCGATCCATAAAAGGGTATATTAGATTGAAGGTGCGGATAGTGTCATCCTCAATAACTTCACACGCTACCATGCATTTCCAAGTTTAATTCTGTCCCAAAACGTATACCTGTCATCCAGGGCCTAAATACTAGGCCTACAATTTATATTCAGCTAAATCTGTCGTTACTGCTGTGCCTATATTAGTGTAATACGGTACCTAAATAGATAGCCAGATAGTGTTATGTGTCTGTAAAAAAAGGCCTGAATTTGAATTCAATTTATTGGGCCAAATAATTTTTTTCTCATTCTGGTGAACGGTAACAATGAGGAAAACATCTAGTAAGGGACGCGGACATGGTCGTGGTGGTGTTAGTGGGACCCTCTGGTGCTAGGAGAGGACGTGGCCGTTCTGCCACAGCCACACGTCCTAGTGAACCAACTACCTCAGGTCCCACCAGAATTTACAGCGATATTTGGTTGGGCCCAATGCCGTTCTAAGGATGGTAAGGCCTGAGCAGGTACAGACATTAGTCAATTGGGTGGCCGACAGTGGATCCAGCACGTTCACATTATCTCCCACCCAGTCTTCTGCAGAAAGCGCACAGATGGCGCATGAAAACCAAGCCCATCAGTCTGTCACATCACCCCCATGCATATCAGGGAAACTGTCTGAGCCTCAAATTATGCAGCAGTCTCTTATGCTGTTTGAAGACTCTGCTGGCAAGGTTTCCCAAGGGCATCCACCTAGCCCTTCCCCAGGGGTGGAAGAGATAGAACGCACATCCACTTATGTTTCCTAATGATGAGGACATGGAAATACCACCTCAGCACGTCTCTGATGATGATGAAACACAGGTGCCAACTGCTGTGTCTTTCTGCAGTGTGCAGACTGAACAGGAGCTCAGGGAGGAAGACTGGGTGGAAGACGATGCAGGGGACGATGAGGTCCTAGACCCCACATGGAATGAAGGTCGTGCCACTGACTTTCAGAATTCGGAGGAAGAGGCAGTGGTGAGACCGAGCCAACAGCGTAGCAAAAGAGGGAGCAGTGGGCAAAAGCAGAACACCCGCCACCAAGAGAGTCCGTCTGCTATTGGCCACCGCCATCTGGGACCCAGCACCCCAAAGGCAGCTTCAAGGAGTTCCCTGGCGTGGCAGTTATTCAAACAATGTGCTGACGACAAGACCCGAGTGGTTTGCACGCTGTGCCATCAGAGCCTGAAGCGAGGCATTAACGTTCTGAACCTTAGCACAACCTGCATGACCAGGCACCTGCATGCAAAGCATGAACTGCAGTGGAGTAAACACCTTAAAAACAAGGAACTCACTCAGGCTCCCCCTGCTACCTCTTCTGCTGCTGCAGCCTCGGCCTCTTCCTCCGCCTCTGGAGGAAAGTTGGCACCTGCCACCCAGCAAACAGAGGATGTACCACCAACACCACCAGCACCTCCGTCACCAAGCATCTCAACCATGTCACACGGCAGCGTTCAGCTCTCCATCTCACAAACATTTGAGAGAAAGCGTAAATTCCCACCTAGCCACCCTCGATCCCTGGCCCTGAATGCCAGCATTTCTAAACTACTGGCCTATGAAATGCTGTCATTCAGGCTGGTGGACACAGCAGCTTCAAACAGCTCATGTCGCTTGCTGTCCCACAGTATGTTGTTCCCAGCCGCCACTACTTCTCCAAGAGAGCCGTGCCTTCCCTGCACAACCAAGTATCTGATAAAATCAAGTGTGCACTGCGCAACGCCATCTGTGGCAAGGTCCACCTAACCACAGATACGTGGCCCAGTAAGCACGGCCAGGGACGCTATATCTCCCTAACTGCACACTGGGTAAATGTAGTGGCGGCTGGGCCCCAGGCGAAGAGCTGTTTGGTGCACATCCTTCCGCCCCCAAGGATCGCAGGGCAACATTCTTTGCCTCCTGTTGCCTCCTCCTCCTACTCTGCTTCCTCCTCCTCTTCTTCCACCTGCTCATCCAGTCAGCCACACACCTTCACCACCAACTTCAGCACAGCCCGGGGTAAACGTCAGCAGGCCATTCTGAAACTCATATGTTTGGGGGACAGGCCCCACACCGCACAGGAGTTGTGGCGGGGTATAGATCAACAGACCGCCGAGTGGTTGCTGCCGGTGAGCCTCAAGCCTGGCCTGGTGGTGTGTGATAATGGGCGAAATCTCGTTGCAGCTCTGGGACTAGCCGGTTTGACGCACATCCCTTGCCTGGCGCATGTGCTGAATTTGGTGGTGCAGAAGTTCATTCACAACTACCCCGACATGTCAGAGCTGCTGCATAAAGTGCGGGCCGTCTGTGCGCGCTTCCGGCGTTCACATCCTCCTGCTGCTTGCCTGTCTGCGCTACAGCGTAACTTCGGCCTTCCCGCTCACCGCCTCATATGCGACGTGCCCACCAGGTGGAACTCCACCTTGCACATGCTGGACAGACTGTGCGAGCATCAGCAGGCCATAGTGGAGTTTCAGCTGCAGCACGCACGGGTCAGTCGCACTGCGGAACAGCACCACTTCACCACCAATGACTGGGCCTCCATGCGAGACCTGTGTGCCCTGTTGCGCTGTTTCGAGTACTCCACCAACACGGCCAGTGGCGATGACGCCGTTATCAGCGTTACAATACCACTTCTATGTCTCCTTGAGAAAACACTTAGGGCGATGATGGAAGAGGAGGTGGCCCAGGAGGAGGAGGAGGAGGAAGAGGGGTCATTTTTAGCACTTTCAGGCCAGTCTCTTCGAAGTGACTCAGAGGGAGGTTTTTTGCAACAGCAGAGGCCAGGTACAAATGTGGCCAGACAGGGCCCACTACTGGAGGACGAGGATGAGGAGGAGGTGGAGGAGGATGAGGATGAAGCATGTTCACAGTGGGGTGGCACCCAACGCAGCTCGGGCCCATCACTGGTGCGTGGCTGGGGGGAAACGCAGGACGATGAAGATACGCCTCCCACAGAGAACAGCTTGTCCTTACCTCTGGGCAGCCTGGCACACATGAGCGACTACATGCTGCAGTGCCTGCGCAACAACAGCAGAGTTGCCCACATTTTAACGTGTGCGGACTTCTGGGTTGCCACCCTGCTGGATCCCCGGTACAAAGACAATGTGCCCACCTTACTTCATGCACTGGAGCGTGATAGGAAGATGCGCGAGTTCAAGCGCACATTGGTAGACGCGCTACTGAGAGCATTCCCAAATGTCACAGGGGAACAAGTGGAAGCCCAAGGCGAAGGCAGAGGAGGAGCAAAAGGTAGCCAATGCAGCTGTGTCACGGCCAGCTCCTCTGAGGGCAGGGTTAGCATGGCAGAGATGTGGAAAAGTTTTGTCAACACGCCACAGCTAACTGCACCACCACCTGATACGGAACGTGTTAGCAGGAGGCAACATTTCACTAACATGGTGGAACAGTACGTGTGCACACCCCTCCACGTACTGACTGATGGTTCGGCCCCATTCAACTTCTGGGTCTCCAATTGTCCACGTGGCCAGAGCTAGCCTTTTATGCCTTGGAGGTGCTGGCCTGCCCGGCGGCCAGCGTTTTGTCTGAACGTGTACTCAGCACAGCAGGGGGCGTCATTACAGACAAACGCAGCCGCCTGTCTACAGCCAATGTGGACAAGCTGACGTTCATAAAAATGAACCAGGCCTGGATCCCACAGGACCTGTCCATCCCTTGTGCAGATTAGACATTAACTACCTCCCCTTAACCATATATTATTGTACTCCAGGGCACTTCCTCATTCAATCCTATTTTTATTTTCATTTTACCATTATATTGCGGGGCAACCCAAAGTTGAATGAACCTCTCCTCTGTCTGTGTGCCGGGGCCTAAAAATATCTGACAGTGGCCTGTTCCAGTGTTGGGTGACGTGAAGCATGATTCTCTGCTATGACATGAAGCCTGAATCTCTGCTATGGGACCTCTCTCCTCTGTCTGGGTGCCAGGGCCTAAATATCTGACAATGGACTGTTCCAGTTTTGGGTGACGTGAAGCATGATTCTCTGCTATGACATGAAGCCTGAATCTCTGCTATGGGACCTCTCTCCTCTGTCTGGGTGCCAGGGCCTAAATATCTGACAATGGACTGTTCCAGTTTTGGGTGACGTGAAGCATGATTCTCTGCTATGACATGAAGCCTGAATCTCTGTTATGGGACCTCTCTCCTCTGTCTGGGTGCCGGGGCCTAAATATATGACAATGGACTGTTCCAGTTTTGGCTGACGTGAAGCCTGATTCTCTGCTATGACATGAAGACTGATTCTCTGCTGACATGAAGCCAGATTCTCTGTTACGGGACCTCTCTCCTCTGTCTGGGTGTCGGGGCCTAAATATATGACAATGGACTGTTCCAGTGGTGGGTGACGTGAAGCCTGATTCTCTGCTATGACATGAAGACTGATTCTCTGCTGACATGAAGCCTGAATCTCTGTTATGGGACCTCTCTCCTCTGTCTGGGTGCCGGGGCCTAAATATATGACAATGGACTGTTCCAGTTTTGGCTGACGTGAAGCCTGATTCTCTGCTATGACATGAAGACTGATTCTCTGCTGACATGAAGCCTGATTCTCTGCTATGGGACCTCTCTCCAATTGATATTGGTTAATTTTTTTTTTTTTTTTTTTTTATTCATTTCCCTATCCACATTTGTTTGCAGGGGATTTAACTACATTTTGCTGCCTTTTGCAGCCCTCTAGACCTTTCCTGGGCTGTTTTACAGCCTTTTTAGTGCCGAAATGTTCGGGTCACCATTGACTTCAATGGGGTTCGGGACGAAGTTCGGGTCGGGTTCGGATCCCGAACCCGAACATTTCCGGGAAGTTCGGCCGAACTTCTCGAACCCGAACATCCAGGTGTTCGCTCAACTCTACTTGTGACAAAAAATATATATATTCTTCTATGAACTCGCCATGCCCCTCAAAAGTGATCTTTTTATAGCGCCGCAGCGATTTTACGGTGTTTTTGCAGTGATCAGAAAAAAAAAAAATTCTGTCACTGCGGTGGGGCGGACTGAACGCAAGTGTGCGGACAAGATCAGGCCTGATTGGGCGAACACTGTGTTTTTTGTAGAGCCTATAGAACATGTCCTATTCTTGTCCGCAATTGCGGACAAGAAAAGGCATTTTCTATATAGTTCTGGCAATGTGCGGATCCGCAAAATGCGGAAAGCACATTGCCGGTGTCCGTGTTTTGCGGATTCATGGTGTCCGTGTTTTGCGGATCCGCGGATTCGCAAAACACATACGGACGTCTGAATGGAGCCTTACAGGGGGGTGATCAATGACAGGGGGGTGATCAGGGAGTCTAGGGCTCCATTCAGACGTCCGTATGTGTTTTGCGGATCCGCGAATCCGTGGATCCGCGGATCCGTGGGTCCGCGGATCCGCAAAACACATACTGACGTCTGAATGGAGCCTTACAGGAGGGTGATCAGGGAGTCTATATGGGGTGATCACCCCCCTGTAAGGCTCCATTCAGACGTCCGTATGTGTTTTGCGGATCCGTGGATCCGCAAACCACATACGGACGTCTGAATGGAGCCTGACAGGGGGGTGATCAATGACAGGGGGGTGATCAGTGACAGGGGGGTGATCAGGGAGTCTATATGGGGTGATCAGGGGTTAATAAGTGACAGGGGGAGTAGTGTAGTGGTGTTTGGTGCTACTTTACAGAGCTGCCTGTGTCCTCTGGTGGTCGATCCAAGCAAAAGGGACCACCAGAGGACCAGGTAGCAGGTATATTAGACGCTGTTATCAAAACAGCGTCTAATATACCTTTAAGGGGTTAAAAAAAATCGGATCTACAGCCTGCCAGCGAACGATTGCCGCTGGCAGTCTGCAGATCCACTCGATTACCTGCAGTTCCTGTGAACGCGTGCGCTCGTTCACAGGAAATCTCGCCTCTCGCGAGATGACGCGTATATGCGTGACTGTGCCTGAGTGAGCCGCCTCCGGAGGCGGTCCGGAGGCAGTTAAGGTCTCTTGCACACGACTGCACGACCTCAGAGACATACGGTCCGTGAGCGGGCCATATGTCCCGTAGTGGCATTAATCATGCGCACGGGAGTACACAGCATCATAGTGTGCAATGATTCTGTGCAAGTCGAGCTGCCCGCGGGGCTATTGTCTAGCACTAATAGATCATATGAGTGCGGGACAATAGCCCAGTGTGCGGCACAACATGGTCAGCATCATGATGCTATGTACTCCCGTATGCACGATCAATGATGATCAGGGACATATGGCCCGCTAACGAAGACTATACATCTTTTTAGTGTATGTAGTCGTGTACAAGTATCCAAAAGGTGTGGTCCGTGATCAAAGCTAAAACCGGACCAACTTAGAATTTCAACAAGACGGCCCCAGAGAGATTAGCAACGGAGAATTTAAATTAATGACAACTGTGGGGATCTGAATACATGAAGTGGGGGGACATTTTGAGATGCTACTCAATACAAAATGGATCCACTAAACGGATGCAAAAATGGAAACGAACTTGACAAACAGATCCGCATCAGAAGCAGACACCATCTACTGAAAAAGTACACTGGATGTAACTGATATTTTAGGGATGCGCAAACTGTAACGGTCGCGTACACACACACACACAGGGGGGAGGGAAGTGACCACTGCGCTCCACCCTTACCCCTGGCCCTGCCCACTTGCCTCGCTAGTCCTAATAACAGGGGACAACTGGACGGCAATCCCTAACTTGGAATAAGTGCAGGGATGACAGACAGACAAACAGGACGTGAACGGACCGAGTCAATACCAGGAAAGCTACAAAGTACAAATAGAGCAAGCAGAGAATAGTCAGGAGAAGCCGGGATCATAAATACCAGGAGAGACGTGAAGTACCAAAGGAGTCAGCAGAGGAACGTCAGGAGGAGGCCGGGGTCAGAATACCAGGATAGCAGTAAAGTACACAAGGAGCAGGCAGAGGATTGTCAGGAATTCAGCAGGAGGTAAGTACGCCAGGAAAGACCAAATCACAGGTGGAACCTAAATTAACAGGCAACCTGTGGCCAGCAGGCTGCCTGTATTTATAGTGGGGAGTAAGGGTCATGTGACCAACCAGTCGAGCACCGAGTTATCAGCTCGGCGTTCAAGGCAGACTAGGAGCAGGGAGCCACCCAGCTAGTAAAGCCGTCCTGGGAATGAGGTCAAACACAGATCCTCATTCCCAAAGCTAAGCAACAGGTCTGCGGGTAATGGGGGACCGAGTGCACCTTCGGAACCCCGTTACACAAACTTTACACAGGAGATGTGGTGCAGCTAATCTCACTGTCCGCAGCGGACACCGACTATTGAAAAAGCACACTGGATGTCACAGATATTTTTTGGATGCGCACACTTTACACTGGAGAAGTGGCGCGGATAATTTAACTGTCCACAGTGGACACCGTCTGCGGAAAAAGTACACTGGATGTCACAGATATTTTTTGGATGCGCACACTTTACACTGGATATTTGGTGCAGCCAATCTCACTGTCCGCAGTGGACACCATCTACTAAAAAAAGTACACTGGATGTCATAGATATTTTTGGGATACGCACACTTTACACTGGAGATGTGGCACAGATAATTTAAATGTCCGCAGCGGACACAGTCTATTGAAAAAGTACCCTGGATGTCACAGATTTGTTTTGGATGTGCACACTTTACACTGGAGATGTAGTGCAGCTAATCTCTCTGTCTGCAGCGGACATCGTTAACAGTCTACGGAAAAAGTACACTGGATGTCATTGATATTTTAGGGATGCGCACACTTCACAAAGGAGATGTGGCGCAACTAATCTTACTGTCCACAGCGGACACCGTTAATTGAAAAAGTACGCTGTATGTCACAGATATTTTTTGGATGCGCACACTTTACACTTGAGATGTGGCGCAGCTAATCTTACTGTCCTCAGCGGACTCAGTCTATTGCAAAAGTACACCGGATGTCACAGATATTTTTTGGATAGGCACACTTTACACTGGAGATGTGGCCCAGCTAATCTTACTGTCCGCAGTGGTCACCGTCTATTAAAAAAGTACACTGGATGTCAGATTTTTTTTGGGTGCGCACACTTTACACTGGAGATGTGGCGCAGCTAATCTCACTGTCTGCAGCGGACACCGTCTATTAAAAAAGTACACTGGATGTCACTGATATATTAGGGATGTGCACACTTTACACAGGAGATGTGGCGTGGATAATTTAACTGTCTGCATCGGACACCATCTACGGAAAAAGTACACTGGATGTCACTGATATATTAGGGATGTGCACACTTTACACAGGAGATGTGGTGCAGCTAATCTCACTGTCCACAGTGGACACCGTCTATTGAAAAAAACCACTGGATGTCACAGATATTTTTTGGATGCGTACACTTTACACTGGAGATGGGGCATGGATAATTTAACTGAAGACATCAGACACCATCTATGGAAAAAGTACACTGGATGTCACAGATATTTTTTGGATGCGCACACTTTACACAGGAGATGTGGCGCGGATAATTTAACTGTCCGCAGCCGACACCATCTGCGGAAAAAGTACACTGGATGTCACTGATATTTTAGGGATATGCACACTTTACACTGGAGATGTGGCACAGATAATTTAACTGTCTGCAGCGGACACCGTCTCCGGTAAAAGTACACTGGATGTCACTGATATTTAGATATTTTAGGGATGTGCACACTTTACACTGGACATGTGGCACAGATAATTTAATTGTCTGCAGCGGACACCGACTATTGAAAAAGCACACTGGATGTCACAGATATTTTTTGGATGCGCACACTTTACACTGGAGATGTGGCGCGGATAATTTAACTGTCCACAGTGGACACCGTCTGCGGAAAAAGTACACTGGATGTCACAGATATTTTTTGGATGCGCACACTTTACACTGGATATTTGGTGCAGCCAATCTCACTGTCCGCAGTGGACACCATCTACTAAAAAAAGTACACTGGATGTCATAGATATTTTTGGGATACGCACACTTTACACTGGAGATGTGGCACAGATAATTTAAATGTCCGCAGCGGACACAGTCTATTGAAAAAGTACCCTGGATGTCACAGATTTGTTTTGGATGTGCACACTTTACACTGGAGATGTAGTGCAGCTAATCTCTCTGTCTGCAGCGGACATCGTTAATTGAAAAAGTACACTGGATGTCACAGATATTTTTTAGATGCGCACACTTTACCCTGGAGATGTGGCACAGATAATTTAACTGTCCGCAGCGGACACAGTCTACGGAAAAAGTACACTGGATGTCATTGATATTTTAGGGATGCGCACACTTCACAAAGGAGATGTGGCACAACTAATCTTACTGTCCACAGCGGACACCGTTAATTGAAAAAGTACGCTGTATGTCACAGATATTTTTTGGATGCGCACACTTTACACTTGAGATGTGGCGCAGCTAATCTTACTGTCCTCAGCGGACTCAGTCTATTGCAAAAGTACACCGGATGTCACAGATATTTTTTGGATAGGCACACTTTACACTGGAGATGTGGCCCAGCTAATCTTACTGTCCGCAGTGGTCACCGTCTATTAACCACCTCAGCCCCCAGTGCTTAAACACCCTGAAAGACCAGGCCACTTTTGACACTTCTGACCTACACTACTTTCACCGTTTATTGCTCGGTCATGCAACTTACCACCCAAATGAATTTTACCTCCTTTTCTTCTCACTAATAGAGCTTTCATTTGGTGGTATTTCATTGCTGCTGACATTTTTACTTTTTTTGTTATTAATCGAAATTTAACGATTTTTTTGCAAAAAAATGACATTTTTCACTTTCAGTTGTAAAATTTTGCAAAAAAAAACGACATCCATATATAAATTTTGCTCTAAATTTATTGTTCTACATGTCTTTGATAAAAAAAAAATGTTTGGGTAAAAAAAAAATGGTTTGGGTAAAAGTTATAGCGTTTACAAACTATGGTACAAAAATGTGAATTTCCGCTTTTTGAAGCAGCTCTGACTTTCTGAGCACCTGTCATGTTTCCTGAGGTTCTACAATGGCCAGACAGTACAAACACCCCACAAATGACCCCATTTCGGAAAGTACACACCCTAAGGTATTCGCTGATGGGCATAGTGAGTTCATAGAACTTTTTATTTTTTGTCACAAGTTAGCGGAAAATGATGATTTTTTTTTTTTTCTTACAAAGTCTCATATTCCACTAACTTGTGACAAAAAATAAAAACTTCCATGAACTCACTATGCCCATCACGAAATACCTTGGGGTCTCTTCTTTCCAAAATGGGGTCACTTGTGGGGTAGTTATACTGCCCTGGCATTCTAGGGGCCCAAATGTGTGGTAAGGAGTTTGAAATCAAATTCTGTAAAAAATGACGAGTGAAATCCGAAAGGTGCTCTTTGGAATGTGGGCCCCTTTGCCCACCTAGGCTGCAAAAAAGTGTCACACATCTGGTATCTCCGTATTCAGTAGAAGTTGGGGAATGTGTTTTGGGGTGTCATTTTACATATACCCATGCTGGGTGAGATAAATATCTTGGTCAAATGCCAACTTTGTATAAAAAAAATGGGAAAAGTTGTCTTTTGCCAAGATATTTCTCTCACCCAGCATGGGTATATGTAAAAAGACACCCCAAAACACATTCCCCAACTTCTACTGAATACGGAGATACCAGATGTGTGACACTTTTTTGCAGCCTAGGTGGGCAAAGGGGCCCATATTCCAAAGAGCACCTTTCGGATTTCACTCGTCATTTTTTACAGAATTTGATTTTAAACTCCTTACCACACATTTGGGCCCCTAGAATGCCAGGGCAGTATAACTACCCCACAAGTGACCCCATTTTGGAAAGAAGAGACCCCAAGGTATTCGCTGATGGGCATAGTGAGTTCATGGAAGTTTTTATTTTTTGTCACAAGTTAGTGGAATATGAGACTTTGTATGAAAAAAAAAAAAAAAAAAAAAAAATCATCATTTTCCACTAACTTGTGACAAAAAATAAAAAATTCTAGGAACTCGCCATGCCCCTCACGGAATACCTTGGGGTGTCTTCTTTCCAAAATGGGGTCACTTGTGGGGTAGTTATACTGCCCTGGCATTTTCCAGGGGCCCTAATGTGTGGTAAGTAGGTAAATGACCAGTGAAATCCAAAAGGTGCTCTTTGGAATATGGGCCCCTTTGCCCACCTAGGCTGCAAAAAAGTGCCACACATGTGGTATCTCCGTACTCAGGAGAAGTTGGGGAATGTGTTTTGGGGTGTCTTTTTACATATACCCATGCTGGGTGAGAGAAATATCTTGGCAAAAGACAACTTTTCCCATTTTTTTATACAAAGTTGGCATTTGACCAAGATATTTATCTCACCCAGCATGGGTATATGTAAAATGACACCCCAAAACACATTCCCCACCTTCTCCTGAGTACGGAGATACCAGATGTGTGACACTTTTTTGCAGCCTAGGTGGGCAAAGGGGCCCATATTCCAAAGAGCACCTTTCGGATTTCACTCGTCATTTTTTACAGAATTTGATTTCAAACTCCTTACCACACATTTGGGCCCCTAAAATACCAGGGCATTATACCTACCCCACAAGTGACCCCATTTTGGAAAGAAGAGACCCCAAGGTATTCGCTGATGGGCATAGTGAGTTCATGGAAGTTTTTATTTTTTGTCACAAGTTAGTGGAATATGAGACTTTGTATGAAAAAAAAAAAAATCATCATTTTCCACTAACTTGTGACAAAAAATAAAAAATTCTAGGAACTCGCCATGCCCCTCACGGAATACCTTGGGGTGTCTTCTTTCCAAAATGGGGTCACTTGTGGGGTAGTTATACTGCCCTGGCATTTTCCAGGGGCCCTAATGTGTGGTAAGTAGGTAAATGACCAGTGAAATCCGAAAGGTGCTCTTTGGAATATGGGCCCCTTTGCCCACCTAGGCTGCAAAAAAGTGTCACACATCTGGTATCTCCGTACTCGGGAGAAGTTGGGGAATGTGTTTTGGGGTGTCTTTTTACATATACCCATGCTGGGTGAGAGAAATATCTTGGCAAAAGACAACTTTTCCCATTTTTTTATACAAAGTTGGCATTTGACCAAGATATTTATCTCACCCAGCATGGGTATATGTAAAATGACACCCCAAAACACATTCCCCAACTTCTCCTGAGTACGGCGATACCAGATGTGTGACACTTTTTTGCAGCCTAGATGCGCAAAGGGGCCCAAATTCCTTTTAGGAGGGCATTTTTAGACATTTGGATACCAGACTTCTTCTCACGCTTTGGGGCCCCTAGAATGCCAGGGCAGTATAAATACCCCACATGTGACCCCATTTTGGAAAGAAGACACCCCAAGGTATTCAATGAGGGGCATGGCGAGTTCATAGAAATTTTTTTTTTTTGGCACAAGTTAGCGGAAATTGATATTTTTTATTTTTTTCTCACAAAGTCTCCCGTTCCGCTAACTTGGGACAAAAATTTCAATCTTTCATGGACTCAATATGCCCCTCACGGAATACCTGGGGGTGTCTTCTTTCCGAAATGGGGTCACATGTGGGGTATTTATACTGCCCTGGCATTCTAGGGGCCCTAAAGCGTGAGAAGAAGTCTGGAATATAAATGTCTAAAAAATTTTACGCATTTGGATTCCGTGAGGGGTATGGGGAGTTCATGTGAGATTTAATTTTTTGTCACAAGTTAGTGGAATATGAGACTTTGTAAGAAAAAAAAATAATAATTCCGCTAACTTGGGCCAAAAAAATGTCAGAATGGAGCCTTACAGGGGGGTGATCAATGACAGGGGGGTGATCAATGACAGGGGGGTTGATCAATGACAGGGGGTTGATCAATGACAGGGGGTTGATCAATGACAGGGGGGTGATCAATGACAGGGGGGTGATCAATGACAGGGGGGGTGATCAATGACAGGGGGGGTGATCAATGACAGGGGGGGTGATCAATGACAGGGGTGGTGATCAATGACAGGGGTGGTGATCAATGACAGGGGGGTGATCAATGACAGGGGGGTGATCAATGACAGGGGGGTGATCAATGACAGGGGGGTGATCAATGACAGGGGGGTGATCAATGACAGGGGGGTGATCAGGGAGTCTATATGGGGTGATAACCACAGTCATTGATCACGCCCGTGTAAGGCTTCATTCAGACGTCCGTATGCGTTTTGCGGATCCGATCCATCTATCAGTGGATCCGTAAAAATCATGCGGACATCTGAATGGAGCTTTACAGGGGGGTGATCAGGGAGTCTATATGGGGTGATCACCACAGTCATTGATCATGCCCCTGTAAGGCTTCATTCAGACGTCCGGATGCGTTTTGCGGATCCGATCCATCTATCAGTGGATCCGTAAAAATCATGCGGACGTCTGAATGGAGCTTTACAGGGGGGTAATCAATGACAGGGGGGTGATCAATGACAGGGGGGTGATCAGGGAGTCTATATGGGGTGATAACCACAGTCATTGATCATGCCCCTGTAAGGCTTCATTCAGACGTCCGGATGCGTTTTGCGGATCCGATCCATCTATCAGTGGATCCGTAAAAATCATGCGGACGTCTGAATGGAGCTTTACAGGGGGGTAATCAATGACAGGGGGGTAATCAATGACAGGGGGGTGATCAGGGAGTCTATATGGGGTGATAACCACAGTCATTGATTATGCCCCTGTAAGGCTTCATTCAGACGTCCGGATGCGTTTTGCGGATCCGATCCATCTATCAGTGGATCCGTAAAAATCATGCGGACATCTGAATGGAGCTTTACAGGGGGTTGATCAATGACAGGGGGGTAATCAATGACAGGGGGGTGATCAGGGAGTCTATATGGGGTGATCAGGGGCTAATAAGGGGTTAATAAGTGACGAGGGGGGGGTGTAGTGTAGTGTAGTGGTGCTTGGTGCTACTTTACTGAGCTACCTGTGTCCTCTGGTGGTCGATCCAAACAAAGGGGACCACCAGAGGACCAGGTAGCAGGTATATTAGACGCTGTTATCAAAACAGCGTCTAATATACCTGTTAGGGGTTAAAAAAAACACATCTCCAGCCTGCCAGCGAACGATCGCCGCTGGCAGGCTGGAGATCAACTCTCTTACCTTCCGTTCCTGTGAGCGCGCGCGCCTGTGTGCGCGCGTTCACAGGAAATCTCGCGTCTCGCGAGATGACGCGTATATGCGTCCACTCGGAATGAATCAACCACCTCCAGGACGCGTCTGTGCGTACAGCGGTCCGGAGGTGGTTAAAAAAGTACACTGGATGTCAGATTTTTTTTGGGTGCGCACACTTTACACTGGAGATGTGGCGCAGCTAATCTCACTGTCTGCAGCGGACACCGTCTATTAAAAAAGTACACTGGATGTCACTGATATATTAGGGATGTGCACACTTTACACAGGAGATGTGGCGTGGATAATTTAACTGTCTGCATCGGACACCATCTACGGAAAAAGTACACTGGATGTCACTGATATATTAGGGATGTGCACACTTTACACAGGAGATGTGGTGCAGCTAATCTCACTGTCCACAGTGGACACCGTCTATTGAAAAAAACCACTGGATGTCACAGATATTTTTTGGATGCGTACACTTTACACTGGAGATGGGGCATGGATAATTTAACTGAAGACATCAGACACCATCTATGGAAAAAGTACACTGGATGTCACAGATATTTTTTGGATGCGCACACTTTACACAGGAGATGTGGCGCGGATAATTTAACTGTCCGCAGCCGACACCATCTGCGGAAAAAGTACACTGGATGTCACTGATATTTTAGGGATATGCACACTTTACACTGGAGATGTGGCACAGATAATTTAACTGTCTGCAGCGGACACCGTCTCCGGTAAAAGTACACTGGATGTCACTGATATTTAGATATTTTAGGGATGTGCACACTTTACACTGGACATGTGGCACAGATAATTTAATTGTCTGCAGCGGACACCGTCTATTTAAAAAGTACACTGGATGTCAGATATTTTTTGCATGCGCACACTTTACACTGGAGATGTGGCACAGATAATCTCTCTGTCTGCAGCGGACACGTCTATGGAAAAAGTACACTGGATGTCATTGATATTTTAGGGATGCGTACACTCTACACTGGAGATGTGGTGCAGCTGATTTCACTGTCCACAGCGGACACCGTCTATTGAAAAAGTACACTGTTATTTACATGGGACTGTATGTTGAAAGTGGATGGTGGGGGCAATGATGTTTATGTACATGGGACTTAACGTTTAGGCTTCGTTCACACTTGCGTTTGGGGATCCGCTTGTGAGATCCGTTTCAAGGCTCTCACAAGCAGCCCCAAATGCATCAGTTTAACCCCAATGCATTCTGAATGGATGCGGATCCATTCAGAATGCATTCGTTTGGCTCCAAACGGCCCCCTGTTCCGTTTTGGAGGCGGACCCCAAAATGCTGCAAGCAGCATTTTTGTGTCCGCATGGCCTTGCGGAGCCAAATGGATCCGTCCTGACTTACAATGTAAGTCAATGGGGACGGATCCCTTTGCATTGACACAAAATGGTGCAATTGTACGGTTCAATCAGTATTTTATTTAAGCATATAAGTAAGTGATACAATAAGCACATCTGAATACCCCTACAAAGGGAATATAGTGGCCAACAGTGGCCTCACAGGTAGTTTCAAAAAGTAATAAGATCCAGGTCCAACAAAATATAACATAATTGACAATTGATCAACCATTAGGAACTACCCAGATTAAAATTAGAGATAGTAGGGAATACATTTTCAAATTACCTTGTAAACAAATACAGCAAGAAGAAGAGAAGAGAAAAAAAAAAAAAAAAACGAGCATGACAAGACTCGACAAACCAGGACATGACACAAACACAAGGAAGGGGGAGAGAGGGTAGAAAATGGGTTAGCCCTACTGTGAATAACACTTTAGAAGCCACTGCCCTGAATGGTACCAGTTGACAACCAGTTAGAAAAAGAAATGGAGGCGCGGAATTGATTCCATGGATCCCACACCACCCAGAAGGCCGAAGTCGACACATTGTCTGAAGCACTCAGCTTCTCCATACGCACTAAGGCATCTAAAGCGTTAGACCAGGTTACTCTTAAAAGACTCTCAGTAGACCTCCACTGGCGAGGGATTATCTGCCTCATGGCCAAAATAAAAAGACGTAACGCACCTTTCTTAGTCTGAGAGATCCGCCCTGAGAACATGGATAAGAGAGCTATTGCCGGTGAGGGCACCACAGTAGCTTTATATAAGTGGTTGTACAAAATGAAGGCATCCCGCCACAGGGGGGCCACACCTGGACAATCCCACCAGATATGTGCCATAGTGCCTTTAGCAACAAGACATCTCCAACACACATCAGATACCTGTGGGTAAAACTGGTGCAATCGTACTGGGGTCCTATACCATCTGGTTAGTATTTTATAACTAAGCTCCTGTAAGTTACAGGATACAGTTAACTTATGAGTATAGAGGAGAGACCTAGACCATTGATCAACTGAGAAGGTGGATCCCAGTTCCGATTCCCAGTCAGAAATGAATTTAGGCTTAGCTCCACGAGCACCCGTGGAAGGGTCCCCTTTCTCCCCAGAGTTCAACATGGCATACAACAGAGATATAGCATGGTCAGGAGCTGAACTCGCTGTACACATCTTCTCAAATTCAGTTAAGGTAGGACATGTCTGCAAACCAGGTATCAGGGAATTAATGAAGCTCCGTAACTGGAAGTAAAGGAACCAACGACCAGGACAAGAAGGGATGATATGGGAAAGATCTTCCAGAGGAAGCAGTCCAGCCTGTTTATAAATGTCCATCAGTTTAATTGGATGCCTGCTGTGGCATCCCAGGGCTGAAAGCTGATTCAAACCTACGGGAAGTTCTGAATGGTCCGAAAATTACCGTGAGAGGCCCAGGGGATTGCACAAGTTTTAATTTTACCGCAAATTTAGACCAGATCTTAGCTAAAGTGTGTAGAAGCAACGTAGATTGCGAGTCCGATAATGCATTCAAGGAGGTAAGAGAAAGCCAAAAAATAGCAGTGACCAGATGTGGAGCCATTTCATGCTCAATTTCCACCCAAAGTTTGGTAGAGCGGTTATGATATAGGTCAAGAACACAGTTCATGACTGACGCTCTAAAATATGAAACGAAATTCGGCAATCCCGTACCTCCCGAGGCCTTAGAACGGGATATCATACTGTGGCTAAGTCTAGCTCTGGAAGATTTCCAAACAAACATCGACACCATTCTCCTGAGTTTGGCAAAATAAGTCAAAGGAATTTTACATGGGACCGCTTGAAACAGAAAAAGAAGGCGTGGTAAAATGTCAATTTTCACCGCGTTTATCCGCCCAAACCAAGATATCAGGAGCGGGGTCCATTTATGAATACTAGCTTCAATGGATTTGAGCAGGGGTAAATAATTAAGCCTGAATACATGTGTCAGGTTTGCAGGAATGTACACTCCTAAATACTTAATGTGTTGAGAGGTCCATCTAAATGAGAAAGAACCCTTAAGAGAATCTGCTTCTCTTTGTGAAATGTTAACATTCAATATCTCGGATTTTTGCACATTGACTTTAAAGTTGCTTGTAAGGCTTGACGCGTAAACGGGCAATCCGAAGAAATGGAATTAAAGGTTTCAACCAGTAGGGGAGTAAGGTCCTCACGAAGGATTTTATAAAACCGGGAGGTCATCCCATCAGGGCCTGGGGACTTCCCATTTTTAAGATTTTTGATCACCACTTCCAACTCAGAAGGGGTAAAATCATCTTCCAGCGCGGTTGCATCTGCGCCAGGAATAGGGGTGGGGCCAAATTGGGTTAGATAGCTGCGAGCCTCATCCCCATGCGAAGATCCCCTTGAGTCATCGGGTTCTGGGAGGTTTTATAAGAAGGCATAGTAGGACCGGAATTCTGCGGTTATGTCTGCAGGGTTGTACACAGAGCCTCCTGTTTGTGTATTAATTGATGGGACATGCGTCAGGGTCGTTCGGGGATGTAAGGCCCTAGCTAGCCAACTGCCACATTTATCACCATATTCAAAAAACCCACGCCTAATTTTGTCTTTAAAGCACAGAGATTTTTGGTCTAGGATCTTCAGAATTTGTTGTTGTATAGAGGAGATATCCGATTTTAGAGCATCAGAGGGGGAAGATTTATTTAAAGTTTCTTTTGTGGCGAGATCAGATAAGAGGGATTTCAACTTGTGGGAGCGTTCCTTTTTTAGTCTGGTGCCATGGGAAATAAACACCCCTCTAAGCACGCATTTGAGGGCCTCCCATTTAATAGGGGGAGCGGTCAAATCCGTTCGATGATCACTAATAAAATCTGATACGGTTTTCCGAATGTCTGCTAAGCAAGTTATGTCTGAGAGCAAGTTATCATTCAATCTCCACGAGAAAGGACGGGGACACGCGGGTTGAGGCGTAATAAGGCCCACCACAGGTGCATGATCAGACCACAGGCGACTATCTATCGAGCACCGGGGTCCAAAATCCAGCAGCTGCTGGGAGATGAAGATGTGGTCAAGTCTACCATAGCTATTGTGTATTGGGGAATGAAAGCTATAATCCCTGACACCTGGATGCAGAATACTCCATAAATCTACCAGGCGGAGTGCCATAAGATCAGATTTGAATCTGCGCAGAGAACTCGGGGAGATCGAGGACCTACCAGAAGAGGAGTCCAGCAGCGGGTCCATCACTAGGTTGAAGTCACCTCCAAGGATGATCGAGGAACCATCAGCAAATTTTTATAATCTTTTCAAGATCTTGGATCCATAAGCAGTCTGCCCCTGGTTCGGGAAATAAACATTAGCCACAGTTATAACAGAGCGATCTACCAAGAGTTTAATGAACAGAAACCTGCCTTTCAAGTCTATATTAGAAGATATGACCGTGTGACCAAATGATTTATGAAACCCTATGGACACACCATCCCGACTTACTAGTAGGATTGGGACCATGGAACCAATTCTGGTAATAACGGTTATTGTACTTGGGAACGGCACCTGCCTTAAAGTGAGTTTCTTGAATCATGGCAATCATAACTCTCTTCTTGTGAAGACTATATAAAATCTGACTGCGTTTCTCGGGTTTATTGAAACCCCTGACATTTAAAGTGCAAAACGATATAGATGCCATTTTTAGAATTAGTAGAGAGAAGGAGGCACAATCTCCCAGGTCCATTCAGAGATAACAAGAACTCAGTAGGAGCATAACCAGAGACACAAGAGGGAGGGGGGACAAAAAGACAAACAATCAAACACAAAATAGTGCAATTAAAAGACATAGAAGCCTTTCAAGAGAACCTAAAATGTTGGTTCAACAGGTACTAAATGACGACCAAGGTCGTTCGCGGCGGTGTGTGCCGCGGTCCCTAAGTGGGGTAGGGAGAAGGCAAGGACTGAGCCGTCTCCCAACTGGACTCCAGCTTACAATAGAGTAAAAATAATATTACAGAAAACAACAGGACAGGTGCTGTTGTTTTACAGTGTAAAACAACAGTAATAAACAAGAGGATTGAAATCCCCCTAAGTATATTTGCAAAAACGGAAGGACATCGCCGACAGTCAATCGTCAGGATCAGGCGTACGTCTAGAGGCCCTCTTCTGCTTAGGAGAGGTCATCTGTCATCTCTCCTTCTGCGGAACAATGACGGGTTGCCTTGGGCTCGGCCAATCCGGTAGCTCTAGACGAGGAAGATCAAATGCTGCGCGTATGCCAGCAAGGTCCTCTATGGACTTGAATACCGCCGATTTCCCATCTTTAGAGGCGGACAATTGAAACGGGTAACCCCATCTGTAGGGTATGTCCTTGGCTTTAAGTGCCGCCAAAAGTGGTTTCAGTGCTTTGCGCAACTGTAATGTGCGTCTGGCCAGGTCCTGCAAAATGATGATTTCTTTATCAGCATGCATAGTCTTCCCAGCAGTTCTGGCCGCTTTAAGAATGGCCTCTTTATCTTTATAAAAGTGAATCCGGCAAATAACATCTCTAGGCCGATTAGGATCACTAACTTTAGGACCCAGGGCTCTATGAATGCGATCTATTTCAAAGGATTGTCCTGGATCTCTGGATAGCAGCGTGTTAAAAAAGGATATGGCCCATTTCTCCAGATCCTGTGGCGAGATTTCCTCAGGGAGGCCTCTAATGCGCAGGTTGTTCCTCCTATTTCTATTTTCGATGTCGTCCAGATGAGTGAGAATGTCCTGAATCTGGACAGAGTGCGTCTGAATGACTTGCTGGTGTGAGTCTAGGACCACTAGCATTTGATCCTGCATGGACTCTGCCTCTTCCACCCTCTGGCCCACCTGTTTAAGATCATGCTGCAAGGCCTCAATGTCTCTTTTGTGAGAAGTTTCCAGCCTTGTGAACAGGGCATCTATTTCATGCCTGGTGGGGAGGGATTTGAGGTGAACCTTCCAGTCCCAGTCTTCATCATCCCCCTGAGAAGTCATGTGGGCCTCTGATCCAGACGTCTTGGACTGAGAGCAGCGGCTCCTGGGAGAGCGGCCCTGCGGTGTTGCCGAGGTCAGCCCTGCAAACGAGGGAGACGAGGATGCCGACGAGCCAGCGCTAACTGCAGCCGCATAAGAGGCCGGAGAGCTGGTAAGTGTACCTCTCAGCTGCGTCGGTGAGTCCGGAGCTTGTGGGTCGGGCTCATTGTGTCGTGCAGGGGACGCCGCTCCGCGCTGCCTCGCCGCGCTGCCTCGCCGCCATTTTAGGAGAGTCAGCTCCTTCTTGATGAGCGTCTGGCTGGCTGGAGGAGACAAAGAAGCGAGATATCGCTCCCGTTTTGCGGCGGATCGGTGCAGGAGTCGAGGAGGTTCTTCTCCTGCGTCCTTTCATGGGGTCAGCGTGGTTGAGGGTGTCCTGCAATTGCGGTGAAGCTGGAGTCTGTCAGGAGCCGAATGGAAGCACGTCTCACTCCGCCATTGGCTAGCTCCGCCCCCCCAAAATGGTGCAATTGTAAACGGATCCGTCCCCCATTGACTTTCAATGTAAGTCAGGACGGATCCGTATTGGGACTTAGAAATTCAAATCTAATACAAATGAATCGGTCCTGAACGGATGCATTTGTTTGTATTATCGGTGCGGATCCGTCCTGTACAAGTACAGGACAGATCCGCACGAACGCAAGTGTGAAAGTAGCCTTAGGGGGTGATGTTTACATGGGATTGTGCGTTGGAGGCGGCTGAGGAGGAGGTGATGTTATTTACATGGAACTGTATGGTAGAGGGAGGATTATAACTGCAGGGGGCACTGCAGATCCAGGGGACATTATAGGCGGTCTTATTACTACTGGGGGCTCTATAGGAGGGTCTTATAGATCCGCCTTATTTCTACTAAGTGCACTATGGGGGCCTTATTACTACTGAGGGGTCTGTAGGGAGCTTTTTTTACCACTGGGGGAACAATAGGGGGCCTTATTTCTACCGGGGACTCTGTGAGGTCATTCTTAATATGGGAGGGCTCTTCTAATAATGGGGGCCAAGGCCGAGTTTTTTATTTTTTTTTAATGTGGCAGCAGCCGGGCAGGAGTGGAGATGAGCGCTTCCATTGTGGAAGCGCTCATCTCTATATTAATCTGTATCGCCGTCCTCAGGACAGCGATACAGATGAATGGAGCAGTGGAGAGGCGTCTCCCTTGCCCATTCCTCTGATAGGCTACAGGCCTAGTGCCTGTAGCCTATCAGAGGCCAGTGCAGGTGGAGCGATGACGTCATCGCGCGGGCCGCCCGAGCCGTACAGCGTGGGACACAGGCCGGAAGAGGCCTGCATCGCATCGCTGACAGCAGCATTGAGGTAAGTATATGAGTTTATTGTTTTTATTATTAATTTTATACTATACTGTGGCAAGAAGGGGGGTGGGGGCCCTATATACTGGCACAATATAGGGGGGGGGTCGGCACTATGGAGAAGAGGGGAAACACTATGGGGCCAAATATACTGGCACAATATGACGGGGCACTATGGGGCCCTATATACTGGCACAATATGGGGGGGACACTATGCAGAAGAGGGGAAGCACTATGGGGCCCTATATACTGGCACAATATGGGGGGGGTCGGCACTATGGAGAAGAGGGGAAGCACTATGGGGCCATATATACTGGCACAATATGGGGGGCCTATATACTGGCACAACATGGGGGGGCACTATGGAGAAGAGGGGAAGCACTATGGGGCCCTATATACTGGCACAACATGGGGGGGCACTATGGAGAAGAGGGGAAGCACTATGGGGCCCTATATACTGGCACAATATGGGGGGGGCACTATGGGGCCCTATATACTGGCACAATATGGGGGGGACACTATGCAGAAGAGGGGAAGCACTATGGGGCCTTATATACTGGCACAATATGGGGGGGGGGGAGGTCGGCACTATGGAGAAGAGGGGAAGCACTATGGGGCCATATATACTGGCACAATATGGGGGGGGCCTATATACTGGCACAATACGGGGGCACTATGGAGAAGAGGGGAAGCACTATGGGGCCATATATACTGGCACAATATGGGGGGGGGCAATATGGGGAAGAGGGGAAGCACTATGGGGCCCTATATACTGGCACAATATGGGGGGGACACTATGCAGAAGAGGGGAAGCATTATGGGACCCTATATACTGGCACAATATGGGGGGGGGGTCGGCACTATGGAGAAGAGGGGAAGCACTATGAGGCCATATATACTGGCACAATATGGGGGGCCTATATACTGGCACAACATGGGGGGCACTATGGAGAAGAGGGGAAGCACTATGGGGCCCTATATACTGGCACAATATGGGGGGGCACTATGGGGCCCTATATACTGGCACAATATGGGGGGACACTATGCAGAAGAGGGGAAGCACTATGGGGCCCTATATACTGGCACAATATGGGGGGGGGTCGGCACTATGGAGAAGAGGGGAAGCACTATGGGGCCATATATACTGGCACAATATGGGGGGCCTATATACTGGCACAATACGGGGGCACTATGGAGAAGAGGGGAAGCACTATGGGGGCCCTATATACTGGTACATTATGGGGGGGGGGCACTATCGAGAAGAGGGGAAGGAGCACTATGGGGGCATCTACTGGGGGCCCTATATACTGGCATGCATTATAGGTGGGCACTATGGAGAAGTGGGGGACAAGACCACTATAAGGGCATTATATAGGGGCATTTAATACTGGCACCCATTTTGATGCCACTATGGGGAAGGGAGGAAAGGAGCATTATGGGGGTATCTATGTGGGACAGTCTATAGGGGCATTTTATAGTGCCACATTATGGAGGGCACTATGGAGACAGGGAAGGAGCACTATGGGGGCATCTTATGGGGGGACTATATAGGAGTATTTTATACTGGCACAAATTATAAGGTCACTATGGGCACCTAAGCTCAACTGGTGGCACTAAGTGTTTTTTGTAGTGGCACACAGTACGGGTCATTGGAACACATGAGGGGACTCTGGGGACATTGGCTCTACTGGGGGCACTAAGAGGAGGTATTTCTTTTTTTACTGCCACACAACAGGGCATTTTTTGTACTGGTGCACATTATAAGGGGGGGGGGAGGGGTTCTACTGTCATACATTATAAAGAGAATTATTACTATCGGGGCATTATGGTGGGCTTTATTACAACTGGGGGACTATGGGAGCATTATTACTTGTGGGACACAATTACTGTTGGGGGCACTGTAGGAGCACTATTACTACTAAATGCACTCTGGCAAAGAAATAATTACTATTGTTGGGACTTTGGGAGCACCATTACTTTGGGGGCACCCTGGCACAGCATCAGCTTAGCACACTTCTTTTTGCAGTATAGTTTTGGGGAGCACAGCTTCTCAGTATTGGGGGTGCATGATGGGATGTTAATTGGAGGATGATGGAAAAGTAGGAAACTAAGATGTCTGTCAAACTCTGCAGAGACGTGAGATGGCTGAAAGAAATTATCACGGTGGTCTGGTCTGAATGGAGAAGATGAAGAAAGAGAACATCTACATCAGAGGAGACGTCACTGGATATAAGAGGTATGGGGCACTGTATTAGGCTACTTTCACATCTGCGTTAGTGATCCTGGAAGGCTCTTCCAGCTGAGAATTCACTGGATCCGCCACTGCTGGATGCAGACAGAATGCCCGCCAGCCCCATTAACTATAATGGGGTACGGCAGAGATCCAGCCACAATCTGGGAATGCAGAGAATCAGCGGGACATAAACCGCTGCATGCTGTGCTTTGTGTCCAGTCGATTCCTTGCATTTTCTGCCGGATTACGTGGCCGGATCGTACTAAGACCCCTAATGTCACCTGGGGACCCCCAAAGAAGCTTGTGTGTTGGCTGAAGCCTTCCTATCTTACTGGTGGCTGGCCCTGCCTCTCAATTGTGCTTCCGGTTTTGGCTCCGCCCCTAGACTACAAGGGGGTGGGGCCTGTTTCGGGTCATGTGATTGGGCTGCTCAGTCAAAAATGCCCGGGCCTATTTTTTGTCCCAGTTCGGCCCTGATGGGGGCATTGTTGAGGAGCATTATCACGGTTGGGGCAGTGTTACTAATGAGGGCATTCTAGAAGGGAATTACTATTGGTGGGACTATGAGGAGCACTATTACTATGGGGGGCAGTAATGTTTCTTCAGGATAGTATTTGGGGGTATTGGGGGGGGCAGGGGTGTAACTTAAGGCCCATGGGCCCCGGTGCAATAGTTCAGCTTGGGGCTTCATGTGACTTCGTGTGACTTCTTATGCGGCACAAGTGTCTTTGGGCCCCTTCAGGTTCCTGGGCCCGGTAGCGACTGCTACTTCTGCACCCCTTATAGCTACACGCCTGGGGGGGCACAGCAAGCAGCAGGATAACACTGTGGGGACTCCAGTTGGGGGATAATGATAGAATGTGAGGATGTGAGGAAGCTAAGATGTCTGTGTGTCACACTCTGCAGAGACGAGGCAGCCGTGTGATTTATTGGGAATTGAGAGCCCAGTCTCCATTCCCCAGCGGCAGCTTAACTTACCAGGGGGAGACAGTAAGCCCCACAACCGTGCAGATGGGACCGTGGTCTCTGCACTTACAGCACAGGGGGTAGGGACAGTCAGTCCTGTCCCCCAGCAACAGGGCTGTTTAGCCAAAGGGGAGACAGTCGGTCTCCCCCTCCAACAACCAGGCTCCAACCAGGCTTCTTCCGTGGTAGTGCTGGCACCAGGGCAGAGTACCGCTGATTCCTGCCCACAAAACAACCTCCACTCCAAGCCAGGGAGCAACACAGAGACCAGGAGTACCAGTTACCAACATAACCTTGGTGGACTCACTGGACAGAGATAGGCTACCAAATTCAACAGGTCCATTATTTGGTGGTGGGTGGACTGCCAGACTAACTCAGATACTGACCGGCGTGAGGTCAGGTATCTGGTTAGTCTTCCCTGGGAGATGGAGATGTGTGGCGAAACCAACCTCGCCACTGGGTTTTGGAGGGGCCTGTTTGCCAGCCTCTTGGCCCAGGATTATGGGCCCTCTCATCAGCCCATGCTAAACTTTTGAACCCCTGGTCTAATTCGTGCCATTTTGGGATATGTTAAATGTCTATGTGTACTGTAAAGGGTAGGACATTGTATATTTGAGTAGTGATGTCTGTCCTATTGTCTCCACGTGTGTATTGGTGATTTCCCTTTGTCCTGAGAGATAATTGAATTACTCCTCCATTGTCTCTAGGACAGAAGACACTGTGTATTCTCCTGCCTGTGATGATTACATTAACCCGTGTAAGGTAATTGTATCACAGGCAGAGGGGAGGATTTTGTGTGGGAGTGTTTTACTGTATTGTACATGTTTATTGGTTGTTTTTACAAAATCCTGTGGGTGGTAACCTTGTTGGAAAATACGTATAAGTCAATGCTTGTGTGTTCAATAAAGAGTTCCTGTTTTGCCCTTCATCATGTTGAGGCTGGTGTTTGGGTAACTGATCGACACTTGGGATTGCTATACGCTGAAGATTTGCTATACTCCTCTGGCTATACTATTAGCTCTTGTAAGAGCTGTTCCTGCTCTCTGGATTTAGGAGAGGTTCACTCACTGGAGCCTTGTCGTAGGTCCAGGGTGGGTAGGAGACGGCGAGACCTCAACCAAGCTTCGGCGGTTTGTGGGGTCTGTGGCGGTTATGGTGTCATGTGGAGTGCTTAGAGTCCTCGGGAAGCGCTAGGAGCATCATTCGACAGAGGTACCCGGTCGGGGTGCCAGGAGATCCGTTACAGATAGGCCCCCCGACATTTTAGTTTTGCATGTTGGGGGAAATGATTTAAGTGTTTGTCGTTCAAGGGATGTGATACGTGACATCAAACTGGATCTGTTGCGGTTGTTGGGAGAGTTTCCGGATTTGTTGGTCGTTTGGTCTGAAGTGGTTGCTAGAAGGTCGTGGCGGTTTGCGAGGTCAGTGGAGCGGATTAATAAGGCGCGGGCGAAGCTCAATAAGGAGGTGGGTCGTTTTGTCTGGCGTCAGGGCGGATTTGTGGTGCACCATAGGGATTTGGAGGCTGCTTCGCCTCAATTCCTGAAGGCTAATGGTGTGCATCTCAATGATGTGGGTATGGATTTGTGGGCCTCTGGGTTACAGGATGGTCTTGAGACAGCTTTGAGAGTGTGGCGGGACGTCCACAGGTGAGGTGTCTCCTGTGTTCATCTGTGGCTGGTTAATGGAGGGTCCTGGAAGGCAATACAATGTTTAAGAGGTGCATGACACGTTGAAGCGTGCATCTCATGGGGTTCGGTAAGCTGATGGCTGGGGCTCCTGTTTGGGCTAAAATGCCTACAGGGGATATAATTTGGAGGATTTGGTATCTTTGGGTCGGTGACTGCGGCCAAGGGTAAGGTGGAAATCAAGTGGAGATGGGGAGTGAAGAACGCAGCTTGCCTTCTAGGATCCTTTCTCAATGTGTTGGAATTTATTGCACTTTATTTATGTGTTTATGATTATGATCATTAAAAGAAAGTTGATGAAGTAGTTATTTGTTTGTTTAAAAAACTGGCTGCTACGGCCATTTATACCAAAAAGTTGACTTCTGAGTGTTTTTTGGGAAGTGAGGGTATTTTGGGGTGGCAGGTCGGGCAGCTGACTGAAGTGATCTTCCATCCTATTAAGTCATAAAAACGTTATGCATTCAACGTACAAAAATGATCAAGTAATTATGTGGCTGGAGGTATATTAGACGGTCAATGGATATCAATTTTACAGCAGGCCAGTGGACTACAGGCCCCAAAAAATTTTCATTCACCGTACAGAAAAGCACAATTGATAATGTGGCTGGAGGTAAAATAGGCGGTCACCGTATAACAATTTTACTGTTTGCCAATTAGATTACAGGCCCAAAAAATTATGCATTCAGCGTACATAAATAATCAAGAGATTATGTGGCTGGAGGTATATTAGACGGCCATTCAATATCAATTTTACTGCAGGCCAGTGTAGTGCAGGCTCCAAACCTTAGGAATTCACCGGACAGAAAAGAACAAGTAATTATGTGGCTGGAGGTATATTAGACGGTCATTAGATATCAATTTTACTACAGGTCAGTACAAATAGATGTCAAATACATATGTTTAAAAGAACAAAAAATATAAAATTGGATTAAAAACATGATTAACTAAATCCCCCCCCCCTCTTGAAAAAAGGTGTTGAATTCCTCCGAGGTCCCAAACATTAGGCATTCACCGGACAGAAAAGGCCTTTTATGCCGCTGTATTTACCTAAGACAGGGACCATTATTTGTTCTGGGTGGTGGCGGATATTTGCGAGCTGTCATGAGGAAATTGTCACGGATGATGTTGCAGATAGCTGGAACTTATGAATAAACGTCCGACTGGCTTGATCCCAAACTAAGGAGCATATAGGTGAGCCCTATAAAACCCTAAGAGCTCTCCCTGACTGCTATGCCTTGCAAGGGTCTCAATGGTAGACGATTGCATGCCCCACGTACCTAAGACTGTGTGACACCTGAAAACCCTATAATAGTGAGGGGACACGACCACCGGCTCCAAGCACTTAATACGGACGGAGTCAGGGTCGCCTAGCATCAAGCCAGGAAGGAAACACAATACATGAAAAGACTTATCTGAGTAAACAGCAGCAGCAGCCTCCAGCACTGAACACTTCATCCAGGAAGTAGTATAAACCGCAAAGTGAGGCAGTATGGGAGGGAATATAAAGGGAGACGATTAGTCTAAATAGGTGACACCTGGGAGAAGGAAAGGAGATGACAAAGTGAAACCAAAACAAAGAACATCATGCAAGAGGTAGAGAAGGACGTCTGCCAGACCTTCTCACAGAACTGGCGGTTACAGTACCCCTCCCTCTACGGGTGGACTCCGGACACTCAGAGCCCACCTTCTCAGGATGAGACCTATGGATAGCCCTGATGAGACGAGTGGCCTTAATGTCCGCCACTGGGACCCACATCCTCTCCTCAGGAACATAACCCTCCCAATGAACAAGGTAATGCGAGAATCTACAATCCTAGAGACCTGAAATTCAAGATTACAATCAACAACAATCTGAGGAGGAGGCAAAGAGGAGGGTACAGTGGGTTGGATATAAGGTTTTAATAGGGACCTGTGAAAAACATTATGGTTCTTCCAAGTCTGAGGAGGATCAAGACGGAAGGCAACGGGATTGATGACGGACAAGATCTTGTAAGGCCCAATAAACTTAGGACCCAACTTCCAGGAGGGAATCTTCAGTTTGATATTCTTTGTAGACAACCACACCAGATCACCCACATTCAGGCCCGGACCAGGCACACGTCTCTTATCCGCCACACGCTTATATCTCTCACTCATCCTCTTCAGATTACTCTGAATCTTTTGCCAAATAGATGACAAAGACAAGGAAAATCTCTCCTCATCAGGTAAACCAGAAGACACCTCTCCAGAGAATGTCCCAAACTGCGGATGAAACCCATATGCACCAAAAAATGGTGACTTATCAGAGGACTCCTGGCGACGATTATTTAAAGCAAACTCATCAAGGGACAAAAAAGAATACCAATCCTCCTGATTCTCCGCCACAAAACAGCGCAGATATGTCTCCAGATTCTGATTGAAGCATTCGGTCTGACCATTCGACTGCGGGTGAAAAGCAGAAGAGAACGACAACCGAATCCCCAAGCGAGAACAGAAGGCCTTCCAGAATTTGGAAACAAATTGCGTGCCCCTATCAGAAACGATGTCTGAAGGAATGCTATGCAATTTCACAATGTGATCAACAAATGCTTGTGCCAACGTCTTAGCATTGGGTAACCCAGGAAAGGGAATAAAATGCGCCATTTTGCTAAAACAGTCCACTACCACCAGAATCACAGTCTTCCCCGAGGAACGAGGCAGGTCCGTAATGAAGTCCATGGACAGATGCGTCCAAGGACAGGAAGGAATGGGTAACGGGAGGAGAGAACCCGATGGCCGTGAATGAGGGACCTTGGCACGAGCACAGGTCTCGCAGGCTGCCACAAAACCCTCAACCATCTTACGAAGAGCCGACCACCAGAATCTCCGAGCAATGAGATCCACTGTGGCTCTACTCCCTGGGTGCCCAGCAAGGACAGTATCGTGGTGCTCCTTAAAAACCTTGTGTCGTAAAGCGAGAAGCACAACTCCCTATCTCCCACATCGTAATTTCTCTCTGCAGAGGAGAGTTTCCTTGAGAAAAAGGCAAACGATTGCCATTTGGCAGGAGAGGGACCCTGAGATAAGACTGCACCCACACCCACCTCAGAAGCGTCCACCTCTACAATAAAAGGTAGAGAGACATCAGGTTGTACCAAAATGGGAGCGGAAGAAAAACTCTCTTTGATACTAGAAAAGGCTTTAAGCGCATCTACCGACCATGAGGAAAAATCTACCCCCTTTTTAGTCATATCAGTGAGTGGCTTAACAACAGAGGAATAATTCAAAATGAACTTTCTGTAATAATTGGCAAAACCCAAAAACCGCATCAGCGCCTTCTGATTCTCAGGAAGCTCCCAATCAAGCACAGCGCGGACCTTCTCAGGGTCCATGCGAAAACCAGAAGCGGAGAGAAGAAAACCAAGAAATTGAATCCGGAACTGCAAACATTTTTCCAGTTTAGCGTACAATTTATTCTCCCGCAGAATCAGCGAGACCTGACGTAGGTGGTCCCGATGAGTCTTGAAATCAGGAGAAAAAATCTAAATGTCATCTAGATACACCAGAACAAATTTCCCCATTAAATGATAAAAAATGCTGTTCACAAAATGTTGGAAGATGGCCGGAGCATTCATCAAACCAAAGGGCATAACCAAATTCTCGAAATGACCCTCAGCGGTATTGAAGGCCGTCTTCCATTTGTCCCCCTCCCTGACCCTGACTAGGTTGTATGCCCCTCTTAAATCCAACTTAGAAAAAACTTTAGCCCCAACCATCTGGTTAAACAGGTTCGGGATCAGAGGAAGCGGATATGGGTCTCGAATTGTGATACGGTTCAGCTCCCTGAAATCCAGACAAGGTCTTAAAGAACCATCTTTTTTCTTAACAAAAAAAAAACAGCGGCAACAGGTTACTTCGAGGGTCAGATGTGTCCCTTTCTCAGGCTCTCAGAGATATAAGTACGCATAGCGACTCTTTCAGGTTGGGAGAGATTGTATAAACGTGATTTTGGCAGCTTGGCGCCTGGGATGAGATTAATAGGGCAGTCGTACTCCCGGTGAGGGGGCAACTCCTGGACATCACTCTCGGAAAACACATCCGAAAATTCTGAGAGAAAAGATGGTACAGTCTTGGTAGAAACCTCTGAAAGAGACGCCGTGAGGCAATTCTCTCTGCAAAACTCACTCCAACCATTTATTTGCCTTGCTTGCCAATCAATGGTGGGGTTATGTTTAGTGAGCCAGGGTAGCCCCAACACTAGAGGAGTAGGTAATCCGCTTAGGACGAAACATGACATATCCTCAACATGAGCGTCACCCACAGTCAAATGGATATTGTGAACTATGCCCTTTAACGATCTTTGCGAAAGTGGAGCGGAATCGATAGAAAAAACAGTTATATCCTTTTCCAAAGGGCATACCTGGAAACCATGCGTTATTGAAAATTGATTATCAATGAGATTGACAGCTGCTCAAATCTCACAAACAATGTGCTTGCTGTCTAGCGCCACCCTGGCAGGTAAGAGAAAACAGGAACTACAAGCAAACGGCAAACCTTCAATTTCCGCATCAACCTTGCCAATAGTAGCAAATGGAACGTTTTTAGAGGGTTTTTTCCTTTTTTTTTTTTTTATTACCCTACGAAAATGAATCTCCTAGAGGGGCAAACATTAGCCAAATGATTTATACCCCCACAACAGAAACAAACCCTCCTCTGAGAGCTGAATCCTCTACTATCAGAGGCAAGCAAACCCAGCTGCATGGCCTCCTGCTCAGAGGGGATTGAGATTTAAGGATTAAATCAGAGAAAAGAACTCATGTATATTTACTAATAGCATTAAATCATACCATGTAGCAACTTTGAAGAAAAATAATATACAGCCTAATTGAACTGTGATTTATTGTAGCCAGCAGATATAGAGGAGTATTCAGACAGAGCGTTTTTTTCCTGGGATCTCTCAGTGTATTTATACTGAGTCATTTACTCACTTATTTATTATTATTTTTTCATGTCCCTTATCTGTCTTTGTCTCTATTTTTCCTCACTACCTGCTGGACCTTACATTATGAAATGTCTGTTTATGATGGCTTATTCAGGATTTTAACTTTAACTTTAAATGTGTTTTTGTGCACGTAAATTTCTGTGAACACTTCTAATCAGAACACCTGGGATGACCAGCACCGCCCTGCTAGTTCAATAGGGGAGGGATTTGTTAAGTTCACGTCTATATATACACTGTGTTGGAAATTTACTGTGGAGGTCATGATTAAGAACCATCTGGTTCGAAACATGTAGACCGCATTGGGGCTTGTATTCTGAGGGTTCCGTTACCGCTTACACTTTGGATTGTGGAATAAACACCGTCAAGCAAAGATATGAGGTGCTGGATTTTCTTTTACTTCAAGTTTGGCAATCGGGGTCTCATCCCTTCCGTGCACCCTTCAAACTGCAGATGCAGGTGAGCTGGACTTTTACCTTTATGTGTTGAATTGAGTTTTCTACCGTGTCTCCCTGCTTGAAATAACGTGCTAGACGATCACA
Source organism: Bufo bufo (assembly GCF_905171765.1). NCBI lineage: Eukaryota > Metazoa > Chordata > Amphibia > Anura > Bufonidae > Bufo > Bufo bufo. Next base: position 306,551,398 of record NC_053392.1, read on the forward strand.
AACCAGCGGTTATAACGGATTACCTACATAATAAGCCCCAAACACAGTCTGTTGCACATGGCGTTTGCTACAAGACCGGACCGCTTAACAAAAGCGGAGCAGGTGTTCTCAAGAAGCGACCAATCCGTCCATAATCCATACAATATGGAAAGCATGTTTTTACAATTAGAAAACTTGCAAACTCAAGAACTGAGACTTTGGTGGGATTATACCACCCTTAATAAATACTTGGAAAAAGATATGATACCCAGAGGTCTTAGAATCAAAAAGATTCCAACTATTGTATATTCGAATGCCTTTGTACAAACATGGAACAATATACTCAATGACTGCTCGTTTAAACTTATGAGGTTGATAGTTGAATATGAAGCAGAAAAAATGGTTTTGATACAACCAGAAATAGAAAAATGCAAACAATCCATGTCTCAATATGAATCTACCCACAAATATGATGAACTGCTGCAGAAAGCTAATAACAACCTCAAAGAAGCTGAGGAACACATCATTGAGCTAAAACATAAAAAGTTCCAAAGGGATCTATACGACTATGACAAGGATCAAGTGTATGAGTGGGGACGCAGAGAGAATCCCTATCAAACTCCAAAATCCATACTGAAAAATACAAAGAAAAAACAGCAACAGTCAAAAAAATGCACGAAAACCGCAACTGTCAGCTTTGACTCATCAGATTACGAGGGCTTTGAGACCAGCATGGAAATTCAACCAACAGAAAGAATGGACATAAAGAGTAATTCCACAGGAGCTCAGTCCTCATATTACAAAAAATCTAAAATGAAGTCCAAAAACCAGTCAAAAAACGAGTCAGAAGAGGCGGAAGAAAACACAACAAGAAAAGCACACAACATGGCTACTCGTTTCCAAAGAAAACAGTGACTCAAATACATGAAGTGATCAATTTGTCAGCTGCTGTTTTAACTAAACCACAATTGGAATTGTTGAGTTTGGGTTTGAATTTTGTTCCTGCCACTGACTTTGATCTGTTCTCAACCTTACTTGATATTAATAAATTCATTAGATTACTCACGGTAAAAAAACATTTCAGTGAGGTTGGGAACAGTTCAGACTCAGTGACAGATGCGTTTCTTGAACATCAGCAGAATTATTATGCAGGTTTCTCATTTCGGGAACAGGTTACTTTACTGCAATTGCATAGTTTGCAGGAGGTGTCAGAAGACCAATGTGAACAAAATACAGTGAATCTTCAGGTGAAAAACCCGACTTTTTATCCCCTTAAATCACGTAGTAATGGAATGGACACATTCCAAGAAATAATAGAGAAAGAATTAATGCAAATTAATGCTGACATGGTAGATAATAAAAATCATGCTAAAAGTAATAACAACCTGACCAAATTGCAAAAAATCGCCATGGGGGAATTAAAAGACAGGGAAGACATTGTCATTAAAATGGCAGACAAGGGCGGCGCGGTGGTGGTTTTAGACAAAACTGTGTACCATCAACAAAAGTTGCAAATTTTGGGGGATACAACTACATATTGCAAGTTGGACTCCAATCCCTTGGAGTGTTATCGTGGGGAGTTAATGGATATTCTACAAGAAGGTAGAAATTTGGGAATTTTTTCCCATAGTGATTTCCAATATTTAAATGTACAGTGTCCAGTTACCCCTATTATACATGCCTTACCTAAGGTTCACAAGGGTCTTTTCACACCACCGCTCCGCCCTATAGTCTCGGGAATTGGTTCTTTAACAGAGAAATTAGGCCAATGGCTAGATACAATTTTACAACCTCTTGTTAAGAGAACACCAGGTTATATTAAGGATACAGGAGATATACTGAGAAGCTTTTATGACAAAAAATGGTCCCAAAATTATACATGGCTGACAACAGACGTGGTTAGCCTTTATCCATCTATTCCCCATCAGGTAGCGCTTACAGCACTAGAATACCATTTACATCGCTACAGTGTCCATGGTGACGTTTTCATTGACTATGTTTTAAAGATAACAGATTTTTTACTCACACGCAATTATTTTATCTTTGACAACAAGTTTTATTTACAAATACAGGGTGTGAGTATGGGAGCTAAATTTTCCCCGTAACTTGCAAACGTCACCATGGCATACTGGGAGGAGCGCTATATATATAATGTTGACAATCCCTTTGGGGAGCATATAGAGTGGTATGGCAGATATATCGATGATATGCTGTTTATTTGGTCAGCGGATATATCTGCCATACCCTCTTTTTTGCAATATCTGAACGACAATCTCTATGGCTTGCGGTTCGTTGAAGCACATGACGGCTGCACAATAAACTTCTTGGATTTAACTTTGACTGGTATTCCAGGCCAGACAATATGCACCCGAACCTACCGTAAACCCATAGCGGGAAATACGGTACTTCGAGCGGACAGCCATCATCCGCTCCATACGATAAAAGCCATTCCAGTGGGTGAGATGATTAGAGCCAGGCGCAACTGCAGCAGGGACACTGATTTCCATGAAGAAACACAGATAATTGCAAACAGATTACAGGATAGAGGATATCCACTGTGGATGACTGAAAGAGCAACCAATATAGCCAAAAATAAAGTAAGGCAAGATCTCTTGTTTGGAAGCATCTTGAATCACCAAAAATCCAATAGAAATGACAATAAGAAAATAAAAAATGCTGAAAGTAGACAGATGAGGGGATATAGAATTAAATCAGATTATGAGGATAAACCCACTAATATCCCAACACTTGTACTAACTTACAGTAATCAATTTTCCATAATAGAAAAAGCGGTATCCAGATGTATCCCAATCCTGTATGAAGACCCACAATTATATAAAATATTAGGAGGAGGACACAGGGTGGTATCCAAGAGACCTGCGTCTTTGGCTACCTTTTTGTCTCCGTCACTTTTCAGTTCAAACCCAGCAAGTAAATTACGGACATGCTGGTTGCGGTATACAGGCTTCACACGATGTGGCAGCTCCCCATGTAGAGCCTGCAATTATGTCACTCCAAAAAAACAATTCCAAGATTCAGATGGAACTAATAAATATTATATTAAAACTTACATTAATTGCAACACATCAGGAATTATATATATTATTGAATGTGAGGAATGCCGGTTAATATATGTTGGTTGTTCAACCAGAAAATTTAAAGTAAGGTTGCTTGAACACATCAACTATATATTAAACCCTGCATATGTCAACATCTCAAGTGCGGCAAAGCACTTTATCATGGCCCACAATAGAAGTTTATCTTCATTTACAGCTTATGCCATTGAACGAGTGTTTTTGCCCACAAGAGGTGGAGACTTCAAAAGGCTTGTATACCAGAGAGAAGCTTTCTGGATTCTTAAATTGAAGTCCAGAAGCCCTGCAGGATTAAATCAGAGAAAAGAACTCATGTATATTTACTAATAGCATTAAATCATACCATGTAGCAACTTTGAAGAAAAATAATATACAGCCTAATTGAACTGTGATTTATTGTAGCCAGCAGATATAGAGGAGTATTCAGACAGAGCGTTTTTTTCCTGGGATCTCTCAGTGTATTTATACTGAGTCATTTACTCACTTATTTATTATTATTTTTTCATGTCCCTTATCTGTCTTTGTCTCTATTTTTCCTCACTACCTGCTGGACCTTACACTATGAAATGTCTGTTTATGATGGCTTATTCAGGATTTTAACTTTAACTTTAAATGTGTTTTTGTGCACGTAAATTTCTGTGAACACTTCTAATCAGAACACCTGGGATGACCAGCACCGCCCTGCTAGTTCAATAGGGGAGGGATTTGTTAAGTTCACGTCTATATATACACTGTGTTGGAAATTTACTGTGGAGGTCATGATTAAGAACCATCTGGTTCGAAACATGTAGACCGCATTGGGGCTTGTATTCTAAGGGTTCCGTTACCGCTTATACTTTGGATTGTGGAATAAACACCGTCAAGCAAAGATATGAGGTGCTGGATTTTCTTTTACTTCGGGATTGAGAGAGACTGAGACCCCTGCGCACTGAATGAGACAGCCCCACTGTCCTTGGTGCTCAATATGACAGGAAGGAGTAGTCTCCTCTCTCTCTCTAAGACGCCTGTCAATACGAACAGTTAGAGACATGGCAGATTCTAACGAGGCTGTTCTCTCATGAAAAGCAAATGCATCTTTCAATCTTTCCAAAAGACCATGGCAAAATTGACTTCAGAGTGCAGCAGCATTCCAACCAGTATCAGCTGCCCATCTCCGAAATTCAGAACAATATATCTCTGCGGACTGTTTACCCTGGCATAAAAGACGTAGTTTAGATTCAGCCTGAGCAATACGATCCGGGTCATCATATATCTGCCCCAGGGCTACAAAAATTAATCCACCGATCGGAGGGGCCGTGCCCCCACGGCAGCGAGAAGGCCCAAGACTGAGCGTTATCCATGAGCAGCGATATGATGATCCCCACCCTCTGCTCCTCATCACCAGAGGAATGGGGAAGTAGGCAAAAATGGAGTTTGCAAGCCTCTCTAAAGCGAACAAAATTCTCACTACCCCCGGAGAACTTATCCAGAAGCGAGATCTTAGGCTCGGAACAAACTCCATGAACGCCAGCAGAACTGGTCACCTGAAACTGAGACACAGTTTTACGGAGATCTGCTACCTCCAGCGAAAGACCTTGCATGCGGTCAATCAAGGCTGAAACCGTATCCATGCTTAAGACGGTTACGGCGGTTTATAATGTCACAAATGATGTTGCAGAAAGCTGGAACTTATGAATAAACGTCCGACTGGCTTGATCCCAAACTAAGGAGCATATAGGTGAGCCCTATAAAACCCTAAGAGCTATACCTGACTGCTATGCCCATGCAAGGGTCTCAATGGTAGACGATTGCATGCCCCACGTACCTAAGACTGTGTGACACCTGAAAACCCTATAATAGTGAGGGGACACGACCACCGGCTCCCTGCACTTAATACGGACGGAGTCAGGGTCACCTAGAATCAAGCCAGCAAGGAAACACAATACATGAAAAGACTTATCTGAGTAAACAGAAGGAGAAGCCTCCAGCACTGAACACTTCATCCAGGAAGTAGTATAAACCGCAAAGTGAGGCAGTATGGGAGGAAATATAAAGGGAGATGATTAGTCTAAATAGGTGACACCTGGGAGAAGGAAAGGAGATGACAAAGTGAAACCAAAACAAAGAACATAATGCAAGAGGTAGAGAAGGACGTCTGCCAGACCTTCTCACAGAACTGGCGGTGACAGAAATTCTATTAAACGTGGTCATCACAGATGTTGAATTCCTCCGAGATCCATGCCTCATTCATTTTTAGAAATGTGAGGTAGTCCACACTGTCGTGAGCTAGGCGAGTGCGCTTATCGGCCACGATTCCTCCTGCTGCGCTGAACGTCCTTTCGGACAGGACACTTGACGAGGGGCAAGCCAAGAGTTCCTTGGCAAATTGTGCCAGCTCATATAAACTGGTGGACTCGGAGGCAATGGAAGGTCCCCGGAATGAAATATTTCTCCCCGAAGGGTATACCAGAGCCAGCGGTCAGCCGTTTGGCAAGAGGGTTATCTGGTGTCATCATCTTTTTACGCTCGAACATTTGGGCCACTGAATCCTGCCTTTCGAAATATGAACGCGACGACGGCATGGTGTAAGGTGGAGTGGAGGACAAATTGGAGGTGAGAGGAGAAGGAGAAGAGGCAGGACGTGGAGCACCGGGATTGTGGCTTTGTAGGTACTGACGGTGTTGCTCTTACTGGGCTTGGTGATGGAAGGTCAGGTGCCTTCTTAAGGCGGTCGTCCCTAGGTGAGTGTTGGGCTTACCGCGGCTTATGCATTGACAGCACAGGCTGCAGATGGCAACACTATTGTCAGCAGCGGACACGTTGAAAAAAGACCACACTGCGGAACCATGTGCCGGCATCCTGGGAGCACCAGATGTGACCGTGCATGGTGTTTGCCTGCTTTTTGCCTCCTGTGCACTGTAAGTTCTGCCTGCTTCTCCTCCTTCTCCTCCCTATCTGCTGCTCTGTCTCTCCTTCTGAACTCCCCTCCTCTTCCTCTTTTGTGGGCACCCACGTGACATCCATAGACACGTCATCATTGTCACCTTCACCACCACTGACATTAAAGATCTCGGAGTAGGCAGCAACAGCGGCGACCACCCTCCTTGGGATGATCTGGGTACTGTCGTCAGACTGCTGGGTGGCGACCATTGATACCTCCTCTTCCTGATGCGATGCCAAGAATGGCTGCGCAATAGTAAGGTCTTGGAATAAATGGCAAAATAATTCCTCTGACTCGAGCGGAGAGGATATGGTGGTGGTGGTGGTGGTAGTTGTTTCTTTGGGGGTGCACACAGCAGAGAGTGAAGAGGGTGCAGATAGAGAGGATGAGAGGGTGCAGAAGCGGAAGGCTAAGTGAGCCACTCAACCAAGTCTGTTGTGTCCTTTGACGTAATCGCACACACCTAATGCAACTTCCTACTTAGGCTCCAGCCTGGTGCACCTGCCCGACCCCTACCACCCCTGCAGAATGGCCTGCCTCTTCCTCTGCCTGTCATTTTCAAAATGACCCTGTGACAAAAGTCCCTATAGAAAAGCAGTATTTGTGGAAGAAGGTATATCACACCCCTGCCTCAATCAGTTTTTTGGGGGGGCAACTGGTATATCACACCAGTAGAAATTATTTGTTCCAATAGCGTTTGTCACTATGTGTAGCTGCGGTAACGCAGCAAAACTGCAAACAAATGCTGCACTACCTAAATGCACTATATAGAAAGTATATTATTGGTATATAACACCCCTGCTTTAATCACTTTTTTTGGGGGCAATTGGTTTATCACACCAGTAGAAATTATTTGTTCCAATAGCGGTTGGTGCTCTGTGTAGCTGCAGTATCGCAGCAGAACCGCACAGAACTGCTGCACAATACAAATGCACTATAATATACTTTCTATGTTAGAAAGTATAAGTATATTACACCCCTCAAGAAGTCAAAACTATCGATAGCACACCTATACCAGTCCTTAAAAGGACTTTTGTGGCCCTATTAGCTAGCGTTTGGTGTGCCTAAAAGTTTGTCCCTGCTCCACACAGCAACCTCTCCCTACACTGAAAAAAGACTGAATATAAAATGGCGGCCAGATCGGGTTTATTTATAATGTAGGGGGTATGTCCATGTTCTGACAGACTGTTTAGGACACCAAACGCTAGATAATAGGGCCACAACAGTCCTTTTAAAGACTGGTATAAGTGTGGTATCGATATTATAGTGCACTTGTATTGTGCAGCAGTTGTGTGCGGTTCTGCTGAGATACCGCAGCTAGATAGAGGGAAAAACGCTATTGAAATAAATAATTGCAACTGGTGTGATATACCTGTTGCCCCCAAAACCAAACTGATTGAGGGGTGTGAAATACCTTTAATATACCTTCTAATATAGAAAGTATATTATAGTGCCTTTATATTGTGCAGCAGTTGTGTGCGGTTCTGCTGAGATACCGAAGCTAGATAGAGGGACAAATGCTATTGAAATAACTAATTGCAACTGGTGTGATATACCTGTTGCCCCCCCCCAAAAAAAAAAACCCTGATTGAGCGGTGTGATATACCTATAATATACCTTCTAACATAGAAAGTATATTATAGTGCATTTGTATTGTGCAGCAGTTGTGTGCGGTTCTGCTGAGATACCACAGCTAGATAGAGGGACAAACGCTATTGGAATAACTAATTGCAACTGGTGTGATATACCTGTTGCCCCAAAAAAACGGATATAGTGGTGCGATATACCTGCTTCCACATAATACTGATTAAGGGGTTTGATATACCTGCTTCCATAAAATACTGATTGAGTGGTGTGATACACCGGATTAAACAAAATATTGATTGAGGGGTGTGATACACTGGCTTTCACCAAATATAGATTGAGGCCTGCGATACACCGGCTTCCACCAAATATTGTTTAAGGGGTTTGATATACCAGCTTCCACCAAATACTCATTAAGGGGTTCTATATACCTGTTTCCATAAAATACTAATAGAGAGTATTGATATACCGGCTTCCACCAAATATTGATTGAGGCCTACGATACACCAGCTTCCACCAAATATTGATTAAGGGGTTTGATGTATCAGCTTCCAGCAAATACGTATTAAAGGGTTCTATATACCTGTTTCCACAAAATACTGATAGAGGGGATTGATATAATGGCTTCCACCAAATATACAGTAGATTGAAGCCTGCAATACACCGGCTTCCACCAAATATAGATTAAAGCCTGCAATACACCGTCTTCCACCAAATATTGATTAAGGGGTTTGATATACCGGCTTCCACCAAATATTGATTGAGGCCTGCGATATACAGTCAGGTCCATACATATTGGGACATCAACACAATTCTAACATTTTTGGCTCTATACACCACCACAATGGATTTGAAATAAAATGAACAAGATGTGCATTAACTGCAGACTGTCAGCTTTAATTTGAGTGTATTTACATCCAAATCAGGTGACCGGTGTAGGAATTACAACAGTTTGCATATGTGCCTCCCACTTGTTAAGGGACCAAAAGTAATGGGACAATTGGCTTCTCAGCTGTTCCATGGCCAGGTGTGTGTTATTTCCTCATTATCCCAATTACAATGAGCAGATAAAAGGTCTAGAGTTCATTTCAAGTGTGCTATTTGCATTTGGAATCTGTTGCTGTCAACTCTCAAGATGAGATCCAAAGAGCTGTCACTATCAGTGAAGCAAGCCATCATTAGGCTGAAAAAACAAAAATAAACCCATCAGAGAGATAGCAAAAACATTAGGTGTGGCCAAAATAACTGTTTGGAACATTCTTAAAAGAAGGAACGCACCGGTGAGCTCAGCAACACCAAAAGACCCAGAAGACCACAGAAAACAACTGTAGTGGATGGCTGAAGAATTATTTCTCTGGTGAAGAAAACACCCTTCACAACAGTTGGCCAGATCAAGAACACTCTCCAGGAGGTAGGTGTATGTGTGTCAAAGTCAACAATCAAGAGAAGACTTCACCAGAGTGAATACTCAGCCTTCTGCTTCTGCACTCTCCTCATCCTCTGTATCTGCACCCTCCTCACTCTCTGCTGTGTGCACCCAAAAAGACACCACCACCACCACCAGCAAGTGAATGTATCTCTGGCACACAGTGTCAGTGCTAGGATACATCTGACCACAGACACGTGGTCTAGCAAACATGGGCAAGGAAGGTACATAACTTTTACTGCCCAGCCAACCTTCTGACGGCTGTCAAGCATGCAACCCATGGCACCCTTGTGGATTTGGTGTTACCGCCACGGATTGCATGCAGGCCTGCCTCTTCCTTTCCTCCTACTCCATCCTCCGTCTCCTCTGCTGACTCCTCCTTTTCCACTGCTACCGTCTCTTCCGCTGCACCCCCCAAGCTCCCCAGAACCTTTTCGACGTGCCAGGTGAGACGTTGCCATGCTGTGCTGCGGCTGTTGTGCCTGGAAGCCAAGAGTCACACCGGTCCTGCACTGCTTTCAGCTCTGCGGTCACAGGCCGATCAGTGGCTAACCCCGCTCAATTTGACAGTTGGTAAAGTGGTGTGCGGCAACGGTGCCAATCTGCTGAGCGCACTGAAACAGGGCAAAATGACACACGTGCCGTGCATGACACACGTCCTGAACGTAGTTGTGCAGCGATTCATTGCCAAATACCCCGGGTCCAGGACGTCTTGCGGCAGGTCAGGAAAATCTCTGGCCATTTTAGAAGATCTTACACGGCCATGGCTCGCATTGCTGACGTTCAGCTGCAACACCACCTGTCCATCAGACGTCTGATTTGTGACAGCTCGACGTGCTGGAACTCCACCTTGTATATGCTTGATAGGCTGCTCCAGCAGCAACGTGCCGTTAACGACTACCTGTACGAACTCTGCAGCAGGATAGGTTCTGTGGAGCTTGGTTTCTTGGTTTCACTGCGCTAGTGGCTGCTCATGCACGACGCATGCAGACTTCGGCGGCCATTTGATGAGATCACTAAACTGGTCAGTCGCAGCCAGGGCACCATCAGTGACATCGTACCTTACGCCTTCTTTCTGGAGTGTGCATTGCATTGTGTCATTGTTCAAGCCGTCGAGGAGCAGGAGCTGGAAGATGAGGAAGTCGCAATGCTGAATAAATTCCCAGGGGGGCTACTCCATCTGAGACAAGTCAGCAGGAGTCTGAAGAGGAGTCAGAGGAGGATGGTGGCTGGGGGGAGGAGGAGGAGCAAGAAGAGCAGGCTTTAAACTTTTCGTGGATTCCTGGTGTTGTCCTTGGCTGGGGGGAGGAGACCGAGGACGACATACTCCTGGGTGATGAGCAGGAGCCAATGCACTCCACCGCTTCCAATTTAGTGCAAATGGGGCCTTCATGCTATAGTGTTTGAAGAGGGACGCCTGTATAAAAAGCATAAAGGGCAATGACTTAATAGGATGGAAGAATCTCCTCCGGCTACACAACCTACCCTGTTACCCCCTTTAAATAACCACACCAACACTTACTTGCTTGCTGAAATGACCATGGTGGCCAACTTTATTATTCCACGCATAACAAAAAACCACATCGTACACCATATAACATCAATAATAATAATAATAATAATAACAATAACCATAATAACATCAGGCATTTTACATCCTATTTCCAGCAGCCCTACTACTACCACCAATCTCCAAACAATAGCAAAAAGGGTGTGAGGGTGGGAAATTCACGCTGAACAGGCTGCAACTGACCCAAAGCTCCTCCTCCCAATCTTATATCCTCCCGCCGAAACCCAACTCCTCCCCACCTAACTCCAACCAACCCCTTAACATACCACCAGGCAATTTAACCCTCTCCTAGCCTGCAGTCTTCCCCCTAAGTCAGCTCGCCCTGCGCTATGGCTGCGCCCCCGCACCGTTGCTTTTATGACTTAATAGGATGGAAGAATCTCCTCCGACTACACAACCTACCCTGTTACCCCCTTTAAATAACCACACCAACACTTACTTGCTTGCTGAAATGACCATGGTGGCCAACTTTATTATTCCACGCATAACAAAAAACCACATCGTACACCATATAACATCAATAATAATAATAACAATAACCATAATAACATCAGGCATTTTACACACGTAACAAGGATCCTGGAGGGCAACCCAAATGAGCCGTATCCTCCTTCACCGCCTCACTTCGCACTTCAAGACTTACCCTTGGCCGCACTCACCGACCCAAGGGCACCAACTCCTTGAAGTATACTAGTATCCCCCCCTGTAGGCCTTGTAGCCCAAACAGGGGACCCATCCTCGGCATTAACAAACCATCTAAGATGCAGGCTCCAACATGTCCTGCACCTCTTAACCATTGAATTGCTCCCCAGGATCCTATTTCCAGCAGCCACCAACAACCACCGGTGACACCTCACCTGTGGGCGTCCCGCCACACCCTAATGGCCGTCTCCAAACCCTCCTGGATACCTAAAGCCCACATGTCTATGCCCACATCATTCAGATGTACACCATCATCTCTTAAGAATTGAGGCGACGCCGCCTCCAACTCCCGATGACGCACAACAATCCCACCTTGCCTGCGAACAAAACGCCCCACCTCCTTATTCAATTTCGCCCGGGCTTTGTTGATCCGCTCCACCGACCTAGCAAACCACCAGCAACGCCTTGCAACAACCTCCGACCATACCAACAACAAATCCGGAAACTCCAACAATAGGCGTAGCACATCCAACTTGATATCCCGGATCACATCCCGGGAACGCCGCACCCCCAAATCGTTGCCTCCAACGTGAAGCACCAATATATCAGGCGGCCGATCTAAAGTGGCATTCATGTGAATTTCGGCAGAACCTGCCCCCAAAGGAGCCCCCTCAAACCGATCCACCGGACTAGCAATTCCTCCGTCGGGAAACCCAACTGGCGTCCATTCCTTCTAACATCTGCGTGTAAGGCCCCCCAGTAGACGTATGAATGCCCGAAGATCCATGCGAGACACGGCGCTGCCCCTTAAACAAGATAAAATAGTTGTGACAACACTTCCCAACACACCGAATCCCGTTAACCAACACCACCCACCAACAATCACAACAGATGAGGCCGAATATAAGAGTGAAAACAATCCGACTCCCAACGCCAATACGTTTATAACCTCTTCCCCGAGCCCCCACCTGGCCGCCTCCGTCGCTGCCCTATCCGAAAAGAATGAGAAGCATATTCATTAACGGGAAGACCCGCTGCACCCAAACATTTTTTAAATACAGCAATAAATTGAAAGCGTGATAACCGCGAACCGTCCCGGTGAACCAACAAAGAACCCCTACCATCAGGCCGCACCCCCAAATATTCCTCCACACAACGCACCGGACAAAGCACCGACCCAACCAAAGGCCTGAGCCACAAAACTGCACCCTTACCTACCTGATCCGTTTTTGACTTGCGTATCACACACCGCAAACCGCCATCTCCCAACCAAACATCCTCCCTCAACAAACCACCATCACCCGTACGACTGGCGGAAACCAATTCCGAAATTCGAAAGGCTCCGAAAAAGGCCAACGAAAACGCCGCTCTAAACAAAAGCGCTTCAAATTCAGCCACACAAACCAAACCTGCCTTCTCCCACAGGACCTGTAACACATCAAAGGAAACCGGCCGTCTACAGTCCTTACGAATCACTCCCCGCCGATAACCTTTTAGCGCCTGCCGAAACACAAAACACGAGACACATCAGTAATTCCCCGCAAAGCGCAACCAGAAGGCAACAGCCGCCACTCTCTTAGACGCCACAGAAAAAGACAAACCTTCAGCATAACACGAACCTACCCAAAAAACCAATAAAGTCCTAAGTTCATAACCGAACTACACCCCAACCCGCTCCATCAGCTCCTCCCACAACAACCATACTTACGAATAAGCCGACCACGTACCTCTACTGAGTGACTGACCAATCAGGCCCGCTGACACGCCAAGGCCACGCTCCAGAGCCACTGGGGACAGGGTAAGCCCTGAACTTCGGCGCCTGGCGCCAAGCTGCGAAAACGATCCCACTGAAAACGAGAAAGGGAATCTGCAAGTGAGTTATCTACACCCGGAACATGTACCGCAACAAAACATGCATTCAACCGCAGCCCCCGCAACACCAAATGCCTGAGTAAATTTAACACCGGCGGAGAATTAGCCGTCTGGCTATTAATTGCCTGCTTTACCGCCATGTTGTCACAATAAAAACGAACTCGCCGATTCTTGAGCCAATCCCCCCACAACTCCGTAGCCAAAACAATGGGAAAAAGCTCCAACAAAACCAAGTTGCTAAGGAAACCAGCCTGTTCCCACTCCACTGGCCACGCACCCGCGCTCCATTGCCCCTGGCAAAAAACACCATATCCACACGAACCCGCGGAATCAGAAAACAACTCCAAATCCACACTACTAATCGCTTCCTCCATCCACATTGACCGCCCATTATATTCTCCCAGAAAATTCTCCCACACCGCCAAATCCTCCTTTACCGCAACAGGTAATCGCAAATAATGAAAAGGGGCGACAACCCCTGCCGTAGCTAATGCCAAACGCCGGCAAAAAACCCTCCCCATCGCAAAATACGACAAGCGAAATTCAATTTTCCCATACAGACTGAACCCGCTTAAGCTGAACCTTCTTAGCTCTCCGCAGAAAACAACCTCCTCTAACAGATCAGACACCTTGTTGTCCGGTAACCGACATTCCATGGCCATGCTGTCAATTTCTATCCCCAGAAACGTCATAACCGTGGAAGGCCCCTCCGTTTTTTCCCCAGCTAAAGGAATGCCAAACCTCGCAGCCACTCGCTCCATCGTGTGCAACAACACAGGACACACCCTGGATTCAGCCGGACCTAAGAACAAAAAATCGTCCAAATAATGCAGCACCGAGTTCCATCCAGACTCCCTGTTTCACCACCCACTCCAAAAAAGAACTAAACGATTCGAACAGTGAACAAGAAATTGCGCAGCCCATCGGCAAACAACAATCCACATAAAAACAACCCTCCCATTGAAAACCCAGTAAATGCAAACTATCCGGGTGAATGGGCAACAACCGAAATGCAGCCTCAATGTCTGTCTTAGCAAGCAGGGCGCCCTGCCCGAAACGCCTAACCCATCGCACCGCCACATCCAAAAGACGTGTACGACACAGAGCACAACTCATCCGCTATTCCATCATTCACAGACCCCCTTGCGGATAGGACAAATGATGAATAAGTCTAAACTTATTGGGCTCCTTCTTAGGCACCAAACCCAACGGGGACACCCACAAGTCCGGCAAGGGCCGCTCACTAAAGGGGCCTACCACTCTGCCAGCAGCAACCTCCTTCTCAATCTTATCCCTCACCACATCCGGATGATGCAACGCAGAGGACAAATTCCGCGCCGACAAACACGGCACAACTGAACTACACGGGATCACGAACCCTTAGTAAACCCCGCCAAACAAAAACTGCCCAAACCTCTCTATTTGGATAACTCTTTAAATAGGGCTCCATCTCTCCCACCCTCACCGGAGTCACCCCTCTTCTGCACAGCCCTCGGGTCCCTTACCCCTCCCTCGCTTGAAGCAACGCGACAAACTATGGGAGCCACCGCAACCGGAACACTCGTGCTTGTACCGGCAATCTGACAAGAACCTACAATGTCCCTCGTTATACTGCCAACAACAGCCTTTTCTACTCCTCCCTGCGAATTCAGAAGCCGAGGGACCCCCGGCCGATCCCCGAAAGGGCTGACGGCCACTCCTAGGCGCTGCCATCAATCGCATCCAGAGACCAATGTCCTTATGATCCCACCGTATGCTAGGCCTGACCGCCTTCCGCTGCCGGAACTGCTCATCATACCTAAGCCACTCCACACCCCCATAAGTCCGATGAGCCTCCCCTATCGCATCCATATAGCAGAACAGTGCAGAGCAATGTTCGGGCGATTTTTTCCCCCAACCACACTGGCCAAAATCGCAAAGGCCCTGAAGCCAATTCTGAAAGGTACGTGGGATCAACCTGTACCGCCTCCTTTCCTCCTTCTCTTTTTTACTTTCATCCGGCTTCCCCCGGTCCAAATTAAATTTTTCCAAAGGAAGCAAGGAAAATATTTTGACATATTCATCCCTCCATATCTTCTCCCTGATTTCTTGCTTCAAATGAGACCCCAGTGGCCCTTCAAAGCACACATAAATTTCACCTTTTGCTGCGTCCGACAACCGAACGCTATCCCCACTTCACCTCTAACCCCAGACCAGCCCCTGAGGCTGCACACCACCTGTGACCACGCTATCCCCAACACCAAAACCGTACATGCACCGTCCCTTGCTCTAAAGTCCCCACCGCCTGCACAGGCGCCCAGACCGACGCTGGAGATGAAGGCGCCCTGACCCCAACCGCGACAAACAATGACAACATCCCCGACAGAACCTCCCGTGCCCAAAAACATCAGAACCCCCCACACTATACTGAACAGCACCCCAAATGGCATCTGACACGTCGTCATCTCACCTGGCCGTCCCCGGACAGATCCTCCGGCAGCCGCCGCTTCACTCACAGATGTCCGCACCGGCGAGCTCGCTCCACATGGCACGGCTTCTTCTAGAATCGCTGCCGCGACATCCTCTCCAGACTCCAATTCTCCTTCCTCCAAAAGCAAGCCTCCCCCTCAAGGCGCCGAAGTGAGGGGAGGGTAACAGTCCGAACCCCAGCCAGGCGGGCCTCATCCTCTGGCCGCATTTCTAGAATCCCTCCTGCTTCCCTTGATAAAGACTCTGCAGCCGTCCGGCCGCAAGCCGCCACACCATGCCGCCGTTCAGGGGTGTAGGGCCCCAGCATCATACCTGACGTTTGTCCGGCTGCAATGTCGCCGACCCACCACAAGGGGTCGCGACGCACCCACATCAAGCCAGCTGCTGCGCCACACATCCTCTTCACACTGAAGCTGCCGGCCCGAATCCCTCCACCGCAGCGCCGGAGACACCAGCTCTTCACAAGCAGGTAGGCCCAGGCCTCCGGACAGCCCGGCCGCAACACTTCTTCCAGCCACAGGTGAGGTCCTCCTGGCTCGACCCCGACGCGGAGCATCTCGCGGGGACGTCGCCGCCTGGGAACGGTCCCTCCCCCTTGCTGAAAGGGAGACGGGTCTAGGAGAAGCCTGACCCTCTCCCGCCGGCCCGCCACGCGATACAGAATTCCTCCCACTGCGGCCTGGGGGTCCGGCTGGCCACGGACACCTCAGACCGCAGCGGAGGGTCCCTGGCGGGGCTTCTAATGTGTCGGCGGACCCGGGGGGTAGCTTCTGGGCTCAAGCGCTCAGGGGGGACAGATCTCCTGGCCCTGACAGCGCGAGCCACTGCAACCGGAGGGGCAGGAGGGTGAAGGGCAGCCTGAATAGACTGCTGCATGAAATCCACCCCATGTACCTGCCACCGCAGCCCGCACCCAACGCCAACAGCTCGTCCAAGGAGGCCCATGTCGACTAAATTCACGCTGAAAAGGCTGCAACTGACCCAAAGCTCCCTCCTCCCAATCTTACATCCTCCCGCCGAAACCCAACTCTCCCCACCTAACTCCAACCAACCCCTTAACATACCACCAGGCAATTTAACCTCTCCTAGCCTGCAGTCTTCCCCCTAAGTCAGCTCGCCCTGCGCTATGGCTGCGCCCCCGCTCCGTTTCTTTTAGGACCAGTACTGGGTGGCAACGTACTTAGTCCCCCGGTACAAACACAAAATAGCAGGACATGTTACCAGCATCACAGAGGGCTGGCAGAATGCAGCATTTCCATGACTTGCTGCAAGAGATGCTGCATTCTGCTGTTGCGGGCGCTGGCAGAGGAATTTCCACCCCACAGCGAAACAATTGCGCGTACATAGTTATTCATAATCTCCTGCTCTCTCACCCATCTGCTGATGATTGTCAGTTCTCTCCTAGACAGAAAGGGAGAAAACTAGGTAGAAGCCTGTCAGTCATCAGCAGGTGGGGGGCGGGGAGAGCAGGAATTTATGAAATACCATGACTCTTCTCAGGTGGCCAGGACTCTTTTCCAGGCCCAGTCTGCAATGATTGTGATGTTGGTTCTCGGCAACCACTTACATTTAACTTTTAAATGACAGATTGCTAAAATCAACTCCCCTGTTACTACTTTATGCTGCCGTTAGTATGGGCAGCACAAAGTTGATGACAGGTATTAAGGCTGATTTCAGCCTGTATTTGTGGGCAGGGCGTTAGCTCCCTATATATACCTGCCAATTCCTTCCCTCAGGTGGTGTGTCTCACTTGCATCTGTAGGAAGAGCCACACCTAGCTGCCCAGCAAGCTTCACGTCTGTTTTTTCTCTTCAGTACGATTCTCTGCACAGTGCGACATTCCTGAGAGAAGTTTTCGTTCTCAAGAGGAGCCACATCCAGCTGCCGGCACGTGCAAGCATCACGGTTGTTTCAAAAGTTTCGGTTCGCTACACGGTATAGTGCAATACTTAAACTGTTTTTCCGGTCTGTCACAGGTAAGTACTTGTCCAATGGAGCGTGCCGTATACTTGCGGCACGGGTCGGTCTCCCCTTTCTCCGCGGATGGCGTGCGGTTCACGGTGGAACGCACACGTGACCGCCGGGCCTCCACAGGCATGTTCAGCTGAGCGCCGAAGAAATGACCCTCCTGTACACGTCCACCGCTCACTCTGCCTTCCGGAGCTCCTACGGTGGCAGGAAATGGCAGTCGGGGGTAGCTATGTTTAGTTAGGGAGGAGAGTACAAGTCTAGGTTCCCCTTGAAAGGCACACACTGTCCGTCCACTCCAGGCTCGCACTTGGGGACCGCACATCCCAGTCCTAGCAGGGTCGCAGGCACGGGGGTCCCCCTTCCCCTCCCTGCAGCGGCCATGAGCGCGCCACATGTCCATTCGGAAATATCCGCCCCAGTTTAAAAAAAAAAAAAAAAAAAAAAAAGGGATAATTAAATCATTGCCCCAGCAGAGACGCTATATAGCAGAGGCGGCACAGGTGGGAAGCAGTGGGCATTGTGCCGGCGTTACGCCAAGCTGCGGCAGCCCAGCTTCCAGCCTGTGTCAGGGGCAATTTTGGTGTGCGTATTTACATATATTAATCAACAGCCACATGGGCCAGTAAGCTACTTGGTCCCTGCAGGTCAGAATTGTGTCTCGGCATGGAGGCATGGATTCTCTGCCAGCAGGTGCCAGGGGTACAAAATTGCGCGTGGCAGGCTCCCCGTTTTCCAAACGCAGATTTGGCTGGGAAGATTCGTCAGTGGCGCGCGATCAGTTTAGTTACCACATATACTGCGTACTTAAATTATCTGTCGCCTGGACCACTCAGGCCAAGATCAATGTTGTACGTCACCTGGATCGTCCCAGGCCGTGTTTAATGTTGTATGTCACCTGGATCGTCCAGGCCAACTTTAGCGTTGTATGTCACCTGGATCGTCCAGGCCCGAGTTCAATGTTGTATGTCACCTGGATCGTCCAGGCCGAGTTCAATGTTGTATGTCACCTGGATCGTCCAGGCCGAGTTCAATGTTGTATGTCACCTGGATCGTCCAGGCCAACTTTAACGTTGTATGTCACCTGGATCGTCCAGGCCGAGTTCAGTGTTGTATGTCACCTGGATCGTCCAGGCCGAGTTCAGTGTTGTATGTCACCTGGATCGTCCAGGCCGAGTTCAATGTTGTATGTCACCTGGATCGTCCAGGCCAACTTTAGCGTTGTATGTCATCTGGATCGTCCAGGCCGAGTTTAATGTTGTATGTCACCTGGATCGTCCAGGCCAACTTTTGCGTTGTATGTCACCTGGATCGTCCAGGCCGAGTTCAATGTTGTATGTCACCTGGATCGTCCAGGCCAACTTTAACGTTGTATGTCACCTGGATCGTCCAGGCCGAGTTCAGTGTTGTATGTCACCTGGATCGTCCAGGCCGAGTTCAGTGTTGTATGTCACCTGGATCGTCCAGGTCGAGTTCAATGTTGTATGTCACCTGGATCGTCCAGGCCGAGTTCAATGTTGTATGTCACCTGGATCGTCCAGGCCAACTTAACAGTGTATGTCACCTAGATCGTCCAGGTTCAGCTACCACTGATACCATGTCACATCATTTATCTTGCCTCTGGGTCCCGCCAGGATGAGCCAAATGCTGGGCGACAACTGGACCTTCAATTTAGCCATTGTTGTTTCCACGCCATATGTCATATTGAGTCCGCCACACCCCACTCCAGGCCATCCGGGCTCGGTTCTTAGTTAGGAGTCTCCCGGATGGTCAAGGGGTCTCACGGTCCTTATCCTATCCCCACGGGTACGTTATTCAGTTTACTTTATGTTTCCCCCAGATTCCTAGAAGCGTCTCCGGCCATTATCATTCTAAAAGCAGGCAAAGCCCCGCAAGGAGATGCCCGACGCGGACCCCACGGGTGCCACAATCCCAGCATACAACACCCCAGTGATGGATTAGAATCTCTGATCTCAACAGCAAAACACCTCATAACACAATCATTAGCCCCAAATATGTCCAGGAATTATAAAGCGGGGTTGAAAGCGTTTGAGAGATTTAGACTTCTCTATTCTCAGGGCGGCCGCGACGAATATCTTACTTACTGGCGTTCATAGCCTTCTGCCATTCCCAACAAAAGCTCTCATATAATACTATCAAATTATACCTAGCAGGCCTTCAACTCCATTTTATGCTCAGTAATCCGGGTTGTTCTTCTATCTTGTCCAACCAGGTCATCAAGGCGGCCCTCAGGGGAATACAGGAAAATGCAAAACAGGCTGCCACCCGCAGACAGCCGGTGTTCGGCAAGCTGTTCAGGGATTTGTCTTCTGCCCTGGACGGCGATCCTTTTTGGCCCTTGACCAGCACGGTAATCCAAGCGGCCATGTTCTAAGTTTTTACGGCTTCCTCCTGCCAGGAGAGTTCACTGGCAGCTCTCCGAGACCCGGCGGTCTTCGCAAAGAACAACTGTCATGGCACTATAACTATTATGTACTCAGCATTCCGTCAACCAAAACAAACCAGACAGGGCCATCCACGGAAATTAAATATTTCCCTACCCGGAATAATTGGTGTCCAGTCCAGATCCTCAATAAATTATTGTCCCTGTTGCAGACAGCGCCTCCTGACAGTCTGCTCCTGCCCTTCAAGAACAAACCCCTCACTTCAAACCAATTCACGTCCCACATCCGCTCTCTGGCGGCAGGTCTGGGGTACGACCCAGGAGCCATTTCGGGTCACTCGTTCCGTATTGGGACGGCATCGTCAGCTTCGAAACACCAAGTCCCCGCTCACGTTATTCGATCCATGGGGCGCTGGAGGTCATCTTGCTTTAACAGATACATTCCGAATCCACACCGGGAAATTTCTCAAGCTTTTCAGTCGTTGGCGTTATAGGTCATGCGGGCTGGAAGAATATGAATAAACCAGTGTAGACAACATAGCGTACTTGTCTTTTTGCCCTCTCCAGGCTTACCCACGCCCGTGGCTTCCGGCACAACTCAGCCATAGTTCAGGTTCGGCATGCCTTACCCACGTCCAAGACGCATTTAGCCCTGCCCATAAGTATTAAGGCTGATTTCAGCCTGTATTTGTGGGCAGGGCGTTAGCTCCCTATATATACCTGCCAATTCCTTCCCTCAGGTGGTGTGTCTCACTTACCCCCCCCCCCCCCCCCTTTTTTCACACACCCCCATAAGGTACGCCCTCTCCAGGCTTACCCACGCCCGTGGCTTCCGGCACAACTCAGCCATAGTTCAGGTTCGGCATGCCTTACCCACGTCCAAGACGCATTTAGCCCTGCCCATAAGTTCCCTTTAACTCTTATTGGAGTTTCACCCTTGTTTTATAGGTAAGTAATTCCATTAACGCTTGATTCTCAAATTTGGGTGAATAAGCTGTCTAATACTACTGCTGTTGGTGTGTCCAGATTGACATTGAATAACTAATTTTACATATACAGTTACTGTTACTGTACAGTATGTCCAACAGACAGAAAACAGGGCCCTCTGAGGTAACAGGCAGCGGCAAAAATATTGCTGGAACCAGCAGAAGTAGCAGCAGCCACAGCAACAGCACTTGGAGCTGGGTAGGAGGGGGCTTCATCATCATCATCATCAGGAGGGTGAGGGTGACAGCGTGTGGCTGAGCCAGCAGTGAGCAAGGGTGGCCATGAGTCAGCAGGGTGGCAGCAGTGTGAGATCTGAAGCCAAACGTGCCTGGGGTAGATCGTCTGCTACTTAGAAGCCTGCTGGTCCGGAAACAACTGGAGGTGCATGGGCTCATAGATAGTGTTGAGCGCGAATATTCGAATTGCAAATTTTAATCGCGAATATCGCCACTTTGAGAATTCGCGAATATTTTGAATATAGTGCTATATATTAGGCTGTTCACAGCCCTGTAATTGTGGGAGGGGCGAGGCTTATAAATTCTCTGAGCCTCCCCCTCCCATTGCGGGTGCTAGCGGTTGCCGTTCGTTCGTCCTACGTCGTCACTTCCGGTTCCCGTCTGGGTAAGTCTTCCACCATGCCATCTCCCTACCTGGCCGCAGGTCCACGCGCTGCCCGGCATCGCAGCCGCCGTTGCCGCTGCGCTCTCTTCACCCTCCATGGCTTCCGCCCACCACCCGTCGCCAGGACAATGTACTTGCCGGCACCACTTCGCCCGGCCACCTCCGTCATCCCGCGGGATCTCCATTCCGCGCCCCGCCCCCCCACATCCCTCCCGGTGCGGCTGCCAGCACTTCCGGGAGCATTTCAGGGCACATCCACCTCCGGGTCCCTTCCTCCTCCTGCCCCCAGGCCCCACGCTCACGGCAATTCATCCGGGCCGGAGGCTCCATCTGCCGGCAGAGGGGGGGAGAGAGCAGAGGAGAATAAAAGAAAATAAATAAATAAATAAATAAATTTTTATATATATAATTCACATGTTGTTTAAATTCTCTCCAATACTCAGTCATTCCGTCGCCAGTCCGTCACATTCGCCATCGGGTTTTTCAGCCTTGCTAACCTCATCTGCTGAAGCCTGAAAAATCACCTTTCCAGGTCCGTATTTTGACCAGTCAGCATCTTCATCTTACGTCATGGACAGAGTTCGGAGGAGGGGAGGGCAAGAGAAGGAAAAGGAAAAGGAAAAAAAATAAAAATAATAATAATGTACATGGGGGGGGGGGGGGGTTATTTATTTTATTTATTTTCCCTTTCCATTATTAATTTAACTTTATTTACTTCTCGGTTGTCATTTCATAACTGTTCATGTAACCAGGTAATTTCAGCGCCTCCGGTATCCAGCGGCGTTACCCGGGCTATCGTTTTCTTCATCGATTCCTCCATCAGCACGGTAAGTCGCTTATCTCCGATTCGCAGCATCATCTTCACGTGTTCCTTCCAGACCCCGTCGCCCTCCATTTCCAAGTCTGTCTTCATCTTCTTGCTCTCTTTTCACGCTTCACGTAGACTTACCTTCCTCTGTCCCCTTCGTCCTCCTCATTCCTTCAGCCCTCTTTCACGCCTGTTTCGTCCCTCAGGCCTTCCGTTGTCCTTGTTGCACGCCTGGTTATGTTTTACTCAGGCCTCCCTTTTCGTACATGTTTCACGCCGTTTGTTTCCCAGGTCTCCTTCTCGTACATGTTTTCACGCCTGTTTTCGTTACTCAGGCCTCCTTTTCATACATGTTCCACGTACATGATTCACGCCCGGTTTCATTTACTCAGGCCTCCCGTTCATACATGTCTCACGTCCGTTCATGCCACCAGGTCTCCTTTGTACATGTTTTATGTCTGTCCACGTTACTCTGGCCTCCTGTTCGTACATGTCTCACGCCTGTTTTCGCCAATCAGGCTTCCCCTTCGCATATGTTTCACGCCTGTCTACGTTACTCAGGTCTCCATTCCGTATATGTTTCACGCCTGTTTACGTTACTCAGGCCTCCATTTCGTATATGTTTCACGCCTGTTTACGTTACTCAGGTGTCACGACCGCTAGCCCAGCAGCAGTCGTGTCGCACCAGACGGAGGGGAAGGGGGACCCTTATCTACGGATGGGAATAGAATGGCCACCCCTGACTAACCCTAAGCTGGCACCTGTCTGCCCTGATACCCTAGACGGGGTGTGAACCCGTGCGGCGAGCAGGATGCCTAAATCCTCAGTCGCCCTAACAAGACTGGACTGGGGAAAGGCCGATGGGAGCGCTAGTCACCATCACTCACGTCTAGGAAAACAACAGGGGAAGACAGCAACAAACAAACAACAGCCAGAGATAGACTTTATCCAGTCACGAGCAGAGAAGGCGATCCCAAACACGACAGTCCACGCCGGACAAGAGCCTCCACAGCAACACCATCAAACGATCTACATCAAAGGTCAGAGTAGCACTGGAAGTAAGGACTATATCTGGCAATGACTGCAAGTGAAAACTGAAACTAATATAGTAGCTGGGAGTGGCAGACAGGGACTCACCTGAGAAGGATGCCTACAAACTCCCAGTCAGGACAAAAAGGTTCACAAGGCAAACCCAGATGACATACCCTGAACTACGGAGCAAACTCACAAGCTATCGCGAGTAGCAAGTCGCTGCGACCTTCTCCTCCCAGACCTGTCTGGATCAGTCACAGTCGTGACAGTACCCCCCCTTCTATGAGGGGACCCTGGACCCTCAAGACCAGGCCCTCTCCGGATGGGAGCTATGAAAAGCCCGAATGAGTCTGTCCGCTTTTATCTCTGATGCTGGAACCCACATTCTGTCTTCGGAACCATAACCTTTCCAGTGCACCAGGTACTGAGAGAGCGGCGAACATATCGTGAATCAACAAATCTTTTCTACCTGAAACTCAAGACTGCCATCAACAACCACCGGTGCAGGCGGGTAGTGGCCAATGGTTCAGGAGGTTCTACATATCTCTTAAGCAGAGATCTGTGGAAGACATTATGGATCCTTAGAGTCTGAGGTAGCTCCAGACGAAAAGCCACCGGGTTAATGATCTATCGTAGGGACGGGCTGCACCTCAATGGGGAAGGGGCAGCTGTGCTGGGGGGAGAAAGATGGCTAGAAGGTTGGAGGAGTGTTTAAACTAGGGACTGGGGGGGAGGGTAATTACGTTATAGGAGGGGAAGATAGTGCAGATAGAGACCGGGGGGCAAGGTAATAAGAATGGGGGGAGGAATGGAAGGAGGGACTAGAACAGTTCAGAAGGAAAGGTGTAGGGTAAAAAATATTACATAAACCCTCCAAATGTATGTATACTAATGCCAGAAGCCTGACTAATAAAACCGGTGAACTGGAATTAGTGATGTGTGAGGAGGACCTATGACATAGTGGGAATAACTGAGACATGGCTGGATGATAGCTATGGACTGGGCAGTTAATGTACAAGGTTACAGTCTGTTAGAAAAAATCGTCAAAACCGGAGAGGGGGAGGGGTCTGCCTTTATATAAAGTCCTGTCTAAAGCCACAGTCCGAGAAGATATAAGTGAGGGACATGAACATGTGGAGTCACTGTGGGTAGAGATACATGGAGCTAAAAACAACAATAAATTACTAATAGGAGTTTACTATAACACCACAAATATACCAGAGTCCACAGAAAATCTACTACTAAACGAGATAGACGAGGCGGCATATCATAATGAGGTGGTTATTATGGGGGACTTCAACTACCCAGATATAGACTGGGAAACTGAAACTTGTATATCTCATAAGGGAAACAGGTTCGGGGCAATAACCAAAGACAATTACCTCTCCCAACTG
The DNA here is from genome assembly GCF_905171765.1 of Bufo bufo. Taxonomy (NCBI): domain Eukaryota; kingdom Metazoa; phylum Chordata; class Amphibia; order Anura; family Bufonidae; genus Bufo; species Bufo bufo. The sequence continues at coordinate 306,576,169 of NC_053392.1, forward strand.
GTTCAGGACCCGACTAGAGGGACGGCCATACTGGACTTAGTATTAACCAATAGACCTGACAGAACAAACAGACGTGCAGGTTGGGGGACACCTGGGTAATAGTGACCATAAATTAATAACCTTCCAATTATCATTCAAAAGAGCGTTTCTACAGGGAGGAACAAAAATACCAAACTTCAAAAAAGCTAAATTTAGCCAACTAAGAGAGGCCATAGGCCAAACTAACTGGGACAAAGTCCTCACAAATACAGACACAAAATGGGATATCTTTAAAAACATCCTAAAAACTCATTGTGGAGAGGTACATACCGTATGGTAATAAAAAGGTTAAGGAACAAAAAAAAAACAATGTGGATAAATAGAACTGTAAAGAAAGCAAATAAATGACAAAAAGAAAGCATATAAACACTAAAACAGGAGGGTAGCACGGAAGGACTGAAAAACTATAAGGAAAAAATAGAACATGTAAAAAAACAAATAAAAGCGGCCAAACTAGAGACCGAGAGATTAATTGCCAAAGAGAGTAAAACTAACCCTAAAATGTTCTTCAATTATATCAATGTAAAAAGTATAAATCTGAAGGTGTTGGCCCTTTAAAGAGTAATGAGGGGGGAAGTCGCAGAGAGCGACGAGGAGGAAAGCAAAGCTGTTAAATATTTTTTTCTCCAATGTATTCACTGAGGAATACATAAAAAGATTAAAATAGACAAATCGCCAGGAACGGATGACATACACCCCCGTATCCTAAAGGAATTAAGTAATGTCATAGCCAGACCCTTATTTCTGATATTTGCAGACTCTATACTGACAGGGAATGTCCCACAGGATTGGCGCGTGGCATATGTGGTGCCAATATTCAAAAAGGGGCCAAAAACAGAGCCTGGAAACTATAGGCAGGTAAGTTTAACATCTGTTGTGGGTAAACTGTTATAAGGTTTTCTGAGAGATGCTATATTAGAGCATCTCAACGGAAATAGCAAATAACGCCATATCAGCATGGCTTCGTGAGGGATCGGTCATGTCAGACTAATTTAATCAGTTTCTATGAGGAGGTAAGCTTCTAGACTTGACAGCGGCGAATCAATGGATGTCGTATATCTGGACTTCTCCAAAGCATTTGACACTGTACCACATAAAAGGTTAGTATATAAAATGAGAATGCTCGGACTGGGAGAAAACATCTGTATGTGGGTAAGTAACTGGCTGAGTGATAGAAAACAGAGGGTGGTTATTAACGGTACACACTCAGATTGGGTCACTGTCACTAGTGGAGTACCTCAGGGGTCAGTATTGGGGCCCTATTCTCTTCAATATATTTATTAATGATCTTGTAGAAGGCTTGCATAGTAAAGTATCAATTTTCGCAGATGACACTAAACTGTGTAAAGTAATTTACACTGATGAGGACAGTATACTACTACAGAGGGATCTGGATAGACTGGAGGCTTGGGCAGATAAGTGGCAGATGAGGTTTAACACTGATAAATGTAAAGTTATGCACATGGGAAGGAAAAATGCAAGTCACCCGTACATACTAAATGGTAAAACACTCGGTAACACTGACATGGAAAAGGATCTAGGAATTTTAATAAACAGCAAACTAAGCAGCAAAAACCAGTGTCAGGCAGCTGCTGCCAAGGCCAACAAGATAATGGTTGCCTCAGAAGGGCCATAGATTCCCGTGATATGAACATAGTCCTACCACTTTACCAAATCGCTAGTCAGACCAACACATGGAGTACTGTGTACAGTTCTGGGCTCCTGTAAACAAGGCAGACATAGCAGAGCTGGAGAGGGTTCAGATGAGGGCAACTAAAGTAATAACTGGAATGGGGCACTACAGTACCCTGAAAGATTATCAAAATTAGGGTTATTCACTTTAGAAAAAAGACGGACTGAGGGGAGATCTAATTAATATGTATAAATATATCAGGGGTCATTACAGAGATCTATCCCATCAGCTATTTATCCCCAGGACTGTGACTGTGACGAGGGGACATCCTCTGCGTCTGGAGGAAAGAAGGTTTGTACACAAACATAGAAGAGGATTCTTTACGGTAAGAGCAGTGAGACTATGGAACTCTCTGCCTGAGGAGGTGGTGATGGTGAGTACAATAAAGGAATTCAAGAGGGCTGGACGTATTTCTGGAGCTTAATAATATTACAGGCTATAGCTACTAGAGAGGGGTCGTTGATCCTGGGAGTTATTCTGATTGCATGATTGGAGTCGGGAAGGAATTTTTTATTCCCCTAAAGTGGAGAAAATTGGCTTCTACCTCACAGGTTTTTTTTGCCTTCCTCTGGATCAACTTGCAGGATAACAGGCCGAACTGGATGGACAAATGTCTTTTTCGGCCTTATGTACTATGTTACTATGTTACTATGTTACTATGTAATTACCCTATAAGGACCAATAATCTCGGGACCTATTTCCACGAGGGAACCTTCAACTTGATATTTCTGGTAAGTCATTCACCCAAGGTCTGGACCTTCAGAGCGCTTCCTATCAGCCGCACGTTTGTATATACCACCAATTCTCTTCAAACTTTCTTGCACACTCTGCCACACTGAAGAAAGTGAAGACGCAAATCGTTCCTCCTCGGGATCCCAGACGGCCCCCCCTCACTAAAAGTACATAACTGAGGATGGAAACCATACGCATCAAAAAATGGTGACTTATCGGTGGATTCTTGACGACGATTATTAATGGCAAACTCGGCTAACGGTAAATAAGATGACCATTCCTCCTGATTTTCGGAAACAAAGCATCTCAAATATGTCTCTAGGTTTTGATTGGTATGTTCAGTCTGACCGTTGGACTGTGGATGGAAAGAAGAAGAAAACGACCGATGAACCCCTAAACGAGAACAAAAAGCTTTTCCAAAATTAAGAAACGAATTGGGTACCACGATCCGAAACAATATCGGAAGGGACCCCGTGAAGCTTCACGATGTGGTCAATAAAAACCTGAGCCAGTGTGTTAGCATTAGGCAATGCGGCAAGAGCAATAAAGTGCACCATTTTACTGAATCTGTCAACAACTACAAGAATAACAGTCTTCCCCCGCTGATACTGGTAGATCCGTAATGAAATCCATTGACAGGTGCGTCCAAGGCCTGTTGGGGATGGCCAGAGGTAAAAGACGCCCTGCCGGACGAGTATGATCTACCTTAGAACGAGCACAGGTAGCACATGCAGACACAAAATTCAACACTCCTGGCGCCATTTAGGCCACCAGAACCGACGAGACACTAACTCAGAGGTTGCCCTACTACCTAGGTGTCCTGCCAAGTGTGGAGTTATGGTGTTCTTTTAGTATCTCCAGTCGTAAATTTTCTGCACAAACAGTTTACCCGAGGGGCAGGAGGCCGGGGCGTCCCCCTGAGCTTCCAACACCCTCCCCTCCAAACCTGAGTGTAATGCAGAGACCACCACCCCCTTTTGCAAATGGGCTCTGGTACCTCAACATCACCCCCTCCAGGAAAACTTCGAGACAATGCATCCGCCCTTAGTATTTTTGCCCCCGGGCGATAGGTTATTACAAAATTAAACCTAGTAAAAAATAACGACCACCGAGCCTGTCTAGGGGTGAGACGTTTAGCAGACTCCCGATATAAGTTTTTGACATCAGTAATCACCGTGACGGGATGACCGCCCCCTCCAAAAATGACGCCACTCCTCAAAAGCCAACTTAATAGCCAAAGTTCCCTGTTGCCAATATCCATAGTTCCTTCTCTGCAGTAGACAATTTCTTCGAAAAGAAGCACAACGGACGCCATTCACCAGGGGACGGGCCCTGAGGATAGTACAGCTCCCACCCCACCTCTGATGCGTCAACCTCTACAATAAAAGGAAGCGAGACATCTGGCTGTACGAGAATAGGGGCCGAGGTGAATCTCTCCTTCAGAGATGCAAAAGGCAGTTTTGGCTGCATGTGACCATTTGGAAAAATCGGATCCCTTTCGGGTCATGTCCGTCAGTGGTTTGACCACCAAGGAATAGTTCTTATAAACTTTCTATAAAAAATTAGCAAACCCCAGGAAGCCGTTGCATGCCTTCAGGTTCTCAGGCAGATCCAAGTCTATAATCGCCCGGACTTTCTCTGGATCCATGCGGGAAACCTGAATCTGACAACACATACCCAGAAATGGCAGTTCTTTTACGGCGAACACCACATTTTTCTAACTTAGCAAACAATTTGTTGGCCCTTAATATCTGCAGCACTTGTCTCACATGGATCTTATGTGTATCCAGATCCGGGGAATAGACCAGGATGTCATCAAGATATATCACAACAAATCTCCCGATAAGGTGACTAAAAATATCGTTGACAAAATGTTGGAATACCGCAGGCGCATTAGTAAGACCAAATGCATGACCAGATTTTCATAATGCCCTTCCGGAGTATTAAAAGTGTCTTCCACTCATCCCCCTCTTTGATGCGAACCAGGTTATAGGCTCCTCTGAGATCCATTTTGGAGAAACCATATAGCACCAGCAACCTGATTAAAGAGGTCGGGAATGAGAGGAAGAGGATAGGATCTCGGATAGTTATCCGGTTTAATTCCGGAAATCCAGGCAAGGACGTAGGCCCCCATCTTTCTTTTTAACGAAAAGAACCTGCAGCCACAGGTGAAGAAGAGGGTCTGATGTGTTCCTTAGCCATACTCTCCAAAATATAATCTTTCATAGCTTCCTCTCCGGGCCGGAAAGATTGTATAGCCGGGTTTTAGGTAGTTTTGCCCCAGGTAATAGATTAACGGGCAATCATATGGACGATGAGGTGGTAACCCCTGACAAACCCTTCTCAGAGAAACACATCCATAAAATCTGACAGAAGGCAGGTAAAGATGTTACAGAGAGTGTTAGAGCACCCTACTACTCAAGCAGTTGTCCTTACAATGTTCACTCCAACTCCACAATCTCCCCGGCCCTGCCAATCCACCACTGGATTGTGAGTCACCAGCCAGGGAAGCCCCCAATACCATAGGAGCCGGGAAGACCCGTCCTGGACATAACAAGAGATATGCTCTTTATGGAGGTCCCCTACCTGCAGATGGATATTATGGATGATCTGAGTTAACTCTCTTCTGAGTAAGAGGGGAGGAGTCGATGGGCAAAAAACAGGAATAGTTCTGCATACCGGTTCCGGAGTAAAAACCCCAGAGCCTGAGCAAACCGTGAATCCACCAAGTTGACCCCCGCCCCACTGTCCAAAAAGACGGAACAGATCTCAGTTTTATTGCCCACCTCAACGGTAGCGGACAACAAAAACTGAGACATGCGTATGGAGGAAACTAATACGCCAGACTGTTCTCCTCCGCACAATCTGGGGACTCTAGTTTTCCGGCGGCTCCCCTATGTTTGTGGTCTCTTGGGTTCTGAGGGACAAACCTTTACAAAATGACCCCTCCCCCCCACAACGAAAACAAACCTCTGACCTACGGCGGAACTTAGGAGGATTCACTGATCTAGGCACCCCCTATTTGCATTGGTTCGACTGGACCATAACAGACCCGATCCCTGCCCTATAGACGGGCCTCCGTAAAATTTAATAGTCTCTCCCTGAGCCGTCTGTCGATTCTATGGACAGAGGACTAGCAGCCTCAAGAGACCCAGGGACCTCGTATACCGCCAGCGCGTCTTTAATTTTTCCAGACAACCCTGGCAGAACTGACTCCTAAAGGCCGAGTCGTTCCATAACGTATCAGTAGCCCACCTACGGAATTCGGAACAATATAGTTCAGCAGACCGGTTCTCTTGCCGAAGTCTACGTAGCATAGACTCAGCCAGTGAGACCCTGTCCGGATCATCATATACGAGACCCAGGGCTTCAAAAAAACTCCTCCACTGATCGTACAGGCCGGAGAGTCTGATGGTAGGGAGAAAGCCCAAGCCTGCGGATCTCCTTGCAGGAGAGAAATTACAATGCCCACCCGTTGTTCCTCACCGCCGGAGAATCTAGGGCGTAACCTGAAGAACAATTGCAAGCTTCTCTGAAGGTTACAAATTGGTCTCTCCCTCCTGAGAACCTATCAGGTAAAGCCACTTTTGGCTCAGGAGTACCTTGGTTTCCCGTAGAAACGGTGGAACCCAAGGATTGCTGCTGCAGCACTGTTGCTTTTAATCCTGCCACTTCAAGGGATAACCCCTGTAATTGTTTCGCCAAAACCGAAACCGGATCCATAGAGGAACAGACAAAATACAAAGCAAAACAGCAAGCAAAGAAAAAAAAAAAAAGAAATGTCACTTTTCTTTTTTTTTTTTTTAAAAGGCCAGATATACTGTCACGACCGCTAGCCCAGCAGCAGTCGTGTCGCACCAGACGGAGGGGAAGGGGGACTCTTATCTACGGATGGGAATAGAATGGCCACCCCTGACTAACCCTAAGCTGGCACCTGTCTGCCCTGATACCCTAGACGGGGTGTGAACCCGTGCGGCGAGCAGGATGCCTAAACCCTCAGTCGCCCTAACAAGACTGGACTGGGGAAAGGCCGATGGGAGCGCTAGTCACCATCACTCACGTCTAGGAAAACAACAGGGGAAGACAGCAACAAACAAACAACAGCAGAGATAGACTTATCCAGTCACGAGCAGAGAAGGCGATCCCAAACACGACAGTCCACGCCGGACAAGAGCTCCACAGCAACACCATCAAACGATCTCCATCCAAGGTCAGAGTAGCACTGGAAGTAAGGACTATATCTGGCAATGACTGCAAGTGAAACTGAAACTAATATAGTAGCTGGGAGTGGCAGACAGGACTCACCTGAGAAGGATGCCTACAAACTCCCAGTCAGGACAAAAAGGTTCACAAGGCAAAACCCAGATGACATACCCTGAACCACGGAGCAAACTCACAAGCCATCGCGAGTAGCAAGTCGCTGCGACCTTCTCCTCCCAGACCTGTCTGGATCAGTCACAGTCGTGACATCAGGCCTCCTTTTCGTATATGTTTCACGCCTGTTTACGTTACTCATGCCTCCATTCCGTATATGTTTCACGCCTGTTTACGTTACTCAGGCCTCCATTTCGTATATGTTTCACGCCTGTTTACGTTACTCAGGCCTCCATTCCGTATATGTTTCACGCCTGTTTACGTTACTCAGGCCTCCATTCCGTATATGTTTCACGCCTGTTTACGTTACTCAGGCCTCCATTTCGTATATGTTTCACGCCTGTTTACGTTACTCAGGCCTCCTTTCGTTCATGATTTCCACCTGTATACGTTACTCAGGTCTCCATTGTCACATGTTTTACGCCTGTTCACGTTACCCAGGCCTCCTTTTCCGTCCATGTTTTATTCCCGCACTCAACCAGGCCCTGCGTCTTTCATGTATCTCGCCGGTCACCTCCGTCTAAATCGTCTTTCCGTTTCACGGTCCAGGTCTCGCCCGGTCTCGCCCCGCAGGCTTGCGTACCCTCTTTCTGTAAGGTTACAGGTTCATCCCGTTCACTCTGTCAGGGAAGCCCCTTCATCGGGGCACTGGCCCACCCACCCCTTTTTCTCTACTTCTACTTTCGACCAGCCATTTACTTGGTCTTGATTTCTCTTCAAGCTCGATCACGGTCCATTCCTACGAACAGAATTTCCCAAGACGGGTCTCAAATCAGAGCTCCAAACCACCAGGTACGTTAGTCTCTTAAAACCCCGGGCACACGCGGTGACATAGCTCCCCACACCTCCCTTCTTCCGGGCGGTTTTCTTTCCACAAGCATCGGCTCCACAGCACTCGCACGGTTCCCGGGTAAAAATCCTTCAGACAGTAACTGTAATCCTTCCAAATTCCAGCATGTCTCATCTGGACAACATGGGGGAGACTTCTTCAATTCCAGAGACCCTCGCCTCAGAGCACGCCAGCGTCGCTTCTCTCAGGAGTTGGACCATCCTAAACTGATCGCCGAGCTCAATAGAAGAGGGATACCTCATCCGGCCTCCGCCAGAAAGGCGGAATTATTCCGACTTTTGATGTCCGGGTCGCCATCCCCACCCAGGGAGAATGTGTCAATGTCCACCATTCAACTGTCATTGACCCAGTTACATGCCACCATCAACAGCCTGTCCTTTTCGGTTCTGGACGTTCAAAATAGACTTTCAGCAGTGGAATCCAGGTCCTTGGCAGTTGACCCTCCCGAGCGTCCTTCCGTTCCAGCCCCTCCTCAGCCTACCTCCCCAGGTAGGGTTTCCAACCTCTCCGAGATAGCTCCAGCTCACTTCATTACAGATAGCATCAAAAAAGACATTCTGGAGGGCAAAGATGTTAATTTAGCCGCCATCTTGATAGCCACCCATGACATCATAGAGAACAAGACAATAGCTTGTGAAAACATTTCCATTGTCCTAAAATCCAGGGACGCTCGGCTGAACAAAAAACTTACCGTTCCCGAGTTTGTCCTGGCTTTTAGCCTCTTCAGGGACATAGTCTGCACCGCCCACTCCTAAAGAAGAGAGGAGTTGGACCTGTATATGTACAGAGTAACCGACCTGGGGTATAAATATGGCGGATTCGCATTCTACGATTACCACCGCTCCTTCTCGGCCAAAGCCGCTGCAGCGCTGGCTCAGTTCCAGCGGGTCACCAATTGGGCGTGTCGTGACATGGAGCTTTTCTGACGGGCACTTTCGCCGGTTTAAAAGCCCAGCTTGCAGCTCCTGCCAGGTCCATCCTCCACGACCTCCTATTGGTGTCCCTTCCGTTGGCCAACCGATGGCTCCCAGCAGGCCCACGGCCAGCCCCTCCGGCACTCAACTGAGGCACAGCAACACTGACAAGTTTGACCACCCCATCACTTTCCTAGGCAATAGTCAAATCTGCAATAACTTCAACCTAGCCTCCTGCAACTATAACCAGTGCAGGGCTCTACATGTCTGCTCCTCCTGCTTCCGGGCTCACCCCATCTCAGTATGCCCACAGAGAACGGCCAAGCACAAATGACTAAGCGGGGTCAATGTGGAGCTTCTGGGCAGGCTGCTCCAGGATCACCACAGCCCCGACCAGGTCGAATTCTTACTTTCAGGTTTCAGTAAGGGCTTCCACACGGGTCTCATCGCCCTTCCTCAGTCCACCTGTGAGGGTCCCAATTTACTGTCCGCAGTCCAGGATGCCGACGCGGTGGATTCCCTCATCCAGTCGGAAGTTGAGAAGGGTTTCCTTATCGGCCCCTTCCCTCACGTTCCCTTCAACTCCTGGAGGGTTAACCCCGTCGGCATTGTTACCAAGAAATTCACCAATAAAAACGACTGATTTATGACCTGTCAGCGCCTCATGGTTCACATATCCCCAGTCTAAACTCCCTGATCCCATCGGAAGAATTCTCCATGAAATATTCTTCACTCCAGGAGGCCATTTCCCTCATTCTGTTAGCAGGCAAAGGAGCCTGGTTGTCTAAAGCCGACATTGCTGACGGCGTTTTAAAACTGCTGCCCATTGACCCCCAGCTTTGAATTCCATGGCATCAAGTGGCAGGACAGTTATTATTTTGCTACCCGTTTAACATTTGGTTCAAAAAGCAGTCCCTGGCTTTTCGATCGGTTCGCCCAAGCCCTCCACTGGATCTTGGTCAATCGCTGCAAGTGTCCGATGGCACTTCATTACCTCGACGATTTTCTCCTGATCGAACCTCCCAGTGTTAAACCGTGCAAACTTAATAACTTCCTGGCATTCTCAAAGATCTCCAGGTTCCGGTAGCCCATCCAAAATCGAGGGACCTGCCACGGTAGTCACCTTTCTCGGTATCGTGCTCGATACAGAGAAAATGGAAGCTAGACTGCCAGCAGACAAGCTTCTCAAAATCAGATCAATCATTGAGCAGTTCTCAGGCTCTCACGTCCTCACCAAACGAGAGCTGCAGTCACTCCTCGGCATGTTAAATTTCGCCACCAGGATCATGCCCCAAGGGAAAGCCTTCATGTCCGGGCTTCTAGATTTGTTACCATCAGCGCCCGAGCAGACTCCACGGTGTTCCTGGATGCCCAGGCAAATGGCTGATTTGGCCATGTGGAATTCCTTCATTGCCTACTGGAACGGGGTTTCTCTGTTCATCCCCAATGGAGTCCCGATTTCCCCATGGTCTACTCAGATGCCGCAGCATCCAGAGGTTTTGCGGCCATCTACAACTCGCAGTGGTTCGCTGCACCATGGCCCCCCGCAATTTCCTCCTTACCTGAGTCCCTTAGGTCTTCTTCCCTGCTGGAAATCTACCCTATAGTGGCGGCAGCTCAGGTATGGGGCAACCAATGGACAGATTCCCCAGTTGCTTTCATCACGGATAACCAATCCGTGGTGGATATCCTCAGTAAAGGGCGCTCCAAATGTCCTCACATCATGTCCTTCATTCGCAGGCTAGTATGGCTATCTTTACGTCACAACTTCCATATTTCAGCCAGGCACATCCCGGGCATTCGAAATACAGCCGCCGACGCACTATCCCGTTTTAACCTTGATCTTTTCTTCCAGATCATGCCAGAGGCGGAATCAATGAGTCTTTCGCCTCCGGATTACCACACCCTACGCATGGATTAGGACATTTCATCTCCACAGCCAAGTCCCTCATGCACAGTTCTCTTTCCGCCAACACGGTCAGGAACTACAGGACCGGTTGGAACATCTACAAACAGTTTTCCCGTCTCCATCCTAGAACCAACACAGATAAGTCCACATATTTAATAGCCTTTCTTGCATATTGTCACTCACACCTCAAGCTATCCTACAACTCCATAAAGCTGTACTTGTCAGGGGTTCAGCACCACTCCATGCTGAGGGACCCAGGTAGCAAGTCAGCCTTCATTTCCCCAGTGGTCAAAGCCACCCTCAGGGGCATCCTCAAGAACAGCCAGAGCAGCACGCCCAGCAGGCAACCAGTGTCAGGGGAGCTGTTCAGAAAGCTCTCAGACTCTTTAGACGGTAGTCTTTTTGGCCTTCTCCCTTCCATGGTCATTAAGAGCCGCCATGTATCTGAGCTTTTATGGTTTCCTACGCCCAGGAGAATTCTCCGTAGTATCATCCAAAACCAAAGGTTTAACCAAAAGCCAGTTAGTCTGTTACCCAGATCACCACGTACTAAACCTGCCATCCACTAAAACTTCGCAATCCGGGCCGCCTGTCCAAATCAAATACTTCCGAACCTTCAACAAGTGGTGCCCGGTCCAGGTTCTTACAAGCTATTGGCCCTGCTGGCTCATTCCTCCAGAACGAACCACTTCTACCATTCAAAGGAACTTTTCTCACCACGGCCCGGTTCATCCACCATATCCGCATCCTGGCCAAGGGGCTGGGCCACGATCCAGAACCATATCTGGTCACTCCTTCCGCATAGGTGCCGCCTCTGCAGCTTCAAACACAATGTCCCATGCCACATCATCCGCAAAATGGGCCGCTGGCAGTCCTCCTGCTTCACCCCGATACATTCCCAATCCGCACAAGGAAATCTCTGACGCCTTCTGTAACCTTGTGTTGTAACCTCAATGAATATCATTAAACGCTAATTCCAACCTAACCGTCTCTTTTGCCCCCTTATTAGGCCTACCCTCGGACATGGCTTCGGGCACACCTCAGGCCAACCATACCAGGTCACCCATGGCCACGTAGTCATATCTCGTTCTCTTTAGTATCCGTAGCCACGACCACAAATATTAAGGCTGTTCACAGCCTGTAATTGTGGGAGGGGCGGAGCTTATAAATTCTTTGAGCCTCCCCCTCCCATTGCGGGTGCTAGCGGTGCCCCACCCTTCTTCCTCCCTTCTCCTTTTAGTTTCAACCGGGTAGGCCCCCTTATAGGCCTACCCTCGGACATGGCTTCGGGCACACCTCAGGCCAACCATACCAGGTCACCCATGGCCATGTAGTCATATCTCGTTCTCTTCAGTATCCGTAGCCACGACCACAAATATTCTTATTTGCGAATAGTGTTGATCGCAAATATTCTAATTGCAAATTTTTATTGTGAATATATTACATTGATGATTTTTGCTATCAAGAAAATATTAACTGGAGATCACGAATTCTCGAATTTGCTAATTTATGGCGAATATTCAGGGGGTAAAATACCATACTCGCTGATGGGGGGTAAAATACCATACTCGCCGTTGTGGGAATTTTTGATCAAGTTGCCGGAGGACATCAGCGTGGCCATATCTAGGGCAGCAGATGAAGCGCGATCAGGGTACCAATGTTGACACCAGGCGCGGCTGGGCACGAAGTAGGAGAAAAAACGGCCCTTGGGCATAAAGAAATGTGAAAAAAATGCCCCTTGGGCATAAAGAAATGTGATTGACAGATCAATATAAAGTTGTTTTTACATGGTTTACAATGCGGACAGGGGTACTCTTATATCATTGGAATACACTTTAATAGATCTATGACTGCATAGGAATAACTAAATATGTTTTGCTTGACTACGTTCCTGTGCCACCTGCCCTGACCCTTGCTCATCTGACCTCAGCTCTTCTGCATTCTTCAGTCCCTGCACCATTGCTACCAGTAACGGCTCCACCTGCCTGGCTCTGCTGCATTCTTCAGTCTTGAACCGTTGCTACGGATAACAGCTCCGCCTGCCTGGCTCTGCTGCATCCTTCAGTCCTGCACTGTTGCTACTGGTAACAGCTCTGCCTGTCTTGCTCTGTTGTATCCTTCGGTCCTGCACCGTTGCTACCGATTATGGCTCCTCTTGCTTGGCTCTGCTACATCCTTCAGTCCTGCAACCTCCTATTTAAGACTCCAGTGGTTCCTGTGTACAGGCCTTGTCCCTGCCATTGAAATCCAGCAGTATTCCACTAGTATCGTGACAGAATACTCAAGCCAAAAATGGAATCCGCCGGGACTGGGAGTGTCTGAACGACGACAAGAGAAATGGACTACCTTGAATTATGATACTAAGCAGTCTCCATCGTTTCCTGTCTCCACTTCCAAGGAACCCCAAAGAAAGATTTATAGAGAATCAGGAAGTGAGCCTATGCAAGTAGATTCCATACTAAGACGTGAAAATGTTGATCGAATGGAGCACAGGCTTCGGGAAAGTCTATGCTTTTACTGTGGAAAGTCTGACCACTTCCTTATCAACTGCCCTAGCCGTCCGCGGAGGTTGGTGGCAGCCATTACAGATCCTGACTTTTCAGATGGAGAATCAATTGCTTTGGAAACAGAATTATTTGAGAAAGCAATCATCCATTCCATTTCATCTGTGGCCCCTCATATTAAGAAAGAGAATAAAGACTCCCATTGCTTCCTTCCCATTAAATTCTTGATTAACTCTCAGTGGATATCCACCTCTGCAATGGTGGACTCTGGGGCTAGTGGCAATTTCATGGACCTTTCTTTTGCTTAAAGGCATGGGGTTAAATTTCAGAAAAACTCTCACACCTTTGGTAATGGAGACCGTAGATGGATCCCCACTGAGCTCAGGGCTGGTGGATCAAGAGACGGAACCACTTGAAATCATTATAAAACCTTATCACCATAAAATCCTATAGTTTCTATTAATTCTCTTCTCCACATTTCCCTGTTATTCTTGGCCTACCCTAGTTGCAAGCACAGAACCCTGTTATCAATTGGGAGACCAAAGAAATAAGCTTCCCAGCCAAGGATGTTCTTGTGACAGCTCAGTCTGAACAAGACTCTGAAAATCCGGCTCAAGATAACTGTCACGGATGGTGTACAGGAAACAAGACAATGCAATACAATAATGACTCACTGGATCCACAACTTAGGAACAAAAGGGAGACCCCTACATGAGACCTGCCACTCTCCCTAATTGCTCAGCCTATGCGAACACCCCAAAGGTAGATGGCGCATATCCACGTACCTCGGCTATCTAATACCTGAAGACCCTACAATAGTGAGGGGACACGACCACCGGCTCCCTACACAAGACACGGAGGAGTCAGGGTCACCTGAAAATCCAGCAGACAGAAAATCACAAATAAAGGAACAGCACTTATCTTGCAGAGGACTGAGGAATAGAAAACAGCATGCACACACACTCCAGGAAGTTGTATAAGCCGCAACCTAATGCATCATGGGGAGGAACTTAAAGGCAAGCAATCAGTCCAACTGCATGACAGCTGAGATAGACTAACGAGCTGAGGAACTTAACCAAAACAAAGAAACTCAAGGAGGAGGATCTGGAAAGCTCCTGTCAGAGCTTCTCAACTGTCTGGTTGTGACAGTACCCCTCCCTCTACGAGTGGACTCCGGACACTCAGGGCCCACCTTCTCAGGATAGGACCTATGGAAAGCCCTGATGAGACGAGTGGCCTTAATGTCCATCACTGGGACCCACATCCTCTCCTCAGGACCATAACCCTCCCAATGAACGAGGTACTGGAGGGAACCGCGGACAAGACGAGAATCCACAATCCTAGAGAACTGAAATTCAAGATTTCCATCAACCATAATCGGAGGAGGAGGCAAAGGCGAGGGTACAATAGGTTGAACATAAGGTTTCAATAAGAACTTATGAAAAACATTATGGATCTTCCAAGTCTGAGGAAGATCAAGACGGTAGGCAACAGGATTGATGACAGACAGGATCTTGTAAGGCCCAATAAACCTAGGACCCAACTTCCAGGAGGGAACCTTCAATTTGATATTCCTGGTAGACAACCACACCAGATTACCAACATTCAGGTCCGGACCAGGCACACGTCTCTTATCTGCCACACGCTTATATCTCTCACTCATGCTCTTTAGATTATCCTGAATCTTTTGCCAAATAGATGACAAAGACGAGGAGAATCTGTCCTCATCAGGTAAACCAGAAGACCCCTCTCCCGAGAAAGTCCCAAACTGCGGATGAAACCCATATGCACCAAAAAATCGTGACTTATCAGAGGGACTCCTGACGACGGTTATTTAACCACTTCAGCCCCCAGTGCTTAAACACCCTGAAAGACCAGGCCACTTTTTACACTTCTGACCTACACTACTTTCACCGTTTATTGCTCGGTCATGCAACTTACCACCCAAATGAATTTTACCTCCTTTTCTTCTCACTAATAGAGCTTTCATTTGGTGGTATTTCATTGCTGCTGACATTTTTACTTTTTTGTTATTAATCGAAATTTAACGATTTTTTTGCAAAAAAATGACATTTTTCACTTTCAGTAGTAAAATTTTGCAAAAAAAAACGACATCCATATAGAAATTTTGCTCTAAATTTATAGTTCTACATGTCTTTGATAAAAAAAAAAATGTTTGGGTAAAAAAAAAAATGGTTTGGGTAAAAGTTATAGCGTTTACAAACTATGGTACAAAAATGTGAATTTCCGCTTTTTGAAGCAGCTCTGACTTTCTGAGCACCTGTCATGTTTCCTGAGGTTCTACAATGCCCAGACAGTACAAACACCCCACAAATGACCCCATTTCTGAAAGTACACACCCTAAGGTATTCGCTGATGGGCATAGTGAGTTCATAGAACTTTTTATTTTTTGTCACAAGTTAGCGGAAAATTATGATTTTTTTTTTTTTTTTCTTACAAAGTCTCATATTCCACTAACTTGTGACAAAAAATAAAAAGTTCTATGAACTCACTATGCCCATCAGCGAATACCTTGGGGTCTCTTCTTTCCAAAATGGGGTCACTTGTGGGGTAGTTATACTGCCCTGGCATTCTAGGGGCCCAAATGTGTGGTAAGGAGTTTGAAATCAAATTCTGTAAAAAATGACCTGTGAAATCCGAAAGGTGCTCTTTGGAATATGGGCCCCTTTGCCCACCTAGGCTGCAAAAAAGTGTCACACATCTGGTATCTCCGTACTCAGGAGAAGGTGGGGAATGTGTTTTGGGGTGTCATTTTATATATACCCATGCTGGGTGAGAGAAATATCTTGGCAAAAGACAACTTTTCCCATTTTTTTATACAAAGTTGTCATTTGACCAAGATATTTATCTCACCCAGCATGGGTATATGTAAAAAGACACCCCAAAACACATTCCTCAACTTCTCCTGAGTACGGGGATACCAGATGTGTGACACTTTTTTGCAGCCTAGGTGGGCAAAGGGGCCCATATTCCAAAGAGCACCTTTTGGATTTCACTCCTCATTTTTTCCTGAATTTGATTTCAAACTCCTTACCACACATTTGGGCCCCTAGAATACCAGGGCAGTATAACTACCCCACAAGTGACCCCATTTGGAAAGAAGACACCCCAAGGTATTCCGTGAGAGGCATGGCGAGTTCCTAGAATTTTTATTTTTTGTCACAAGTTAGTGGAAAATGATGATTTTTTTTTTATTTTTTTTTTCATACAAAGTCTCATATTCCACAAACTTGTGACAAAAAATAAAAACTTCCATGAACTCACTATGCCCATCAGCGAATACCTTGGGGTCTCTTCTTTCCAAAATGGGGTCACTTGTGGGGTAGTTATACTGCCCTGGCATTCTAGGGGCCCAAATGTGTGGTAAGTAGGTAAATGACCTGTGAAATCCGAAAGGTGCTCTTTGGAATGTGGGCCCCTTTGCCCACCTAGGCTGCAAAAAAGTGTCACACATCTGGTATCTCTGTATTCAGGAGAAGTTGAGGAATGTGTTTTGGGGTGTCTTTTTACATATACCCATGCTGGGTGAGATAAATATCTTGGTCAAATGCCAACTTTGTATAAAAAAATGGGAAAAGTTGTCTTTTGCTAAGATATTTCTCTCACCCAACATGGGTATATGTAAAATGACACCCCAAAACACATTCCCCAACTTCTCCCGATTACGGAGATACCAGATGTGTGACACTTTTTTGCAGCCTAGGTGGGCAAAGGGGCCCATATTCAAAAGAGCACCTTTCGGATTTCACAGGTCATTTTTTACAGAATTTGATTTCAAACTCCTTACCACACATTTGGGCCCCTAGAATGCCAGGGCAGTATAACTACCCCACAAGTGACCCCATTTTGGAAAGAAGAGACCCCAAGGTATTCGCTGATGGGCATAGTGAGTTCATGGAACTTTTTATTTTTTGTCACAAGTTAGTGGAATATGAGACTTTGTATGAAAAAAAATAAAAAAAAAAAATAAGCATTTTCCACTAACTTGTGACAAAAAATAAAAAATTCTAGGAACTCGCCATGCCCCTCACGGAATACCTTGGGGTGTCTTATTTCCAAAATGGGGTCACTTGTGGGGTAGTTATACTGCCCTGGCATTTTCCAGGGGCCCTAATGTGTGGTAAGTAGGTAAATGACCTGTGAAATCCTAAAGGTGCTCTTTGGAATATGGGCCCCTTTGCCCACCTAGGCTGCAAAAAAGTGTCACACATGTGGTATCGCCGTATTCAGGAGAAGTTGGGGAATGTGTTTTGGGGTGTCATTTTACATATACCCATGCTGGGTGAGAGAAATATCTTGGCAAAAGACAACTTTTCCCATTTTTTTTATACAAAGTTGGCATTTGACCAAGATATTTCTCTCACCCAGCATGGGTATATGTAAAATGACACCCCAAAACACATTCCCCAACTTCTCCTGAGTACGGCGATACCAGATGTGTGACACTTTTTTGCAGCCTAGATGCGCAAAGGTGCCCAAATTCCTTTTAGGAGGGCATTTTTAGACATTTGGATACCAGACTTCTTCTCACGCTTTGGGGCCCCTAGAATGCCAGAGCAGTATAAATACCCCACATGTGACCCCATTTTGGAAAGAAGACACCCCAAGGTATTCAATGAGGGGCATGGCGAGTTCATAGAAATTTTTTTTTTTTGGCACAAGTTAGCGGAAATTGATATTTTTAATTTTTTTCTCACAAAGTCTCCCGTTCCGCTAACTTGGGACAAAAAATTCAATCTTTCATGGACTCAATATGCCCCTCACGGAATACCTGGGGGTGTCTTCTTTCCGAAATGGGGTCACATGTGGGGTATTTATACTGCCCTGGCATTCTAGGGGCCCTAAAGCGTGAGAAGAAGTCTGGAATATAAATGTCTAAAAAATTTTACGCATTTGGATTCCGTGAGGGGTATGGTGAGTTCATGTGAGATTTTATTTTTTGACACAAGTTAGTGGAATATGAGACTTTGTAAGAAAAAAAAAAAAAAATTCTGCTAACTTGGGCCAAAAAAAATATCTGAATGGAGCCTTACAGAGGGGTGATCAATGACAGGGGGGGTGATCAATGACAGGGGGGTTGATCAATGACAGGGGGGTTGATCAATGACAGGGGGGTTGATCAATGACAGGGGGTTGATCAGGGAGTCTATATGGGGTGATCACCACAGTCATTGATCACGCCCCTGTAAGGCTTCATTCAGACGTCCGGATGCGTTTTGCGGATCCGATCCATCTATCAGTGCATCCGTAAAAATCATGCGGACATCTGAATGGAGCTTTACAGGGGGGTGATCAATGACAGGGGGGTGATCAGGGAGTCTATATGGGGTGATCACCACAGTCATTGATCATGCCCCTGTAAGGCTTCATTCAGACGTCCGGATGCGTTTTGCGGATCGGATCCATCTATCAGTGCATCCGTAAAAATCATGCGGACATCTGAATGGAGCTTTACAGGGGGGTGATCAATGACAGGGGGGTGATCAGGGAGTCTATATGGGGTGATCACCACAGTCATTGATCATGCCCCTGTAAGGCTTCATTCAGACGTCCGGATGCGTTTTGCGGATCGGATCCATCTATCAGTGCATCCGTAAAAATCATGCGGACATCTGAATGGAGCTTTACAGGGGGGGTGATCAGGGAGTCTATATGGGGTGATCACCACAGTCATTGATCATGCCCCTGTAAGGCTTCATTCAGACGTCCGGATGCGTTTTGAGGATCGGATCCATCTATCAGTGCATCCGTAAAAATCATGCGGACATCTGAATGGAGCTTTACATGGGGGTGATCAGGGAGTCTATATGGGGGTGATCACCACAGTCATTGATCACGCCCCTGTAAGGCTTCATTCAGACGTCCGGATGCGTTTTGCGGATCCGATCTATCTATCAGTGGATCCGTAAAAATCATGCGGACGTCGGAATGAGCTTTACAGGGGGTTGATCAATGACAGGGGTGTAATCAATGATAGGGGGGGTGATCAGGGAGTCTATATGGGGTGATAACCACAGTCATTGATCACGCCCCTGTAAGGCTTCATTCAGACGTCCGGATGCGTTTTGCGGATCCGATCCATCTATCAGTGGATCCGTAAAAATCATGCGGACAACTGAATGGAGCTTTACAGGGGGGTAATCAATGACAGGGGGGTGATCAATGACAGGGGGGTGATCAGGGAGTCTATATGGGGTGATCAGGGGTGATCAGGGGCTAATAAGGGGTTAATAAGTGACGGGGGGGGTGTAGTGTAGTGTAGTGGTGCTTGGTGGGACTTTACTGAGCTACCTGTGTCCTCTGGTGGTCGATCCAAACAAATGGGACCACCAGAGGACCAGGTAGCAGGTATATTAGACGCTGTTATCAAAACAGCGTCTAATATACCTGTTAGGGGTTAAAAAAAACACATCTCCAGCCTGCCAGCGAACGATCGCCGCTGGCAGGCTGGAGATCAACTCTCTTACCTTCCGTTCCTGTGAGCGCGCGCGCCTGTGTGCGCGCGTTCACAGGAAATCTCGCCCATCGCGAGATGACGCATATATGCGTGACTCTGCGCAGGGCTGCCACCTCCGGAACGCGATCCTGCGTTAGGCGGTCCGGAGGTGGTTAAAGCAAACTCAGCAAGGGACAAAAAAGAACACCAATCCTCCTGATTCTCCGCCACAAAACAGCGCAGATATGTCTCCAGATTCTGATTGACGTGCTCTGTCTGGCCGTTCGACTGCGGGTGGAAAGCAGAAGAGAATGACAACCGAACCCCCAAGCGAGAACAGAAAGCCTTCCAGAATCTGGAAACAAACTGCGTGCCCCTATCAGAGACTATGTCTGAAGGAATACCATGCAATTTGACAATGTGGTCAATAAATGCCTGCGCCAGCGTCTTAGCATTGGGCAAACCAGGAAAAGGGATGAAATGCACCATTTTGCTAAAACGGTCCACCACCACCAGAATCACAGTCTTCCCCGAGGAACGAGGCAAGTCAGTTATGAAGTCCATGGACAGATGTGTCCAAGGACGGGAAGGAATGGGTAAGGGAAGGAGAGGACCTGATGGCCGTGAATGAGGGACTTTGGCACAAGCGCAAGTCTCGCAAGCTGCCACAAAACTCTCAACCGACTTACGAAGCGCAGGCCACCAGAATCTCCGAGCGATGAGATCCAGTGTGGCTCTTGCCCCCGGGTGCCCAGCAAGGACCGTATCGTGGTGTTCCTTAAAAATCTTGTGTCTCAAAGCGAGAGGCACAAACAACCTCCCAGGAGGACAAAGATCAGAAGCCTCTGACTGGGCTGCCTGCACCTCTGCCTCCAATTCAGGAAAAAGAGCAGAGACCACCACACCTTCAGCCAAAATGAGACCCGGGTCTTCAAAATTCCCACCTCCCGGAAAACAACGTGACAGGGCATCTGCCTTCACATTCTTAACCCCAGGGCGGAACGTGACAACAAAATTAAACCTTGAAAAGAACAAAGACCATCTGGCCTGTCTCGGGTTCAGACGCTTGGCTGACTCCAAGTAGGCCAGATTTTTATGGTCAGTAAACATGGTAATAGGGTGTCTGGCTCCCTCTAGCCAATGGCGCCATTCCTCAAAAGCCAACTTGATGGCCAACAATTCCCTATCTCCCACATCATAATTTCTCTCTGCGGAGGAGAGTTTCTTCGAGAAAAAGGCACATGGTTGCCATTTGGCAGGAGAGGAACCCTGAGACAAGACCGCACCCACCCCTACCTCAGAAGCATCAACCTCAACTATGAAGGGTAACGAAATATCAGGTTGTACCAGGATGGGAGCGGAAGCAAAACTCTCCTTGATATTAGAAAAGGCCTTACGCGCCTCTACCGACCAGGAAGAAAAATCTACCCCCTTTCTGGTCATATCAGTGAGTGGTTTAACAACAGAGGAATAATTCAAAATAAATTTCCTGTAATAATTGGCAAAGCCCAAAAAACGCATCAGCGCCTTCTGATTCTCAGGAAGCTCCCACTCAAGCCCAGCGCGGACCTTCTCGGGGTCCATGCGAAAACCAGAAGCGGAGAGAAGAAACCCCAGAAATTGAATTTCTGGAACCGCAAACACACATTTTTCCAGTTTCGCGTATAATTTATTCTCCCGCAGGATGAGCAAGACCTGACGTAAATGTTCCTTATGAGTCTTGAAATCAGGAGAAAAAATCAAAATGTCATCCAAATACACTAATACAAATTTTCCAATTAAATGATAAAAAATGCTGTTCACGAAATGCTGAAAAACGGCTGGGGCATTCATCAAACCAAAAGGCATAACCAAATTCTCAAAATGGCCCTCAGGGGTATTGAAAGCCGTCTTCCATTCGTCTCCTTCTCTGACCCTGACCAGGTTGTATGCCCCTCTTAGGTCTAATTTGGAAAAGACTTTAGCCCCAACAACCTGGTTAAACAGGTCCGGGATCAGAGGAAGCGGATAAGGGTCACGAATAGTGATACTGTTCAGCTCCCTGAAATCCAGACAAGGTCTTAAAGAACCATCTTTTTTCTTAACAAAGAAAAAACCAGCGGCAACAGGTGACTTCGAGGGTCGTATGTGTCCTTTTCTCAGACTCTCAGAGATATAAGCACGCATAGCGACCCTCTCAGGTTGGGAAAGATTGTATAAACGAGATTTAGGCAGCTTGGCGACTGGGATGAGATTAATAGGGCAATCGTACTCCCTGTGCGGGGGCAAATCCTGAACTCCACTCTCAGAGAAGACATCCGAAAATTCAGAGAGGAAAGGTGGTACAGTCTTAGTAGAAACCTCAGAAACAGATGTCATGAGGCAATTCTCTCTGCAAAAGTCACTCCAACCATTTATTTGCCTCGCTTGCCAATCAATGGTGGGGTTATGTTTAGTGAGCCAGGGTAGCCCCAACACTAGAGGAGTAGGCAAACCGCTAAGGACGAAACATGACACATCCTCAACATGAGCATCACTCACAATTAAACGGATATTGTGAACTATGCCCTTTAATGATTTCTGAGAAAGTGGAGCGGAATCAATAGCAAAAACAGGAATATCCTTTCCCAAAGTGCATACCTGGAAACCATGAGTTATTGCAAATTGATTATCAATGAGATTGACAGCTTCTCCACTATCCACAAAAATCTCACAAAAAATGCTTTTGCTCTCTAGCGCCACCCTAGCAGGCAGGACAAAACGGGAACTACAAGCAAACGGAAAACCTTCAATTTCCGCCTCAACCCTGCCAATAGTAATAGACGGAACATTTTTAAAAGATTTTTTTCCTTTTTGTTTCTTTATTACTCCCAGAAAACTGCCTGAATCTCCTAGAGGGACAAACATTTGCCAAATGATTTATACCTCCACAACAAAAACAAACCCTGCCATGCGGGCTGAATCTTCTATTGTCAGAGGCAATCAACCCCAGCTGCATGGGCTCCTGCTCAGAAGGGGCTGACAGCGACTGAGACCCCTGCGCACAGAAAGAGACCGCTGCACTGTCCCGGGACTGAGTATGACAGGAAGGAGAGATCTCTCCTCTCTCTCTAAGACGCCTGTCAATACGAACGGCCTGAGACATAGCAGAATCCAAGGAGGTAGGTCTCTCATGAAAGGCAAATGCATCTTTCAATCCCTCCGAAAGACCATGGCAAAATTGACTTCGGAGTGCAGCATCATTCCAACCAGTATCAGCTGCCCATCTCCGAAATTCTGAGCAGTATATCTCTGCGGATTGTTTACCCTGGCATAACAGACGTAGTCTAGACTCAGCCAGAGCAATACGATCCGGATCATCATATATCTGACCCAGGGCTAAAAAGAATTCATCCACTGAACGGAGGGGCCGTGCCCCCTCCGGCAGCGAAAAGGCCCAGGATTGAGCGTTACCCCTGAGCAGCGATATAATGATCCCCACCCTCCGTTCTTCATCACCAGAGGAATGGGGAAGAAGGCGAAAATGGAGTTTGCAAGCCTCTCTAAAACGCACAAAATACTCACTACCCCCGGAGAACGTATCCGGGAGCGAGATCTTAGGCTCAGAACAAACTCCATGAACGCAAGCTGAACCGGTCACTTGAAACTGAGAAAAAGTCTTACGGAGATCAGCTACCTCCAATGAAAGACCCTGGAAGCGCTCAGCCAAAAGTGAAACCGGATCCATGCTTGAGACGGTTTTGGCGGCTTATAATGTCACGGATGGTGTACAGGAAACAAGACAATGCAATACAATAATGACTCACTGGATCCACAACTAAGGAACAAAAGGGAGACCCCTACATGAGACCTGCCACTCTCCCTAATTGCTCAGCCTATGCGAACACCCCAAAGGTGGATGGGCGCATATCCACGTACCTCGGCTATCTAATACCTGAAGACCCTACAATAGTGAGGGGACACGACCACCGGCTCCCTACACAAGACACGGAGGGAGTCAGGGTCACCTGAAAATCCAGCAGACAGAAAATCACAAATAAAGGAACAGCACTTATCTTGCAGAGGACTGAGGAATAGAAACAGCATGCACACACACTCCAGGAAGTTGTATAAGCCGCAACCTAATGCATCATGGGGAGGAACTTAAAGGGAAGCAATCAGTCCAACTGCATGACAGCTGAGATAGACTAACGAGATGAGGAACTTAACCAAAACAAAGAAACTCAAGGAGGAGGATCTGGAAAGCTCCTGTCAGAGCTTCTCAACTGTCTGGTTGTGACAATAACAAGGCAGTAGAGTTACCCTCTGCATATAAGGAATTTGTGAACGTTTGCGATAAACAAAATGCGGACAAGCTCCCCCCACACCGACCCTACGATTGTCCTATAATTACTTCCTGGTGCACCTATACATTTTGGAAACATCTATCCTTTAGCCGGCCCTGAACTAAAAGCCCTCAAGGACTACATAGAAGAAAATCGGGCTAAGAGGCTTATCCGCCCATCTTCTTTGTTAAGAAGAAGGATGGTTCTCTAAGACCTTGCATTGACTACCGAGAACTTAACAAAATTACAATCAAAAATCGTTATCCTTTACCATTGATCCCTGAGCTTTTGGAGAGAGTGCGACATGCAAAAAATGGTCCGTATCAGATCTGGAGACGAATTGAAGACAGCTTTTAGGTCACGATATGGACATTTCGAATATCTCGTTATGCCTTTTGGTCTTTGCAATGCCCCAGCCACTTTTCAACATCTTGTCAATTATATCTTCAGAGATCTTCTGGACCAGTTAGTAGTCATCTATTTGGAAGATATCTTGATCTTCTCTAACTCTATGGAAGAACATCAGGGACATGTGAGACTTATTTTGGAACGTCTAAGGAAGAATCAACTTTACATTAAGATTGAAAAATGGGAATTTCACCAGACTGAGATCCAATTCCTTGGCTATATAATTTCACCTCATGGTCTACACATGGACTCTAGCAAAATTATAGTAATAGTAGACTCCCCTACCCCAAGGAGCATAAATGATGTTCAACGTTTCATAGGATTTGCCAATTTTTATAGATGCTTCATTAAAAATTTCACAGGAATAATTACTCCTATTACACAGTTGACTAAGAATAAAAATGCTTTTGTCTGGTCTCCCCAAGCACAGGAATCCTTTTGTCTCCTAAAATCCAAGTTCACTACAGCCCCTATATTAGTTCATCTCGACCTAGAACTCGTCTTCATTGTGGAAGTAGATGCTTCAGACAGTGCTATAGGGGCTATTCTGTCTCAAAGAACCGGAGAGAAGGGTTTATTGCATCCGTGTGCTTTTTTCTCCCAACGTTTATCCCCTGCTGAGAAGAATTATGATGTGGGGAATAAAGAACTGTTAGCTATCATTGCAGCTTTTAAGGAATGGAGACATCATCTTCGAAGGAACCTCCCAGCAAATAATAATTCTGACTGATCACAATAATTTGGAAATCGTTTGATCTGCCAAATGTCTATCCCCTCGCCAAGCTCGTTGGAGTCTCTTCCTTAATCAATTCAACTTCGTAATCTCGTACGGGCCCGGTTCCCGTAACGGCAAGGCAGATGCCCTATCTAGAATCTTTTCCAATGATTCCACTTCTACGATTCCGCCCAAAACCATTGTTCCTAAGTCAAATTTTGTAGGATTAATCCATAATAAGGACTTGCTTGAAGGGATAAAAGAGGCCTATGACACTTTCTTGAGTCCTGCACCATTGCTACCGTTAACGGCTCAGCCTGCCTGGCTCTGCTCCATTCTTCAGTCCTGCACCGTTGCTACGGATAACGGCTCCGCCTGCCTGGCTCTGCTGCATCCTTCAGTCCTGCACCGTTGCTACTGGTAACAGCTCCGCCTGTGTGGCTCTGCTGCATCCTTCGGTCCTGCACTGTTGCTACCGGTTATGGCTCCGCCTGCTTGGCGCTGTTACATCCTTCAGTCCTGCAACTTCCTATTCAAGACTCCAGTGTTTCATGTGTACAGGCCTTGTCCCTGCCATTGGATTCCAGCAGTATTCCACTAGTATTGTGACACCCCTTCTTCAACAGTCAAAGCTGTTCCACCTCAGCAGAAGGGAGCTGTGTTTCCTTCCAATCATCTACTGGTCCTAAAACTTGTCACACGTTTCACCAGCAATCGATCACCAAGGCGATTGCAAAAATACAACAGTATGCCTGCACTAATCCAAGAAGCTGAATGTGCTCCTGGCCAAGTTGCTGGTACTACAGTCCCTTACTTTCCATGTGGTTAACTCTGTCCATTTCAGAGAACTGATGGCTTGTGCCCAGCCAAGGTGGAGAATCCCAAGTCATCATTATAGGTGAAACTCGAAAAATTAGAATATCGTGCAAAAGTCCATTTATTTCAGTAATGCAAATTAAAAGGAATTGCATTAATGCAGCTTAAAAGTAGAGTTTTGTGAAAAGGTTCAATATTCTAGGCTCAAAGGGCCAGATTTATCATTAGCTCAGGTCAGAATAATGGAGTGAAAAAGTCCCAAAAAAAGTCCCAAATGCTAAAACTGCGCACAAATTTGCGACTTTTTTCTGCTCTGCACTATGCTCGCCAGTTTTCTGAAAGTGGGCGTGTTTTCTTATGTAAATGAATCTCTAGACAGATTTACTATTAGGACTATTTAAAAAGTCGCAAAAAAGTCGCAATTTCACTCCAGTGAGGACCATGCTTATCTTATGAGACTTTTTAATAGAACATGCGACTTTTTCATAAAAACGTGCGACTTTTTCGTAAAGATGTGAGACTTTTGTAAAGCTGCTTACTGATGAATAAACTGCTACCGTCAAACCACATTTATTACAGTCTTAAAGGGCCGATCATAAAACTGACTTTAGCCATATGTTAAAGTGGAGTGAGCTGTCAGAGGAATGATAAATCTGGCCCAAAGTGTCACGCTAGTCAGCTAATTAATCCATATCCCCTGAGCAAAGGGTACCTCAAAATTGTGACTTTGGGGTTTCATAAACTGTAAGCCATAATCATCCAAATTATAACAAATAAAGGATTGAAATATCTAGTTTTGCATGTAATGAGTCTATCTCATTTTAGTTTTACCTTTTGAGTTGCATTACTGAAATAAATGAACTTTGCACAATATCCTAATTTTTCGAGTTTCATCTGTACTTCTCTAAAAATAAAAGCTTTACAAACCCTGCACATGTATGTTTAGCAGAAGGTAGGCCAGTCCTTGATCCTGTCGGTGTCTGGTACAGTTCACGGCAGTGACGTTGTGTAGAGATGTAATTATGGTCAAGGACAATATATGAGTATTACACTCACAGGTAATCCGGTTTCCTGGAAGTCTCCACGACACCACATCCTGAGACTGACTTCCTCTGATAGGACAGGAAAAACACAGAAAAGTTTAAATCCCACCCCTTCCCCTCCATCACCAGTGTATTTCTAACAAAACCAGGATAAAGGGATAATAAGTGAAAAAAACAAAAATATACTCCATGTACTTGAAAAACGAAAATGGGTTGGAAGTGTGCCGGCATACATACATAATTCCTCTGGGTAGCCATTTTGTATGCTTCTGGCCTATGTAAAAGAACAGTGAACTCTCATCTTCCTGAAGCCTGGGTCAAGTATGATATAGATGGACACTTTTATTACCACTACTCTGTGAGGCCGGCTATAAAAGGTCATAAAGGCTAAACCAGGCCCAGCTCATCCTGTCCTATAAGATAAAGATCAGCTCGCTGTCAAGCCTGGCTGGAGCGTGACGTCATTAATTTCCAGGTCTGGTTTGAGGAGAGCTAATAGCCCTTAATTAGCTCTGGGCATAAAACCAGTCCACTTTCATATTTCATTTATGAATCAACTTATGCCCTTTCTGACACCAGATCCAGGCTCTACAGAGTATTGTGGTTAATTGGGTATCAAATATGACCAGAGGATGTGATTCTGTAGCTCACCTATGGGTGGTAGAAGAACTACAGGTCCCAGCATTACCGTGTGTGGTCTCATTCTGTATGTAAATAAATAAGGATCGCAAATATGTATTCTGTATAAAAATATGCCGATGTATCAGGGAGATACGGGCTTAAGTATAATCCTCATTGTAGGAACTGAACTTTGATGGGGCCATAAAACCCTTGGAGGCCAATCCCTAGGCTTCACAGTCACTCTGCTGCCATTGGCTGACAGGAGTAAGTCTCCTGCCCATGGGAGAGTTCATAAAGATCTGTGCACAAGGACAGAGAGAGAGACCCATGGAACATCACCAGACACTTAATTGGACATTGACGGCATATCACTGTATCAGAAGAACTTTGAGGGTCTCCCCTGATACATACTGAACGGGGTTTGCAAGGATTCAAAAAGGACATATGAACGACCATCTGAAACCCCCCAGAGAAACTAAGTATTCTTTCATCTTTTTCCCTTTCATTTGAACTGTCGTGATTATTTATATTGTTATTATTATTCTGTAGATTTATAGTCATTTTCATTAGACTTGTATGCACTGCTTTTTACCTCTTATTAAAGATTATAAAATCTAAGTGGCCAAGTCTTCCATATTCTAAGCTGCTGAAAAACGTACCTCGCCTTTGAAGAGAAGTTACCAGGTAGTTAGTTAAATTGCATTTAGGAATTGTAGCTGGGGGTGATTGACTGCGGTTGGTCAGTAAATGATATCCGGTTCATCCACTGATCTGTGTGATAGTGAATGACCCGGATAGTCGGCTCGTGGACCGGGAACCCACGTGGTGGCAGTTACCGAAGTGTAGTGGAGGGGGGTGTTAGCCGAATGGTAATAACCCGGTCACGTGAGGTCTCTGTGTGTGCGCAGACTCCGTCACAGACCACTACGTCACAGCTGTGGGATCCGGAGCGATCGGATCCATAGTTCGTGACATTTTCTGGTGGCAGCTTACGGGATTCTGTATGCTTAGAATATTAGTGCATGAAGTTATGTCCATAACTCTGTACTAAAGGATTGAAAAATTCTGGAAGACGAAGCACAGTGCATTAGTTTTGATAGAATAATAATTCACGACAGTACCCTCCCCTCTCTCTTGTTTTCTGTCCTATCTTTTATTTGGCAATAATGTCCGAATCCGTGAATTATGACGCCATGAGCGTGTCTGATATCACAGCTCTGTGTGAGCACAAAGGCATCCAAGTATATGGGAAAAATAAGACTGTCCTTATCCAGGAGTTATGTGCACGGAGGAGTCAAGAGTCATCCCTGCAGGATTCAGAGAATGGAGGACACTCAGGGGCCCCTGAGCCAGGTGACCCCTTCCAGAATGAGGATGATGAACTGGGAGGAGGACAGCCTGCTGGGGCTTGCAGTCCTCTAGCTGGACATAACTCTGTCTCTATGCCATCCCAAAATGGTCTGGACCAACTAATGCTCAGTAACCCGGACTTATATTTTCGGCTGCTGGAGGCACGTCGGGCAGAGCGCAAGGCTGAGCTCGAGGCTGCAGAGCGCAAGGCTGAGCGCGAGGCTGCAGAACGAGAACAGGAAGCTGTCCGCAGGCATGAACTGGACCTGGCCCGAGTACAGCTTCAGGGGTCCGACCGGCATGCTACATCCACAGGCCCATCCCTGATGGTCAAGCCAAAACTGCCTGTGATGGAGTCTGAGATCTGTGACATTGATCTTTTCCTGCATGCTTTTGAAACCTCATGCCAGCAGTACCAGGTACCAGAGCCGCAGTGGGCGGGACATCTAATGTCCGCACTGAAGGGCAAAGCTATGGAGGCCCTGGTCGGACTACCATTAGCAGAGCGTACCAGTTATGCGGTCATCAAAAAGGCTATTCTGGTCAAGTACCAGCTGACTCCAGAAACTTACCGTTTACGGTTCCGGTCCCTGCGGAGAGGGCCCGGAGATACTTTTATGGACCATCTGGGCAAGTTGCAGACCACCTTCCAACAGTGGTCTGATCCCCTCACAGAGGACACCAAGCAGTCCCTGGCGGATCTGATGGTCCGAGAACAGTTTGTCTCCAATTGCCCCACGGATGTGCAAAAATATGTATGTGAGCACAAGCCGAAGAGTGCGCGAGAGGCGGCCGAGCTAGCCGATGAATACGTCGCCATGCCCAGCACTCGGGCATTCAAAGACACTCTGTCCCGCCTGGGAGGAACCTCTTCATCTGCTTCTTCCTCCCGGCCAGCTTTGTCGGTTCCTGTCCAGCGACCCTTTCACAGGCCTGCACAAAGACCCGAAGGAGTCAAGCCAGCACCGACAGACGTGCGCAAGTGCTATGCGTGCGGCAAGCCAGGACACCTCAGCCACTCGTGCCCGGAGAAGAAGGCAGCACCCCCTGGCAAGCTTGCCCGCAACCCATCATCTGTGCTGTTGGTGAATAGAGCTGCAAGACACACCGCAGACAACCTACAGTCGGTTACTGTGGGCAACCGGTGCACCACCGGCTTCCGCGATACAGGAGCCGAAGTCACACTAGTTCGGCCTGAACTAGTGGATGACGCAGACCTTATTCCCGGCAAAAGCCTCACCATCACGGGAGTTGGGGGGGTGAGCCCTAATGTTCCCCTAGCTCGTGTTTTCCTTGATTGGGGGGCTGGGAGTGGAGTAAGGGAGGTGGGAGTCTCTGCGGAGATCCCCACAAATGTTTTATTAGGCACTGACCTAGGACGATTGGTCTCGTGCTACGTGCCCCCTGGAAGCACACAGGACTCACCCGTCCCTATGGAGGTCCCTGGATATACCGAGGTACTGTGCAAGGATGTTTGCGTAACATCAGATAACCTTGGGGATGGACCGTGGGAGGTGGGAGGTGGGGTGTGTGGGAGCAGTTCTCCTACGACAGGAGATGTAGAGGGGATGGCGGGTGTATGTACACAGGTAGCGGACATGTGTTTAGATGATTCAAGTTGTGCAAATGTTAAATGTGATGACATTATTGTGCCTGTGTTGCCCGTCACTCGCAGGGCTGCAAAATCCGCAGCGAACGCTCCATTGGGGAAGAGCAAGTGGAAGTGTCCCCTTCCACCGGTTCGGACCCCGTGGACTTAACCGCGTCAGAGCCTCAGCCCCTACCTGTTCGCCACAGGACAGCTGGCTGGGACTTGTAGTGCCGCCTTTGAGCAGGCCCTGCGAGATGACCCTACCTTGGAGCAGCTAAGACGGTTAGCTGCCAGCCCTCCCACTGAGGGAGACAAATACCAAGTGTGTTGGGACAATGGGAAACTGTATAAGGAGGACATCTCCCACAGTGACAGTAGGGTGGGGCCACTCAAGAGGCAGCTCATTGTACCTGTGCAGTTCAGGGAACAATTACTGCAAGTGGCTCATGAGATCCCCTTAGCTGGTCACCTGGGAATAACCAAAACAAAGTCCCGGGTGATGCAGAATTTTTTCTGGCCTGGCATCGGGGCAGATGTCGCCAATTACTGAAGGTCCTGCGACACCTGTCAGCGAGTTGGCAAAGCAGGAGACCGTCACCGAGCTCCATTGAATCCCTTACCGATAATTGATGAACCCTTCAGGAGGGTGGCCGTGGACATCATTGGTCCACTGGCCATCCCCAGCAGTTCGGGTAAACGGTTCATATTAACCCTGGTGGATTACGCGACGTGCTACCCAGAAGCAGTGGCGTTATCCTCCATTAGGGCGGACAAGGTTGCGGACGCCCTGCTGGGGATCTTCACGAGAGTGGGGTTCCCAGCTGAGCTTCTCAGCGACCAAGGACCTCAGTTCATGTCTAAACTAATGCAGGGGCTTTGTAGGAAAATACAGGTGAACCATATCGTAGCCAGCCCTTACCACCCACAAACAAACGGCCTCTGTGAGCGCTTCAACGGGACGTTGAAGCAGATGCTGAAGACGTTCGTGGAGGCGCAAGGGACGGACTGGGAACGATATCTACCTCACCTGCTATTTGCCTACAGAGAGGTTCCCCAGGAGTCAACCGGGTTTTCGCCCTTCGAACTCCTGTATGGTCGACGAGTAAGAGGTCCCCTAGACCTAATCAGAGAGTCTTGGGAAGGCAAGGTTGCCGGAACGGAAGTCTCTGTAGTAGACTATGTCCTCAGGTTCCGAGACAAAATGGAGTCGCTTGTAGGTCTGGTACAGGAGAATATGGTGCAGGCCCAAAGCAAACAGAAGCAGTGGTATAACTGCACTGCCCGAGAGAGAATCTACCAGGAGGGGCAGAAGGTCTATGTCCTGCTGCCGATGCGGCAAAACAAACTGCAAGCTGCATGGGAAGGGCCGTACCCCATTGTCAAACGTCTGAGTAAGGTAAATTATGTGGTGGGCCTTGGAGAGGGATGTAGGAGACAGAAGACGTCTCACGTCAACATGCTCAAGGAGCATCACGAGAGAACGCCACATGTTATGCCGGTTTGCAGCCTGCCCGAAAGGGAGGAGGCCGACCCCCTACTAGATCTGCTAGCTGACACTCGAGAGTTGGAGGTGGACTTAACCCTCAACCCTCAACTCTCGTCCCAGCAGAGATCTCAACTCTTAGAAGTGTTGACGGCTCACCGTAACACTTTTACAGGGAAACCTGGGAGAACACACCTTGCAGTCCATCATGTGGACACAGGTACACATGCTCCCACAAAGCAGTCCGCCTACCGCGTCTCAATGGAGGTCCAGGCAGACCTCAGAAGGGAGATCGAGGAGATGAAGCAGCTCGGGGTCATTCAGAAATCCCACAGCGCTTGGGCCTCACCGGTGGTTCTGGTCCCGAAGAAAGATCAGACAACCAGGTTCTGTGTGGATTATCGGAAACTGAATGCCATCACAACCTCGGATGCTTACCCCATGCCCAGGATTGATGAACTGTTAGATAAGTTGGCAGGAGCCAGCTACCTGACAATCATGGACCTGAGCAGGGGGTATTGGCAGATTCCCCTGACCTCGGAGGCTCAGGAGAAGTCGGCCTTCATCACCCCTTTCGGCTTACACAAATTTACTGTAATGCCGTTTGGGATAAAGAATGCGCCAGCCACCTTTCAAAGGCTTGTGAATGACTTGCTGGAAGGACTAGAAGAATGTGCTGTCGCCTATTTAGACGACATTGCCGTGTATAGCCCCACGTGGAAGGAGCACCTGGTGCACCTGTCGCAAGTACTGGACAAACTTGCTGCGGCTGGACTGACTGTTAAGCCTAGCAAGTGCCAGCTGGGCATGAAGGAGGTCACTTACTTAGGCCACAGAGTAGGAGGAGGCACACTGAGGCCTGAAATAGAGAAGGTGGAAGCCATTACGAGATGGCCAACACCTCTCACCAAGAAACAGGTCATGTCTGTCTTGGGAACGGCCGGGTACTATAGGAAGTTCATCCCGAACTATAGCGCCCTGGCCAAGCCTCTGACAGACTTGACCAAGAAGAAGCTGCCCAGGATGGTGTCATGGACGCCGGAATGCGAGCAAGGCTTCCAGGCCCTCAAGGATGCACTAGCCAGTTCTCCTGTGCTTCAGGCCCCAGATTTCACTCGGAAGTTTGTGGTCCACAGGGATGCTTCCGCCTTTGGTCTGGGTGCAGTCCTGAGTCAGGTGAACCAGGCCGGGGAGGAGCATCCTGTACTATACCTGAGCCGTAAGTTACTGGCCAGGGAGACCAGCTACTCCACAATAGAGAAGGAGTGTTTAGCTATTGTGTGGTCCCTGCAAAAGCTACAACACTACCTGTATGGACGCAATTTCACAGTGATCACCGATCACAATCCCCTCAGCTGGTTGGCACGTCTCGCAGGAGACAATGCGAAACTGCTGAGATGGAGCCTGATTTTGCAGCAGTACAACTTCACCGTGCAGCACAGAAAAGGTAGTTTACATGGAAATGCCGACGGGTTGTCGCGGCAGGGAGAATCGGCCGGAGACGGCTGGGTTGCTGTAGAATAGGCTTGTGGCCATTTCCCCAGGCAACCTTTTAAAAGAGGGAGGTGTGCCGGCATACATACATAATTCCTCTGGGTAGCCATTTTGTATGCTTCTGGCCTATGTAAAAGAACAGTGAACTCTCATCTTCCTGAAGCCTGGGTCAAGTATGATATAGATGGACACTTTTATTACCACTACTCTGTGAGGCCGGCTATAAAAGGTCATAAAGGCTATACCAGGCCCAGCTCATCCTGTCCTATAAGATAAAGATCAGCTCGCTGTCAAGCCTGGCTGGAGCGTGACGTCATTAATTTCCAGGTCTGGTTTGAGGAGAGCTAATAGCCCTTAATTAGCTCTGGGCATAAAACCAGTCCACTTTCATATTTCATTTATGAATCAACTTATGCCCTTTCTGACACCAGATCCAGGCTCTACAGAGTATTGTGGTTAATTGGGTATCAAATATGACCAGAGGATGTGATTCTGTAGCTCACCTATGGGTGGTAGAAGAACTACAGGTCCCAGCATTACCGTGTGTGGTCTCATTCTGTATGTAAATAAATAAGGATCGCAAATATGTATTCTGTATAAAAATATGCCGATGTATCAGGGAGATACGGGCTTAAGTATAATCCTCATTGTAGGAACTGAACTTTGATGGGGCCATAAAACCCTTGGAGGCCAATCCCTAGGCTTCACAGTCACTCTGCTGCCATTGGCTGACAGGAGTAAGTCTCCTGCCCATGGGAGAGTTCATAAAGATCTGTGCACAAGGACAGAGAGAGAGACCCATGGAACATCACCAGACACTTAATTGGACATTGACGGCATATCACTGTATCAGAAGAACTTTGAGGGTCTCCCCTGATACATACTGAACGGGGTTTGCAAGGATTCAAAAAGGACATATGAACGACCATCTGAAACCCCCCAGAGAAACTAAGTATTCTTTCATCTTTTTCCCTTTCATTTGAACTGTCGTGATTATTTATATTGTTATTATTATTCTGTAGATTTATAGTCATTTTCATTAGACTTGTATGCACTGCTTTTTACCTCTTATTAAAGATTATAAAATCTAAGTGGCCAAGTCTTCCATATTCTAAGCTGCTGAAAAACGTACCTCGCCTTTGAAGAGACGTTACCAGGTAGTTAGTTAAATTGCATTTAGGAATTGTAGCTGGGGGTGATTGACTGCGGTTGGTCAGTAAATGATATCCGGTTCATCCACTGATCTGTGTGATAGTGAATGACCCGGATAGTCGGCTCGTGGACCGGGAACCCACGTGGTGGCAGTTACCGAAGTGTAGTGGAGGGGGGTGTTAGCCGAATGGTAATAACCCGGTCACGTGAGGTCTCTGTGTGTGCGCAGACTCCGTCACAGACCACTACGTCACAGCTGTGGGATCCGGAGCGATCGGATCCATAGTTCGTGACATTTTCTGGTGGCAGCTTACGGGATTCTGTATGCTTAGAATATTAGTGCATGAAGTTATGTCCATAACTCTGTACTAAAGGATTGAAAAATTCGGGAAGACGAAGCACAGTGCATTAGTTTTGATAGAATAATAATTCACGACAGTACCCTCCCCTCTCTCTTGTTTTCTGTCCTATCTTTTATTTGGCAATAATGTCCGAATCCGTGAATTATGACGCCATGAGCGTGTCTGATATCACAGCTCTGTGTGAGCACAAAGGCATCCAAGTATATGGGAAAAATAAGACTGTCCTTATCCAGGAGTTATGTGCACGGAGGAGTCAAGAGTCATCCCTGCAGGATTCAGAGAATGGAGGACACTCAGGGGCCCCTGAGCCAGGTGACCCCTTCCAGAATGAGGATGATGAACTGGGAGGAGGACAGCCTGCTGGGGCTTGCAGTCCTCTAGCTGGACATAACTCTGTCTCTATGCCATCCCAAAATGGTCTGGACCAACTAATGCTCAGTAACCCGGACTTATATTTTCGGCTGCTGGAGGCACGTCGGGCAGAGCGCAAGGCTGAGCTCGAGGCTGCAGAGCGCAAGGCTGAGCGCGAGGCTGCAGAACGAGAACAGGAAGCTGTCCGCAGGCATGAACTGGACCTGGCCCGAGTACAGCTTCAGGGGTCCGACCGGCATGCTACATCCACAGGCCCATCCCTGATGGTCAAGCCAAAACTGCCTGTGATGGAGTCTGAGATCTGTGACATTGATCTTTTCCTGCATGCTTTTGAAACCTCATGCCAGCAGTACCAGGTACCAGAGCCGCAGTGGGCGGGACATCTAATGTCCGCACTGAAGGGCAAAGCTATGGAGGCCCTGGTCGGACTACCATTAGCAGAGCGTACCAGTTATGCGGTCATCAAAAAGGCTATTCTGGTCAAGTACCAGCTGACTCCAGAAACTTACCGTTTACGGTTCCGGTCCCTGCGGAGAGGGCCCGGAGATACTTTTATGGACCATCTGGGCAAGTTGCAGACCACCTTCCAACAGTGGTCTGATCCCCTCACAGAGGACACCAAGCAGTCCCTGGCGGATCTGATGGTCCGAGAACAGTTTGTCTCCAATTGCCCCACGGATGTGCAAAAATATGTATGTGAGCACAAGCCGAAGAGTGCGCGAGAGGCGGCCGAGCTAGCCGATGAATACGTCGCCATGCCCAGCACTCGGGCATTCAAAGACACTCTGTCCCGCCTGGGAGGAACCTCTTCATCTGCTTCTTCCTCCCGGCCAGCTTTGTCGGTTCCTGTCCAGCGACCCTTTCACAGGCCTGCACAAAGACCCGAAGGAGTCAAGCCAGCACCGACAGACGTGCGCAAGTGCTATGCGTGCGGCAAGCCAGGACACCTCAGCCACTCGTGCCCGGAGAAAAAGGCAGCACCCCCTGGCAAGCTTGCCCGCAACCCATCATCTGTGCTGTTGGTGAATAGAGCTGCAAGACACACCGCAGACAACCTACAGTCGGTTACTGTGGGCAACCGGTGCACCACCGGCTTCCGCGATACAGGAGCCGAAGTCACACTAGTTCGGCCTGAACTAGTGGATGACGCAGACCTTATTCCCGGCAAAAGCCTCACCATCACGGGAGTTGGGGGGGTGAGCCCTAATGTTCCCCTAGCTCGTGTTTTCCTTGATTGGGGGGCTGGGAGTGGAGTAAGGGAGGTGGGAGTCTCTGCGGAGATCCCCACAAATGTTTTATTAGGCACTGACCTAGGACGATTGGTCTCGTGCTACGTGCCCCCTGGAAGCACACAGGACTCACCCGTCCCTATGGAGGTCCCTGGATATACCGAGGTACTGTGCAAGGATGTTTGCGTAACATCAGATAACCTTGGGGATGGACCGTGGGAGGTGGGAGGTGGGGTGTGTGGGAGCAGTTCTCCTACGACAGGAGATGTAGAGGGGATGGCGGGTGTAAGTACACAGGTAGCGGACATGTGTTTAGATGATTCAAGTTGTGCAAATGTTAAATGTGATGACATTATTGTGCCTGTGTTGCCCGTCACTCGCAGGGCTGCAAAATCCACAGCGGAACGCTCCATTGGGGAAGAGCAAGTGGAAGTGTCCCCTTCCACCGGTTCGGACCCCGTGGACTTAACCGCGTCAGAGCCTCAGCCCCTACCTGTTCGCCACAGGACAGCTGGCTGGGACTTGTAGTGCCGCCTTTGAGCAGGCCCTGCGAGATGACCCTACCTTGGAGCAGCTAAGACGGTTAGCTGCCAGCCCTCCCACTGAGGGAGACAAATACCAAGTGTGTTGGGACAATGGGAAACTGTATAAGGAGGACATCTCCCACAGTGACAGTAGGGTGGGGCCACTCAAGAGGCAGCTCATTGTACCTGTGCAGTTCAGGGAACAATTACTGCAAGTGGCTCATGAGATCCCCTTAGCTGGTCACCTGGGAATAACCAAAACAAAGTCCCGGGTGATGCAGAATTTTTTCTGGCCTGGCATCGGGGCTGATGTCGCCAATTACTGAAGGTCCTGCGACACCTGTCAGCGAGTTGGCAAAGCAGGAGACCGTCACCGAGCTCCATTGAATCCCTTACCGATAATTGATGAACCCTTCAGGAGGGTGGCCGTGGACATCATTGGTCCACTGGCCATCCCCAGCAGTTCGGGTAAACGGTTCATATTAACCCTGGTGGATTACGCGACGTGCTACCCAGAAGCAGTGGCGTTATCCTCCATTAGGGCGGACAAGGTTGCGGACGCCCTGCTGGGGATCTTCACGAGAGTGGGGTTCCCAGCTGAGCTTCTCAGCGACCAAGGACCTCAGTTCATGTCTAAACTAATGCAGGGGCTTTGTAGGAAAATACAGGTGAACCATATCGTAGCCAGCCCTTACCACCCACAAACAAACGGCCTCTGTGAGCGCTTCAACGGGACGTTGAAGCAGATGCTGAAGACGTTCGTGGAGGCGCAAGGGACGGACTGGGAACGATATCTACCTCACCTGCTATTTGCCTACAGAGAGGTTCCCCAGGAGTCAACCGGGTTTTCGCCCTTCGAACTCCTGTATGGTCGACGAGTAAGAGGTCCCCTAGACCTAATCAGAGAGTCTTGGGAAGGCAAGGTTGCCGGAACGGAAGTCTCTGTAGTAGACTATGTCCTCAGGTTCCGAGACAAAATGGAGTCGCTTGTAGGTCTGGTACAGGAGAATATGGTGCAGGCCCAAAGCAAACAGAAGCAGTGGTATAACTGCACTGCCCGAGAGAGAATCTACCAGGAGGGGCAGAAGGTCTATGTCCTGCTGCCGATGCGGCAAAACAAACTGCAAGCTGCATGGGAAGGGCCGTACCCCATTGTCAAACGTCTGAGTAAGGTAAATTATGTGGTGGGCCTTGGAGAGGGAGGTAGGAGACAGAAGACGTTTCACGTCAACATGCTCAAGGAGCATCACGAGAGAACGCCACATGTTATGCCGGTTTGCAGCCTGCCCGAAAGGGAGGAGGCCGACCCCCTACTAGATCTGCTAGCTGACACTCGAGAGTTGGAGGTGGACTTAACCCTCAACCCTCAACTCTCGTCCCAGCAGAGATCTCAACTCTTAGAAGTGTTGACGGCTCACCGTAACACTTTTACAGGGAAACCTGGGAGAACACACCTTGCAGTCCATCATGTGGACACAGGTACACATGCTCCCACAAAGCAGTCCGCCTACCGCGTCTCAATGGAGGTCCAGGCAGACCTCAGAAGGGAGATCGAGGAGATGAAGCAGCTCGGGGTCATTCAGAAATCCCACAGCGCTTGGGCCTCACCGGTGGTTCTGGTCCCGAAGAAAGATCAGACAACCAGGTTCTGTGTGGATTATCGGAAACTGAATGCCATCACAACCTCGGATGCTTACCCCATGCCCAGGATTGATGAACTGTTAGATAAGTTGGCAGGAGCCAGCTACCTGACAATCATGGACCTGAGCAGGGGGTATTGGCAGATTCCCCTGACCTCGGAGGCTCAGGAGAAGTCGGCCTTCATCACCCCTTTCGGCTTACACGAATTTACTGTAATGCCGTTTGGGATGAAGAATGCGCCAGCCACCTTTCAAAGGCTTGTGAATGACTTGCTGGAAGGACTAGAAGAATGTGCTGTCGCCTATTTAGACGACATTGCCGTGTATAGCCCCACGTGGAAGGAGCACCTGGTGCACCTGTCGCAAGTACTGGACAAACTTGCTGCGGCTGGACTGACTGTTAAGCCTAGCAAGTGCCAGCTGGGCATGAAGGAGGTCACTTACTTAGGCCACAGAGTAGGAGGAGGCACACTGAGGCCTGAAATAGAGAAGGTGGAAGCCATTACGAGATGGCCAACACCTCTCACCAAGAAACAGGTCATGTCTGTCTTGGGAACGGCCGGGTACTATAGGAAGTTCATCCCGAACTATAGCGCCCTGGCCAAGCCTCTGACAGACTTGACCAAGAAGAAGCTGCCCAGGATGGTGTCATGGACGCCGGAATGCGAGCAAGGCTTCCAGGCCCTCAAGGATGCACTAGCCAGTTCTCCTGTGCTTCAGGCCCCAGATTTCACTCGGAAGTTTGTGGTCCACAGGGATGCTTCCACCTTTGGTCTGGGTGCAGTCCTGAGTCAGGTGAACCAGGCCGGGGAGGAGCATCCTGTACTATACCTGAGCCGTAAGTTACTGGCCAGGGAGACCAGCTACTCCACAATAGAGAAGGAGTGTTTAGCTATTGTGTGGTCCCTGCAAAAGCTACAACACTACCTGTATGGACGCAATTTCACAGTGATCACCGATCACAATCCCCTCAGCTGGTTGGCACGTCTCGCAGGAGACAATGCGAAACTGCTGAGATGGAGCCTGATTTTGCAGCAGTACAACTTCACCGTGCAGCACAGAAAAGGTAGTTTACATGGAAATGCCGACGGGTTGTCGCGGCAGGGAGAATCGGCCGGAGACGGCTGGGTTGCTGTAGAATAGGCTTGTGGCCATTTCCCCAGGCAACCTTTTAAAAGAGGGAGGTGTGCCGGCATACATACATAATTCCTCTGGGTAGCCATTTTGTATGCTTCTGGCCTATGTAAAAGAACAGTGAACTCTCATCTTCCTGAAGCCTGGGTCAAGTATGATATAGATGGACACTTTTATTACCACTACTCTGTGAGGCCGGCTATAAAAGGTCATAAAGGCTATACCAGGCCCAGCTCATCCTGTCCTATAAGATAAAGATCAGCTCGCTGTCAAGCCTGGCTGGAGCGTGACGTCATTAATTTCCAGGTCTGGTTTGAGGAGAGCTAATAGCCCTTAATTAGCTCTGGGCATAAAACCAGTCCACTTTCATATTTCATTTATGAATCAACTTATGCCCTTTCTGACACCAGATCCAGGCTCTACAGAGTATTGTGGTTAATTGGGTATCAAATATGACCAGAGGATGTGATTCTGTAGCTCACCTATGGGTGGTAGAAGAACTACAGGTCCCAGCATTACCGTGTGTGGTCTCATTCTGTATGTAAATAAATAAGGATCGCAAATATGTATTCTGTATAAAAATATGCCGATGTATCAGGGAGATACGGGCTTAAGTATAATCCTCATTGTAGGAACTGAACTTTGATGGGGCCATAAAACCCTTGGAGGCCAATCCCTAGGCTTCACAGTCACTCTGCTGCCATTGGCTGACAGGAGTAAGTCTCCTGCCCATGGGAGAGTTCATAAAGATCTGTGCACAAGGACAGAGAGAGAGACCCATGGAACATCACCAGACACTTAATTGGACATTGACGGCATATCACTGTATCAGAAGAACTTTAAGGGTCTCCCCTGATACATACTGAACGGGGTTTGCAAGGATTCAAAAAGGACATATGAACGACCATCTGAAACCCCCCAGAGAAACTAAGTATTCTTTCATCTTTTTCCCTTTCATTTGAACTGTCGTGATTATTTATATTGTTATTATTAGTCTGTAGATTTATAGTCATTTTCATTAGACTTGTATGCACTGCTTTTTACCTCTTATTAAAGATTATAAAATCTAAGTGGCCAAGTCTTCCATATTCTAAGCTGCTGAAAAACGTACCTCGCCTTTGAAGAGACGTTACCAGGTAGTTAGTTAAATTGCATTTAGGAATTGTAGCTGGGGGTGATTGACTGCGGTTGGTCAGTAAATGATATCCGGTTCATCCACTGATCTGTGTGATAGTGAATGACCCGGATAGTCGGCTCGTGGACCGGGAACCCACGTGGTGGCAGTTACCGAAGTGTAGTGGAGGGGGGTGTTAGCCGAATGGTAATAACCCGGTCACGTGAGGTCTCTGTGTGTGCGCAGACTCCGTCACAGACCACTACGTCACAGCTGTGGGATCCGGAGCGATCGGATCCATAGTTCGTGACATTTTCTGGTGGCAGCTTACGGGATTCTGTATGCTTAGAATATTAGTGCATGAAGTTATGTCCATAACTCTGTACTAAAGGATTGAAAAATTCGGGAAGACGAAGCACAGTGCATTAGTTTTGATAGAATAATAATTCACGACAGTACCCTCCCCTCTCTCTTGTTTTCTGTCCTATCTTTTATTTGGCAATAATGTCCGAATCCGTGAATTATGACGCCATGAGCGTGTCTGATATCACAGCTCTGTGTGAGCACAAAGGCATCCAAGTATATGGGAAAAATAAGACTGTCCTTATCCAGGAGTTATGTGCACGGAGGAGTCAAGAGTCATCCCTGCAGGATTCAGAGAATGGAGGACACTCAGGGGCCCCTGAGCCAGGTGACCCCTTCCAGAATGAGGATGATGAACTGGGAGGAGGACAGCCTGCTGGGGCTTGCAGTCCTCTAGCTGGACATAACTCTGTCTCTATGCCATCCCAAAATGGTCTGGACCAACTAATGCTCAGTAACCCGGACTTATATTTTCGGCTGCTGGAGGCACGTCGGGCAGAGCGCAAGGCTGAGCTCGAGGCTGCAGAGCGCAAGGCTGAGCGCGAGGCTGCAGAACGAGAACAGGAAGCTGTCCACAGGCATGAACTGGACCTGGCCCGAGTACAGCTTCAGGGGTCCGACCGGCATGCTACATCCACAGGCCCATCCCTGATGGTCAAGCCAAAACTGCCTGTGATGGAGTCTGAGAACTGTGACATTGATCTTTTCCTGCATGCTTTTGAAACCTCATGCCAGCAGTACCAGGTACCAGAGCCGCAGTGGGCGGGACATCTAATGTCCGCACTGAAGGGCAAAGCTATGGAGGCCCTGGTCGGACTACCATTAGCAGAGCGTACCAGTTATGCGGTCATCAAAAAGGCTATTCTGGTCAAGTACCAGCTGACTCCAGAAACTTACCGTTTACGGTTCCGGTCCCTGCGGAGAGGGCCCGGAGATACTTTTATGGACCATCTGGGCAAGTTGCAGACCACCTTCCAACAGTGGTCTGATCCCCTCACAGAGGACACCAAGCAGTCCCTGGCGGATCTG
Organism: Bufo bufo; assembly: GCF_905171765.1. NCBI lineage: Eukaryota > Metazoa > Chordata > Amphibia > Anura > Bufonidae > Bufo > Bufo bufo. Next base: position 306,618,385 of record NC_053392.1, read on the forward strand.
ATGGTCCGAGAACAGTTTGTCTCCAATTGCCCCACGGATGTGCAAAAATATGTATGTGAGCACAAGCCGAAGAGTGCGCGAGAGGCGGCCGAGCTAGCCGATGAATACGTCGCCATGCCCAGCACTCGGGCATTCAAAGACACTCTGTCCCGCCTGGGAGGAACCTCTTCATCTGCTTCTTCCTCCCGGCCAGCTTTGTCGGTTCCTGTCCAGCGACCCTTTCACAGGCCTGCACAAAGACCCGAAGGAGTCAAGCCAGCACCGACAGACGTGCGCAAGTGCTATGCGTGCGGCAAGCCAGGACACCTCAGCCACTCGTGCCCGGAGAAGAAGGCAGCACCCCCTGGCAAGCTTGCCCGCAACCCATCATCTGTGCTGTTGGTGAATAGAGCTGCAAGACACACCGCAGACAACCTACAGTCGGTTACTGTGGGCAACCGGTGCACCACCGGCTTCCGCGATACAGGAGCCGAAGTCACACTAGTTCGGCCTGAACTAGTGGATGACGCAGACCTTATTCCCGGCAAAAGCCTCACCATCACGGGAGTTGGGGGGGTGAGCCCTAATGTTCCCCTAGCTCGTGTTTTCCTTGATTGGGGGGCTGGGAGTGGAGTAAGGGAGGTGGGAGTCTCTGCGGAGATCCCCACAAATGTTTTATTAGGCACTGACCTAGGACGATTGGTCTCGTGCTACGTGCCCCCTGGAAGCACACAGGACTCACCCGTCCCTATGGAGGTCCCTGGATATACCGAGGTACTGTGCAAGGATGTTTGCGTAACATCAGATAACCTTGGGGATGGACCGTGGGAGGTGGGAGGTGGGGTGTGTGGGAGCAGTTCTCCTACGACAGGAGATGTAGAGGGGATGGCGGGTGTATGTACACAGGTAGCGGACATGTGTTTAGATGATTCAAGTTGTGCAAATGTTAAATGTGATGACATTATTGTGCCTGTGTTGCCCGTCACTCGCAGGGCTGCAAAATCCGCAGCGGAACGCTCCATTGGGGAAGAGCAAGTGGAAGTGTCCCCTTCCACCGGTTCGGACCCCGTGGACTTAACCGCGTCAGAGCCTCAGCCCCTACCTGTTCGCCACAGGACAGCTGGCTGGGACTTGTAGTGCCGCCTTTGAGCAGGCCCTGCGAGATGACCCTACCTTGGAGCAGCTAAGACGGTTAGCTGCCAGCCCTCCCACTGAGGGAGACAAATACCAAGTGTGTTGGGACAATGGGAAACTGTATAAGGAGGACATCTCCCACAGTGACAGTAGGGTGGGGCCACTCAAGAGGCAGCTCATTGTACCTGTGCAGTTCAGGGAACAATTACTGCAAGTGGCTCATGAGATCCCCTTAGCTGGTCACCTGGGAATAACCAAAACAAAGTCCCGGGTGATGCAGAATTTTTTCTGGCCTGGCATCGGGGCAGATGTCGCCAATTACTGAAGGTCCTGCGACACCTGTCAGCGAGTTGGCAAAGCAGGAGACCGTCACCGAGCTCCATTGAATCCCTTACCGATAATTGATGAACCCTTCAGGAGGGTGGCCGTGGACATCATTGGTCCACTGGCCATCCCCAGCAGTTCGGGTAAACGGTTCATATTAACCCTGGTGGATTACGCGACGTGCTACCCAGAAGCAGTGGCGTTATCCTCCATTAGGGCGGACAAGGTTGCGGACGCCCTGCTGGGGATCTTCACGAGAGTGGGGTTCCCAGCTGAGCTTCTCAGCGACCAAGGACCTCAGTTCATGTCTAAACTAATGCAGGGGCTTTGTAGGAAAATACAGGTGAACCATATCGTAGCCAGCCCTTACCACCCACAAACAAACGGCCTCTGTGAGCGCTTCAACGGGACGTTGAAGCAGATGCTGAAGACGTTCGTGGAGGCGCAAGGGACGGACTGGGAACGATATCTACCTCACCTGCTATTTGCCTACAGAGAGGTTCCCCAGGAGTCAACCGGGTTTTCGCCCTTCGAACTCCTGTATGGTCGACGAGTAAGAGGTCCCCTAGACCTAATCAGAGAGTCTTGGGAAGGCAAGGTTGCCGGAACGGAAGTCTCTGTAGTAGACTATGTCCTCAGGTTCCGAGACAAAATGGAGTCGCTTGTAGGTCTGGTACAGGAGAATATGGTGCAGGCCCAAAGCAAACAGAAGCAGTGGTATAACTGCACTGCCCGAGAGAGAATCTACCAGGAGGGGCAGAAGGTCTATGTCCTGCTGCCGATGCGGCAAAACAAACTGCAAGCTGCATGGGAAGGGCCGTACCCCATTGTCAAACGTCTGAGTAAGGTAAATTATGTGGTGGGCCTTGGAGAGGGAGGTAGGAGACAGAAGACGTTTCACGTCAACATGCTCAAGGAGCATCACGAGAGAACGCCACATGTTATGCCGGTTTGCAGCCTGCCCGAAAGGGAGGAGGCCGACCCCCTACTAGATCTGCTAGCTGACACTCGAGAGTTGGAGGTGGACTTAACCCTCAACCCTCAACTCTCGTCCCAGCAGAGATCTCAACTCTTAGAAGTGTTGACGGCTCACCGTAACACTTTTACAGGGAAACCTGGGAGAACACACCTTGCAGTCCATCATGTGGACACAGGTACACATGCTCCCACAAAGCAGTCCGCCTACCGCGTCTCAATGGAGGTCCAGGCAGACCTCAGAAGGGAGATCGAGGAGATGAAGCAGCTCGGGGTCATTCAGAAATCCCACAGCGCTTGGGCCTCACCGGTGGTTCTGGTCCCGAAGAAAGATCAGACAACCAGGTTCTGTGTGGATTATCGGAAACTGAATGCCATCACAACCTCGGATGCTTACCCCATGCCCAGGATTGATGAACTGTTAGATAAGTTGGCAGGAGCCAGCTACCTGACAATCATGGACCTGAGCAGGGGGTATTGGCAGATTCCCCTGACCTCGGAGGCTCAGGAGAAGTCGGCCTTCATCACCCCTTTCGGCTTACACGAATTTACTGTAATGCCGTTTGGGATGAAGAATGCGCCAGCCACCTTTCAAAGGCTTGTGAATGACTTGCTGGAAGGACTAGAAGAATGTGCTGTCGCCTATTTAGACGACATTGCCGTGTATAGCCCCACGTGGAAGGAGCACCTGGTGCACCTGTCGCAAGTACTGGACAAACTTGCTGCGGCTGGACTGACTGTTAAGCCTAGCAAGTGCCAGCTGGGCATGAAGGAGGTCACTTACTTAGGCCACAGAGTAGGAGGAGGCACACTGAGGCCTGAAATAGAGAAGGTGGAAGCCATTACGAGATGGCCAACACCTCTCACCAAGAAACAGGTCATGTCTGTCTTGGGAACGGCCGGGTACTATAGGAAGTTCATCCCGAACTATAGCGCCCTGGCCAAGCCTCTGACAGACTTGACCAAGAAGAAGCTGCCCAGGATGGTGTCATGGACGCCGGAATGCGAGCAAGGCTTCCAGGCCCTCAAGGATGCACTAGCCAGTTCTCCTGTGCTTCAGGCCCCAGATTTCACTCGGAAGTTTGTGGTCCACAGGGATGCTTCCGCCTTTGGTCTGGGTGCAGTCCTGAGTCAGGTGAACCAGGCCGGGGAGGAGCATCCTGTACTATACCTGAGCCGTAAGTTACTGGCCAGGGAGACCAGCTACTCCACAATAGAGAAGGAGTGTTTAGCTATTGTGTGGTCCCTGCAAAAGCTACAACACTACCTGTATGGACGCAATTTCACAGTGATCACCGATCACAATCCCCTCAGCTGGTTGGCACGTCTCGCAGGAGACAATGCGAAACTGCTGAGATGGAGCCTGATTTTGCAGCAGTACAACTTCACCGTGCAGCACAGAAAAGGTAGTTTACATGGAAATGCCGACGGGTTGTCGCGGCAGGGAGAATCGGCCGGAGACGGCTGGGTTGCTGTAGAATAGGCTTGTGGCCATTTCCCCAGGCAACCTTTTAAAAGAGGGAGGTGTGCCGGCATACATACATAATTCCTCTGGGTAGCCATTTTGTATGCTTCTGGCCTATGTAAAAGAACAGTGAACTCTCATCTTCCTGAAGCCTGGGTCAAGTATGATATAGATGGACACTTTTATTACCACTACTCTGTGAGGCCGGCTATAAAAGGTCATAAAGGCTATACCAGGCCCAGCTCATCCTGTCCTATAAGATAAAGATCAGCTCGCTGTCAAGCCTGGCTGGAGCGTGACGTCATTAATTTCCAGGTCTGGTTTGAGGAGAGCTAATAGCCCTTAATTAGCTCTGGGCATAAAACCAGTCCACTTTCATATTTCATTTATGAATCAACTTATGCCCTTTCTGACACCAGATCCAGGCTCTACAGAGTATTGTGGTTAATTGGGTATCAAATATGACCAGAGGATGTGATTCTGTAGCTCACCTATGGGTGGTAGAAGAACTACAGGTCCCAGCATTACCGTGTGTGGTCTCATTCTGTATGTAAATAAATAAGGATCGCAAATATGTATTCTGTATAAAAATATGCCGATGTATCAGGGAGATACGGGCTTAAGTATAATCCTCATTGTAGGAACTGAACTTTGATGGGGCCATAAAACCCTTGGAGGCCAATCCCTAGGCTTCACAGTCACTCTGCTGCCATTGGCTGACAGGAGTAAGTCTCCTGCCCATGGGAGAGTTCATAAAGATCTGTGCACAAGGACAGAGAGAGAGACCCATGGAACATCACCAGACACTTAATTGGACATTGACGGCATATCACTGTATCAGAAGAACTTTGAGGGTCTCCCCTGATACATACTGAACGGGGTTTGCAAGGATTCAAAAAGGACATATGAACGACCATCTGAAACCCCCCAGAGAAACTAAGTATTCTTTCATCTTTTTCCCTTTCATTTGAACTGTCGTGATTATTTATATTGTTATTATTATTCTGTAGATTTATAGTCATTTTCATTAGACTTGTATGCACTGCTTTTTACCTCTTATTAAAGATTATAAAATCTAAGTGGCCAAGTCTTCCATATTCTAAGCTGCTGAAAAACGTACCTCGCCTTTGAAGAGACGTTACCAGGTAGTTAGTTAAATTGCATTTAGGAATTGTAGCTGGGGGTGATTGACTGCGGTTGGTCAGTAAATGATATCCGGTTCATCCACTGATCTGTGTGATAGTGAATGACCCGGATAGTCGGCTCGTGGACCGGGAACCCACGTGGTGGCAGTTACCGAAGTGTAGTGGAGGGGGGTGTTAGCCGAATGGTAATAACCCGGTCACGTGAGGTCTCTGTGTGTGCGCAGACTCCGTCACAGACCACTACGTCACAGCTGTGGGATCCGGAGCGATCGGATCCATAGTTCGTGACATTTTCTGGTGGCAGCTTACGGGATTCTGTATGCTTAGAATATTAGTGCATGAAGTTATGTCCATAACTCTGTACTAAAGGATTGAAAAATTCGGGAAGACGAAGCACAGTGCATTAGTTTTGATAGAATAATAATTCACGACAGTACCCTCCCCTCTCTCTTGTTTTCTGTCCTATCTTTTATTTGGCAATAATGTCCGAATCCGTGAATTATGACGCCATGAGCGTGTCTGATATCACAGCTCTGTGTGAGCACAAAGGCATCCAAGTATATGGGAAAAATAAGACTGTCCTTATCCAGGAGTTATGTGCACGGAGGAGTCAAGAGTCATCCCTGCAGGATTCAGAGAATGGAGGACACTCAGGGGCCCCTGAGCCAGGTGACCCCTTCCAGAATGAGGATGATGAACTGGGAGGAGGACAGCCTGCTGGGGCTTGCAGTCCTCTAGCTGGACATAACTCTGTCTCTATGCCATCCCAAAATGGTCTGGACCAACTAATGCTCAGTAACCCGGACTTATATTTTCGGCTGCTGGAGGCACGTCGGGCAGAGCGCAAGGCTGAGCTCGAGGCTGCAGAGCGCAAGGCTGAGCGCGAGGCTGCAGAACGAGAACAGGAAGCTGTCCGCAGGCATGAACTGGACCTGGCCCGAGTACAGCTTCAGGGGTCCGACCGGCATGCTACATCCACAGGCCCATCCCTGATGGTCAAGCCAAAACTGCCTGTGATGGAGTCTGAGATCTGTGACATTGATCTTTTCCTGCATGCTTTTGAAACCTCATGCCAGCAGTACCAGGTACCAGAGCCGCAGTGGGCGGGACATCTAATGTCCGCACTGAAGGGCAAAGCTATGGAGGCCCTGGTCGGACTACCATTAGCAGAGCGTACCAGTTATGCGGTCATCAAAAAGGCTATTCTGGTCAAGTACCAGCTGACTCCAGAAACTTACCGTTTACGGTTCCGGTCCCTGCGGAGAGGGCCCGGAGATACTTTTATGGACCATCTGGGCAAGTTGCAGACCACCTTCCAACAGTGGTCTGATCCCCTCACAGAGGACACCAAGCAGTCCCTGGCGGATCTGATGGTCCGAGAACAGTTTGTCTCCAATTGCCCCACGGATGTGCAAAAATATGTATGTGAGCACAAGCCGAAGAGTGCGCGAGAGGCGGCCGAGCTAGCCGATGAATACGTCGCCATGCCCAGCACTCGGGCATTCAAAGACACTCTGTCCCGCCTGGGAGGAACCTCTTCATCTGCTTCTTCCTCCCGGCCAGCTTTGTCGGTTCCTGTCCAGCGACCCTTTCACAGGCCTGCACAAAGACCCGAAGGAGTCAAGCCAGCACCGACAGACGTGCGCAAGTGCTATGCGTGCGGCAAGCCAGGACACCTCAGCCACTCGTGCCCGGAGAAGAAGGCAGCACCCCCTGGCAAGCTTGCCCGCAACCCATCATCTGTGCTGTTGGTGAATAGAGCTGCAAGACACACCGCAGACAACCTACAGTCGGTTACTGTGGGCAACCGGTGCACCACCGGCTTCCGCGATACAGGAGCCGAAGTCACACTAGTTCGGCCTGAACTAGTGGATGACGCAGACCTTATTCCCGGCAAAAGCCTCACCATCACGGGAGTTGGGGGGGTGAGCCCTAATGTTCCCCTAGCTCGTGTTTTCCTTGATTGGGGGGCTGGGAGTGGAGTAAGGGAGGTGGGAGTCTCTGCGGAGATCCCCACAAATGTTTTATTAGGCACTGACCTAGGACGATTGGTCTCGTGCTACGTGCCCCCTGGAAGCACACAGGACTCACCCGTCCCTATGGAGGTCCCTGGATATACCGAGGTACTGTGCAAGGATGTTTGCGTAACATCAGATAACCTTGGGGATGGACCGTGGGAGGTGGGAGGTGGGGTGTGTGGGAGCAGTTCTCCTACGACAGGAGATGTAGAGGGGATGGCGGGTGTATGTACACAGGTAGCGGACATGTGTTTAGATGATTCAAGTTGTGCAAATGTTAAATGTGATGACATTATTGTGCCTGTGTTGCCCGTCACTCGCAGGGCTGCAAAATCCGCAGCGGAACGCTCCATTGGGGAAGAGCAAGTGGAAGTGTCCCCTTCCACCGGTTCGGACCCCGTGGACTTAACCGCGTCAGAGCCTCAGCCCCTACCTGTTCGCCACAGGACAGCTGCTGGACTTGTAGTGCCGCCTTTGAGCAGGCCCTGCGAGATGACCCTACCTTGGAGCAGCTAAGACGGTTAGCTGCCAGCCCTCCCACTGAGGGAGACAAATACCAAGTGTGTTGGGACAATGGGAAACTGTATAAGGAGGACATCTCCCACAGTGACAGTAGGGTGGGGCCACTCAAGAGGCAGCTCATTGTACCTGTGCAGTTCAGGGAACAATTACTGCAAGTGGCTCATGAGATCCCCTTAGCTGGTCACCTGGGAATAACCAAAACAAAGTCCCGGGTGATGCAGAATTTTTTCTGGCCTGGCATCGGGGCAGATGTCGCCAATTACTGAAGGTCCTGCGACACCTGTCAGCGAGTTGGCAAAGCAGGAGACCGTCACCGAGCTCCATTGAATCCCTTACCGATAATTGATGAACCCTTCAGGAGGGTGGCCGTGGACATCATTGGTCCACTGGCCATCCCCAGCAGTTCGGGTAAACGGTTCATATTAACCCTGGTGGATTACGCGACGTGCTACCCAGAAGCAGTGGCGTTATCCTCCATTAGGGCGGACAAGGTTGCGGACGCCCTGCTGGGGATCTTCACGAGAGTGGGGTTCCCAGCTGAGCTTCTCAGCGACCAAGGACCTCAGTTCATGTCTAAACTAATGCAGGGGCTTTGTAGGAAAATACAGGTGAACCATATCGTAGCCAGCCCTTACCACCCACAAACAAACGGCCTCTGTGAGCGCTTCAACGGGACGTTGAAGCAGATGCTGAAGACGTTCGTGGAGGCGCAAGGGACGGACTGGGAACGATATCTACCTCACCTGCTATTTGCCTACAGAGAGGTTCCCCAGGAGTCAACCGGGTTTTCGCCCTTCGAACTCCTGTATGGTCGACGAGTAAGAGGTCCCCTAGACCTAATCAGAGAGTCTTGGGAAGGCAAGGTTGCCGGAACGGAAGTCTCTGTAGTAGACTATGTCCTCAGGTTCCGAGACAAAATGGAGTCGCTTGTAGGTCTGGTACAGGAGAATATGGTGCAGGCCCAAAGCAAACAGAAGCAGTGGTATAACTGCACTGCCCGAGAGAGAATCTACCAGGAGGGGCAGAAGGTCTATGTCCTGCTGCCGATGCGGCAAAACAAACTGCAAGCTGCATGGGAAGGGCCGTACCCCATTGTCAAACGTCTGAGTAAGGTAAATTATGTGGTGGGCCTTGGAGAGGGAGGTAGGAGACAGAAGACGTTTCACGTCAACATGCTCAAGGAGCATCACGAGAGAACGCCACATGTTATGCCGGTTTGCAGCCTGCCCGAAAGGGAGGAGGCCGACCCCCTACTAGATCTGCTAGCTGACACTCGAGAGTTGGAGGTGGACTTAACCCTCAACCCTCAACTCTCGTCCCAGCAGAGATCTCAACTCTTAGAAGTGTTGACGGCTCACCGTAACACTTTTACAGGGAAACCTGGGAGAACACACCTTGCAGTCCATCATGTGGACACAGGTACACATGCTCCCACAAAGCAGTCCGCCTACCGCGTCTCAATGGAGGTCCAGGCAGACCTCAGAAGGGAGATCGAGGAGATGAAGCAGCTCGGGGTCATTCAGAAATCCCACAGCGCTTGGGCCTCACCGGTGGTTCTGGTCCCGAAGAAAGATCAGACAACCAGGTTCTGTGTGGATTATCGGAAACTGAATGCCATCACAACCTCGGATGCTTACCCCATGCCCAGGATTGATGAACTGTTAGATAAGTTGGCAGGAGCCAGCTACCTGACAATCATGGACCTGAGCAGGGGGTATTGGCAGATTCCCCTGACCTCGGAGGCTCAGGAGAAGTCGGCCTTCATCACCCCTTTCGGCTTACACGAATTTACTGTAATGCCGTTTGGGATGAAGAATGCGCCAGCCACCTTTCAAAGGCTTGTGAATGACTTGCTGGAAGGACTAGAAGAATGTGCTGTCGCCTATTTAGACGACATTGCCGTGTATAGCCCCACGTGGAAGGAGCACCTGGTGCACCTGTCGCAAGTACTGGACAAACTTGCTGCGGCTGGACTGACTGTTAAGCCTAGCAAGTGCCAGCTGGGCATGAAGGAGGTCACTTACTTAGGCCACAGAGTAGGAGGAGGCACACTGAGGCCTGAAATAGAGAAGGTGGAAGCCATTACGAGATGGCCAACACCTCTCACCAAGAAACAGGTCATGTCTGTCTTGGGAACGGCCGGGTACTATAGGAAGTTCATCCCGAACTATAGCGCCCTGGCCAAGCCTCTGACAGACTTGACCAAGAAGAAGCTGCCCAGGATGGTGTCATGGACGCCGGAATGCGAGCAAGGCTTCCAGGCCCTCAAGGATGCACTAGCCAGTTCTCCTGTGCTTCAGGCCCCAGATTTCACTCGGAAGTTTGTGGTCCACAGGGATGCTTCCGCCTTTGGTCTGGGTGCAGTCCTGAGTCAGGTGAACCAGGCCGGGGAGGAGCATCCTGTACTATACCTGAGCCGTAAGTTACTGGCCAGGGAGACCAGCTACTCCACAATAGAGAAGGAGTGTTTAGCTATTGTGTGGTCCCTGCAAAAGCTACAACACTACCTGTATGGACGCAATTTCACAGTGATCACCGATCACAATCCCCTCAGCTGGTTGGCACGTCTCGCAGGAGACAATGCGAAACTGCTGAGATGGAGCCTGATTTTGCAGCAGTACAACTTCACCGTGCAGCACAGAAAAGGTAGTTTACATGGAAATGCCGACGGGTTGTCGCGGCAGGGAGAATCGGCCGGAGACGGCTGGGTTGCTGTAGAATAGGCTTGTGGCCATTTCCCCAGGCAACCTTTTAAAAGAGGGAGGTGTGCCGGCATACATACATAATTCCTCTGGGTAGCCATTTTGTATGCTTCTGGCCTATGTAAAAGAACAGTGAACTCTCATCTTCCTGAAGCCTGGGTCAAGTATGATATAGATGGACACTTTTATTACCACTACTCTGTGAGGCCGGCTATAAAAGGTCATAAAGGCTATACCAGGCCCAGCTCATCCTGTCCTATAAGATAAAGATCAGCTCGCTGTCAAGCCTGGCTGGAGCGTGACGTCATTAATTTCCAGGTCTGGTTTGAGGAGAGCTAATAGCCCTTAATTAGCTCTGGGCATAAAACCAGTCCACTTTCATATTTCATTTATGAATCAACTTATGCCCTTTCTGACACCAGATCCAGGCTCTACAGAGTATTGTGGTTAATTGGGTATCAAATATGACCAGAGGATGTGATTCTGTAGCTCACCTATGGGTGGTAGAAGAACTACAGGTCCCAGCATTACCGTGTGTGGTCTCATTCTGTATGTAAATAAATAAGGATCGCAAATATGTATTCTGTATAAAAATATGCCGATGTATCAGGGAGATACGGGCTTAAGTATAATCCTCATTGTAGGAACTGAACTTTGATGGGGCCATAAAACCCTTGGAGGCCAATCCCTAGGCTTCACAGTCACTCTGCTGCCATTGGCTGACAGGAGTAAGTCTCCTGCCCATGGGAGAGTTCATAAAGATCTGTGCACAAGGACAGAGAGAGAGACCCATGGAACATCACCAGACACTTAATTGGACATTGACGGCATATCACTGTATCAGAAGAACTTTGAGGGTCTCCCCTGATACATACTGAACGGGGTTTGCAAGGATTCAAAAAGGACATATGAACGACCATCTGAAACCCCCCAGAGAAACTAAGTATTCTTTCATCTTTTTCCCTTTCATTTGAACTGTCGTGATTATTTATATTGTTATTATTATTCTGTAGATTTATAGTCATTTTCATTAGACTTGTATGCACTGCTTTTTACCTCTTATTAAAGATTATAAAATCTAAGTGGCCAAGTCTTCCATATTCTAAGCTGCTGAAAAACGTACCTCGCCTTTGAAGAGACGTTACCAGGTAGTTAGTTAAATTGCATTTAGGAATTGTAGCTGGGGGTGATTGACTGCGGTTGGTCAGTAAATGATATCCGGTTCATCCACTGATCTGTGTGATAGTGAATGACCCGGATAGTCGGCTCGTGGACCGGGAACCCACGTGGTGGCAGTTACCGAAGTGTAGTGGAGGGGGGTGTTAGCCGAATGGTAATAACCCGGTCACGTGAGGTCTCTGTGTGTGCGCAGACTCCGTCACAGACCACTACGTCACAGCTGTGGGATCCGGAGCGATCGGATCCATAGTTCGTGACATTTTCTGGTGGCAGCTTACGGGATTCTGTATGCTTAGAATATTAGTGCATGAAGTTATGTCCATAACTCTGTACTAAAGGATTGAAAAATTCGGGAAGACGAAGCACAGTGCATTAGTTTTGATAGAATAATAATTCACGACAGTACCCTCCCCTCTCTCTTGTTTTCTGTCCTATCTTTTATTTGGCAATAATGTCCGAATCCGTGAATTATGACGCCATGAGCGTGTCTGATATCACAGCTCTGTGTGAGCACAAAGGCATCCAAGTATATGGGAAAAATAAGACTGTCCTTATCCAGGAGTTATGTGCACGGAGGAGTCAAGAGTCATCCCTGCAGGATTCAGAGAATGGAGGACACTCAGGGGCCCCTGAGCCAGGTGACCCCTTCCAGAATGAGGATGATGAACTGGGAGGAGGACAGCCTGCTGGGGCTTGCAGTCCTCTAGCTGGACATAACTCTGTCTCTATGCCATCCCAAAATGGTCTGGACCAACTAATGCTCAGTAACCCGGACTTATATTTTCGGCTGCTGGAGGCACGTCGGGCAGAGCGCAAGGCTGAGCTCGAGGCTGCAGAGCGCAAGGCTGAGCGCGAGGCTGCAGAACGAGAACAGGAAGCTGTCCGCAGGCATGAACTGGACCTGGCCCGAGTACAGCTTCAGGGGTCCGACCGGCATGCTACATCCACAGGCCCATCCCTGATGGTCAAGCCAAAACTGCCTGTGATGGAGTCTGAGATCTGTGACATTGATCTTTTCCTGCATGCTTTTGAAACCTCATGCCAGCAGTACCAGGTACCAGAGCCGCAGTGGGCGGGACATCTAATGTCCGCACTGAAGGGCAAAGCTATGGAGGCCCTGGTCGGACTACCATTAGCAGAGCGTACCAGTTAT